>NC_085003.1:5905672-6271505 GCF_963854185.1 Sardina pilchardus | reverse complement strand
CACTTTCTCATTCTGGCCTTCTTGTCTTGGCAGTGAGAAACTGGAGGACTGCTCCAGGAAGCTGATCAAAGAGAATGGTCTCAATGCTGGACTGGCGTTCCCCACAGGCTGCTCCCTCAACCACTGTGCTGCACACTACACTCCCAATGCAGGCGACCCCACCGTGCTTCAGTACGACGATGTCTGCAAAATTGACTTTGGCACGCACATCAACGGTGAGTGTGGAACGTGGCATCAAACCCTGGCTGTCAGTTGAAGTCAATGAGCGTGATTGTCAAGACTACAAGTCTCATTTTGAGTTGTCTCTTCTACAGGTCGGATCATTGATTGTGCCTTCACCGTCACCTTTAATCCAAAGTATGACAAGTTACTTGAGGCTGTGAAAGATGCCACAAACACTGGAATCAAGGTAGTTTTCATGCTTTCCCCTAAAACATCATTTTGGTAGCTGTCGTTATGTTTTCTAAAGAGAATAAATCGGATCATCTTTTGAGTTGTGGTGGTTTTATTGAAGCTCTATCTGTGTGCATTACTGCTTGAATCATATTTATTCAGAGAAATGGTTGTAGCTGTAGTGCTTTTGTAACAATTATTTCGTGGGAAGATACATCTGCTGTGTGATCTCTGTTGCAGTGTGCAGGTATTGATGTCCGCCTTTGTGACATTGGTGAAGCCATACAGGAGACTATGGAGTCTTATGAAGTGGAGCTGGATGGGAAAACATACCAAGGTATTTAGTCTTCCCCCTAATTTCTTTCTAATTTCTGGAAGTTGAAATTAAAACACACCTACTCAGCTCTTCACTCCCTTTGTACCTATTTCACAGTAAAGCCAATCAGGAATCTTAACGGCCACTCCATTGGACAATACAGAATACATGCTGGCAAAACAGTGCCAATTGTCAAGGGTGGAGAGGCAACCAGGATGGAGGTAAGTCCTGTCCTTGAGTGATTTTGTATGTTGCCCATTTGTACTCAACTACATGTACATACAACTTCTGTGTGGCTGTGTATACAGTGGTTTTCAGTTAAATAGAATTAGATTAGATTCAACTTTAATGTCATTGTGCAGAGTACAAGTATAAAGACCACGAAATGCAGTTTGCGTCTAATCAGAGATGCAAAAGGCAGTGCAATGTGAAATACAGTAAAGTAAAGACAGGTGCTGCATAGACAGGGCAAAGGTCTAAATTTAACCTCCCACAACATGACACTGACATGTTGGTATAATGCTGAAGGCATAAGTAACTGTCTGTCTAACCAGCTGGGTGACTTCATTCTACTGTGCCATAATATGGGACATTGTTGATGTTTACTATGGCCAGCACAATCAGTGTACTAGCCCCAGCAAGTGGGTTAGCGCACTGTGAACATGGCCTTCACAGACAGTTCACCGACAGAACAAGTGACCTGTTTTACAGTGTGTCTCCCTTGGATTGCTGTGCCCTGTGGTATCAGTGTGTTGCGAGTGTGAGTTCTGCTGAGGTTGAGAAATGAGGCTTGTGTATACAGAGTGAGGGGATGAGCCAGGGGGAAGGGAGTGTAGCGTTGGATGTGTTAGCTAAAGGGAGCGGCAACATGGCGTCCGGAGAAACTCTTGAGTTTTGTAATGACTCTTGTCTTTGACGTGCTCCTCATATAGCATTGAAACCCACTTGCAACTTACAAATGTGTCCAGTTGCCAATACTTTTTAACAACGGGTGGTTAAAGATACAGACTTTAGGGGTTGTGAGTGGCTGTGAGGTAATTGTACCGACTCTCTCTTCATGTTGTCATGGTGTAGGTCAAATACAAACCCAGTTTGTCCTTGAAGGGATACACTATGCATTTTGACTTGATTTAGTTTGAAATCACCCTTCCTTTTTAAGCACACTTCACTGAGTGTTCCGTGTGAGAGCCTCTAGATAGATGGGGTTTGTTTAAGTTGCAGATGGGTGGGGCGGGACAGATTATCGGGGCAGCCATCCGCTATCAGCTCCTGCCAGAGGCCTGTCTATACAAGAGAGTTGCACTCTTCACAGGCTTAGTGTGAACAGCTCATAGTAGTCTTAGTCTTTTGAGTCTAAGGCAAGGGCAAGTTGACTGTGCTCTGACTGGTATGCAGAGGACTGGTCTGATGTTTTTTAATCATCTTCATGACCACCGAATTCATGACCACAGAGGATCAGTGATGCGTTTTGCTGATTTAAATGAATATATCTGATAAACTTTCAACTTTTTTTTCTATAAATCATTTCTGTTTTGTCAGTCTTGTTGAAATTTGACAACACCAAGATTATTCATAAATTGGTTGGGTTTGGTATGCACATGAAGAAATGTTTGTAAAACACTAGTGTAGAAAATGTTTCTTGACCTTTTTTATTATTATTATTTCCTCCCCAACAGGAAGGAGAAGTCTATGCCATTGAAACTTTTGGTAGTACTGGAAAGGGCATGGTCCATGATGACATGGAGTGTTCACACTACATGAAAAACTTTGAAGTTGGTCATGTGCCAATAAGGTAGGTGCAGCATCTTTTTGATTAACGTAAATCCTCAAATTATGGCCTGGATTCTATTTATAGCCGGGGAGCTGGCCCCCAAGTACAAGCCGGGGTAATAATTTATGTAAGGGATAATCAACGACGCGCCGTGCGTTTATAGGAAAATAATGCACGTTCGAAGTGGTAATAAGGACCCGACGCCGCAGGCGGAGGGGACTTTACACTTCGATAAGTGCATTATTTTCCGATAAACGCACGGCGCGGAGTTGATTATCCCGCTTATACCACTGCTACTATCACTTTCGTTTATATTGCCGCTGTCTTAGATACAACGTTGTTGTTTTTACCGTTATATTGACATTGGCGAATTAATATTCAAGTGTAATAAGCCCAAAAGTAGGGAACTACTTCATAGCCGTGCGGTATATAGAAAAATAATGCACGTTCCAAACAGCGCATCACAATAGGAAATTTGACCAAGCAGTGGTATAATAGAAGATATTGTTTCGTTTAACTCAATGAAACAAAATAACTCTTAATGTTTTATATTGTTGGTTGGCTGTTGCCAATAAAAAGTCAAGCTACCAGTTGCTTGCCTCTCCTCTCAGAGCTCGCAGAAGCAGTATTACATTTAAACACAATTGTTACCGCGAGTTATTCCAGCCTACGAATTTAATAAAAAGTAAATCATGAATAATTAACAAAATAACTTAATTTGGGCTACTTGACTACATGATAAGGTTTCCATTACAGCACAGCGCACATTCAATGAATGAAAGACAGTGGTTGCCTTGACTTGGAATAAAAAGCGGGTGGAAATCCCGACACTTTCAACTAAATGAAGCTTAATAGTGAACATTAATTACACCCCAGATTTCAGTGCCTATCAGTCTCAACATTCAGCAATAAATCAAATGGTCCAAAAGTAAATTAAATCCCAAACCAAACTGAAAAGCTTCGGCTTTTGATAGCCTACCGGTATGCTGGTTACGGGAAGTGTTCAACAGTGTTGGCCCACTGTAGTCTTTTACTTTATTTCTAAGAATAAAAAAATCTACAACAGAAGCCCAAGAAATAAAAGCCTGCCTCAATTAAAGGCCTGTGCTTTGTGCAGCGCAAGTCAATAACATAGCCCGGCCACAATTTTAGGATTAATGGTACTTCCACCAGAGCTGGTGTAACCCTATTCATCCTTTAACTCCAAACATGAAACTATAATCCGTTGGTAGAGAAACTGTGTTCAGTTATTTCTGGTCCATAATGAAACTTAACTGTTTAATTTAAAACAGTAACTGTTTAAATCTAACTTCTATGTTAAATGTTGCCATAAACAAAGCTGCTGAGCTGTTAAGACTAAACAGTCTTGAGTGTGCCTTCACACCCTGTGCTTGTCCCTGTCTTCCCTAGACTGCCAAGAGCCAAGCATCTGCTGAACGTGGTCAACGAGAACTTTGGCACGTTAGCCTTCTGCCGCCGCTGGCTGGACCGCCTGGGCGAGAGCAAGTACCTGATGGCGCTCAAGAACCTGTGTGACCTGGGCATTGTGGACCCTTACCCACCACTGTGCGACACCAAGGGCTGCTACACAGCCCAGTTTGAGCACACAATCCTGCTCAGGCCGACCTGCAAGGAAGTGGTCAGCCGTGGCGATGATTACTGAACACGGCCGAACGCACGCACCCACCCCCCCAGACAAAGAAGAAAAGTATCACGCACGGAAGAATCACCCACTACTACTCCTCTCTCGCTTTTGGCTGGCAGCAAAAATATGTATAACAACCTCTTGAGTTATTTTGTTCGCTTCAGCTTCTTTTTCCCTATTCAGTCTGGACAGAGGGAAATAGGATCAAATGTCCTAGAGCCAGCCTGTTTGCATCATCCAATTTGAGACAATGAGAAGAACTTTAGCGATAACGTTGTCCGTTTTCATTCTTTTGCCTTTTGAGAGCTCTACCAGGATACTTCCTCCCTTCTGGGTCGGTTCAGGTAACAAATAAACTTCTTTACACCTTAGGCT
Source organism: Sardina pilchardus (assembly GCF_963854185.1). Classification (NCBI taxonomy): domain Eukaryota; kingdom Metazoa; phylum Chordata; class Actinopteri; order Clupeiformes; family Clupeidae; genus Sardina; species Sardina pilchardus. Next base: position 6,267,005 of record NC_085003.1, on the reverse strand, counting down.
TCGAGCAGGATATTGATGACCTGTTCCAAAGAAAGGCTAGTCATTTTTAGACCACGACACAAAGGAAGCACAATGTAGCGTTTACATTTTGAATGGCGTTACATCGGTAAGAAATCCTGTGTTTGGATACATTACAGTGGATGTTGACTCTTTAGAGTCATTTAAAAATACATGTAATAAAAAGAGATAAGTCACCCTTTTTGTGTTATTGTTTAATTTATGGCAGACTTTAACATTTGCCTGACTTAAACTGCAGCTTAATTTAACCTCAGTTGAGTGTTATCAAACTGCACCAATGTGCTAACTGGTTGGAGAAGCTGCTGGTTTTGGTGGTTGAACCTGTAAAGGTTAATAACATACTGAAGCCTAATGCAATAATACAATGATCTTTAATGCAATGTTAAATGTATTTTGTATATTGAGGCTGACCTTTGTAAGCATAGAGGGAAATGAATTAACACTAAACTGCATTGCATTATTTTAAAGTAAAAATGCATAATTATAATATAATACCTTGTATAAGCCATAGCATGTTAAATAATTATAGGATTACCCAAACAGGCACAGTGGCCCTGTAGGGAGATACTGAAATGGGTCATTTTAAAACAAACTGGTTTGAATTGCTGATTTTTTGCTGCATGTTCTTGTCAACTTCATCTTACAAGCCACAGCAACAGATTTTTCGCGTAGTTTCATTGACCTAATTGAATATTCTTAGTAATTACAGTATAAACTGTCCACACCAGGAAACATTAGAGACGCCCAATACTATGCCACTAAAACATCCCAATTCAAGAGGGGTTCTGGTTTGCATTACAGGTTGGTTGGTTCAGGCTTTTACCGTAGTTCACTAATGTTTCCATCGGTCCGCAGATTACCTGTCCAATCAGTGAGGAGGGGATGACGCTATGGTTTCGAAATCGAAAGTGACTTTGGTAAACGTTAGTAGCAACACCTGCAAACATCAAAAATTGCAGTCAGAAGAATGGGTACATTTATTTACAGCAAAGGAAGACCCACATACATTGTTTCCTGACTGCCAATGCTGTTTAGTGTCAGATTGTTTAGTTTAGGCGAAGTAGGAAGAAACATTATGAATCCCTGAGTAATGTGATTGACTAGGCAGGACCAATGATTTCAAAGTAAGTGCCTGTTGTGATGCAAGTGTTGGAAAGGTATCATAATCATGAGTGATCAGACTAGTCACTTTGAGAATGAGTTTTGTTTACCAGTCTAGGGTGTTACACCCAAACACATAATGTTTAATCACAGTTGATCCTCACTAGTAGTTATGGAGCCTCCTCCCTTCTAAGTATGTGAAGATAAATCAGTCACATGGCAAAGAAAGGTTGGTTACCTGAACAAGATGTACTCTTATCTTGCTCACACTGGTGAAGTTGAAAAAGTAAACAGCAGAAGTCCACACTCTAAAAGCCTTTAATACTTAACAGTAACAGATCCTGAGTAGATCTATTCTTGTACACAATGGAGCTATTGAGCGATTGAACATATCATAGTACAATAATATATGACACAGTTTTAAAAAACTGACTTGCGTAAGTTATAATACATCACAAAGTTACTATGATTGCATGGTCTTTGCACACTGGAAATTAAGAAAAGAAATACATGAAATCTTCCTGTTCTTTTGTTGACATCAAATGACACTGATCATTTTTCTTGATCGCAGGGGGCTCTGAGCGTGTCATCAGTTTCCTACCAGCCTAAAGAGATCACAACAGAACACGAATAACTCACCTGCACAGTCATTTGAGTTCATTAGGCGCAAACCCAAGAATCTGGCATACTGATACTATGAACGACTTATGCTGTTCAATCTGCTGACAGTATTGAGTACTGGCACATTTTGAAGTGAAAAACAGACCCATTTTTTGGAAGCTCGTGTGGCTCTCTCCAGGGCTATTTTGATCCTCTCCTCCTGGTGCTGTTGTTTTAGCTGTAACTTCTCCTCTCTCAGTCTTGGTTAATGGTGAAAACAAACAATAGAAAAATAGACACAACAGTAATCATTTGATAAAAAAAAAAATATTGTCTCACCTTGAAATATGTGTTCACAAATCATAAGCTAAGATTAAAAGTAAAACACAAACAAACAAACAAACAGACAAACACAGCACTGCTTAGATTGGTCACCTCATTCTGGTGTCCTTTTCTCGAGCAGCCTTCATCATTTTCAACTTGTCCTGTGGCTGGAGCTCAAGGCATTCCAGGATCTCGAGCATTTTATGTTCTATTCTGGCAAGCATTTGCACTGTGCTGATCTTGCAGTCCACATTACCAACACAGGTTCTGTAGACCTCCTTCACTTTCTTATGAAGCTGATCAAGCATGGCATCCTGTGAGGGGGTATAAAACAAATAGTGCAGATTTTTTTACAGCATGACAGAACTCATCTTCTCATGGTCCAGTTGTAATGGCATGTCGTATCTATATACAGTGAGGAGAAAATGTATTTGATACCATGCTAAAGTTGCCTAAAAAGAGGAATATAAAATCATCATTTGACAATTGATCTTAATTTCTTAATTCAAAAACTGAGTAAAAATAAAACCGCTAAGTACCCCAATTTTCTTTGTGATCGAAGAATGTTTCGTAAATAAATAAATGTTCTTCCTAAATGCTAGGGGGAAGGAAGTATTTGACCCCCAATGTAACCATATGGGAATTTAACACATAGGGTTAACATAGGGGCAGGCACATTTTTATTTTTTAAGGCCAGCTATTTCATGGATTCAGGATATTGTGCATCCTGATAAAGTTCCCTTGGCCGTTTGAATTAAAATAGCCCCACATCATTATACACCTTTCACCATAACTAGAGATTGCCATGGTGCTTTTTCCAGTAGGCCTATTAGCCTGTTTGATGCTCATTGAGCTCAATGCAAATCAAACAGGCTAATAGGCCTACTGGAAAAAGCACCATGCCAATCTCTAGCTATGGTCAAGGGAATGTGATGATGTGGGGCTATTTTAATTCCAAAGGCCAAGGGAAATTTATCGGGATGCATAATATCCTAGATCCATGAAATAGCTGGCCTTTAAAAATAAAAATCTGCCTGCCCCTATGTGTTAAATTCCCATAGGGTTACATAGGGGGTCAAATACTTCCTTCCCCTAGCATTTAAGGAAAACATTTATCTATTTACGATACATTCTTCAATCACAAAGAAAATTGGTGTCCTTGGCGGTTTGATTTTTACTCATTTTTTGAATTAAGGCATTAAGATCAATTGTCAAATGATGATTTTATATTCCTGTTTTAGCATTGTATCAAATACATGTGCTCCTCACTGTATTTAGTTTTTTTTTTCTTATCTGGCCAGAAGACCTGTTTATCAGCTCTGAACTCCCCAAAAGAGAAGATTTTTGACTTGAATTGTAACTCTCGAGTCTTCTCCTTTTCTCTCTCAATGGCAGCGTGAAGAATTTCAATCTCTTTCTCGAGCATTTCCGTCTGACTTTTCCTTGATGATGAAAGACACAGTATAGTGAGGAGAATAGTCTGTTCCAAAGTTGTTAAAACTCACAAAATGAAATCGCTCTTTTAATAATTTGTCAACTTAGAACACTCACATTTTTTTCTGTGTCTTTAAAACTTGACAGCGAAATTCTTCCGTTGCCTCCTCTGTTTCCTGAAAATTCTGGATATAGGAGAGATTTTGTTCCTCCAAGTCAGCCAAGACATTCAGCATCTCTTGCGGGTCTGAGAAGTAGATCTCAGGCTCCTTGAAATAGTAATCAAGACAGGAATGGGCAGATGACAGTAAATGGCACAGGTCTTGACAAATACAGTTTTTTCATAACGGGGCCTTCCTCACATTACTAATGGCAACTGAAACTGCATTAAACTGAACAATGACTGTATATACACAGGACTTCTTTACAATAGTATAAAGATACTAAACAAGTTAGTGCTGTATTCTGTACATCACATCACATCTCCACACCTCCTGTCTTTTACTCTAAAGTCTTTTCGCTAAAGCTTGTCCATTAAAAAAATATGTCCTTGTAGGAAAAAAAGACAACACCTCATCGCTCTCAAATACATCAGATACATCTATTGGTTCCTCAGCTATTTCAGGAAGTGAGTGTTTCTTCCCCTGAACACTAGATTGTCTTCTTCTGCAGTCAGACAAAACATATTTTCACATATACTGTATGTAGAAATACTCAGATATACCATTTATATTAACCAGTCATGAAATAGCAAATGCTCACGTGTTCAAGGAAGGTCTAGTCGGCACAGTCTTCAACATCTTTGAATTTTGTCTTGTAAGGGCCATGCTTGGTTGCTTATCAACTGTATAAACAAGCACAAATGAGACCTCTGGTCAACCACGTATTTAAGTCAAATTAGTTGGTCACTTAAGTTAGCAACTTTGTTGGTTGCAATTCAATTTCCAACAAACATTGGCAACAAACTAAGTTGCTAACAGGTTAGCAACTATGCTTTTGGGAAACACCCCGGGTGATTATTAACGTTACTAGGACCACCTTTCGCAGATTGCAGATGCTGGTGAGCGGCCTTATCTCTCCAAAGTCCAAATAACTTCACTTGTCTCCTTTCCTCTCTTTTACGCTTCTGCTCCTCTCTCCACTCAGGGGGTGCCAAAGCTGTGAGGAACTTCCTGTATGTTCGGTACTCATTGAGTACCTCCTGGTGCTTCGAAATGTCACTGACAGATAAACATGATAACAGTTCTTAGGCGAGGTCATTCAACATTTGTTTATATAACACTTTGTAAGAAATGTGAGATATCTACACCCTTGGATTTGTAATTAAAATTAAATAAATAGAATTAAATTGAAACATTTACAAACCATATTAAACAGATGAATGTAAAGCTGCGGGCATGGATTTAATCTGAGTGAAGAAACTTCTTTAATGAAAGGTCTGTTCTCTTAGGTCGCATTACACTAAACAGAACATAATGCCTGGCCCTTAAAAACCCCAAGATATGAATGTTACTTAAAAAGCCACAAACACTCAACCACTTCAATCACAATTCTACAATAGGCCCAGGAATCAATTCAGCAGCCAACAGCAGTGAAATATTAAATCAATTATATATTTTAATATTATTCCATATAGCTGTTTATTTTGAGTGACTAAACATAGCTATGTTTCTTGAAGAAAGTCTTTTAGTCGCAAGTTGGATCTACCAGTATTGTGCTGCAACACAGGCATTCTAGTCATAAAGTTTACAATGTACAATGTGTGCAAACATACCTTTTGACTGTCATAATTTCTGACATCACTTTTTTAATCTCTGTGGTTTTCTCCAATTTAGCCATAGTTTCCTTCTCTGTCCTAAGGAGCACAAATGATCATTTAGAAAAGAAAGAGAGAAAGAGAGAGACTGAGAGAGAGAGAGAGAAGGAAGTGATCTCAAATGGTGGAATAACAACTGGATTACTGACAATTTGACAGCCTCCACAGAACTTTGATCGTTTAGTTTGAGGAATTCCTCAAAGGCCACTGCATCCTCCTCTAGATCCAGCTCTGCCTGTTTGATTTTGTGCAACGCATGCTCTGAATCTCTCTTCATCTTTCGAATGGTCTCTTTTTTAACTGCCAATGCATACTGTAAAGGAAATATATTTCAGGGGGTGTTCACAGATTTGTTCAAAGAGAAAGTATGATACTTGTTCTCCTCAGTCTTACCTGCACCATGAACATTTCCTTATGTTTATCTTTATAAACTTGTATGCTTTCCTTGTCTTTACGCCGGCCTATTCGAATTTAAATTAACACACAGAAGGGTAACGGGTAATATTTCAGGACATGATCTATAAAAACACAACTTTTACACTTTCATAGTTTCAAAAGTCAAATATCGGACATTCTTGCCATTTGAAACAACTGTTGTCCATATGGTCTTATCTCTTTTGGATTTTTGTGTTTCATATTCTGGCTCCTCCTTGAGCTCCCTCAATGGGGCAGAGCGGCTTCTGCGGCGTGAAAGGAGGGTGGTCTTCTCATGAACAGGCAGTCTGCTTTGAAATATTGTCTCCTAAAAAGACATCAGATTTAGTTGTTGGTGCACCATGCTTTATTTTGATCAATCCTCATCTATATCATGAAGGTATAGGTATCAAAACAAGGGCCTGTAGAGGTTTTTTTTTCTTCTTCAAATCCTATGTCTTCTTGGGGCCCTGAGGCACAACTGACTAGACAAGACATTTCTGAGAGTGTAATAACTACTAGTGTATAACTTACCATTAGTAAACCATTGGATTTACAAAACACATTAAGCAGACAAAAGAACAAAATTTGAGATGATATAGCAATTATATTTGCTGGTTTTTGTCTGATTTGACACTGACTGGCCAAAATGCTTTGATCTGAAGGAGCTGCAGTCTGAAGTGGCTACAGACCATAGACCCAAATTTAAACCCAACCCCTGGTAATTTTATGATCCTACCCCATCTCTCTCCATCACTCATGTCCCGTTGTAATCAATCAATCAATGCATTGATCTTCAGTGTCCAGCGTAAGAGGTTCTAATTTTAACTCTACACAAATACAAGGAAATGCATTATCTTGTTTTTTGAGCTTCTACAAGCCTTGTGGCGTTGATTACCTGTAGCCTTAAAAGTAAAGAAAACGAATTGAAGAGGAGAAAATTCAGTAGGCCTACTTGCTGTTTCTCAAGGTTGTCTTCTATTCTTCTTTTGAAAATGTCAATATCCGTGGGAACAACAAATGGGTTTTGAGACTCTCTCTTCTTATCTGCATGGTGTATAATATCAACAATAAATACAAGGAAAGACCATGGATTGTTTAGTGTTTCAGTTTGTATCTTAATATTTCAATCCAACACAAGTGAAGGAAGTTTTCTCTCCAGTAAAATTCTTTCATTGACAAAAAGGAGTAGCAGCTAGGCTAAGGCTAACTCTCTTATTCATGCATTATGTTTTACTCCTATTCAACTATTAATTTCTGGCCAGACATTGTGAAGTGAAAATATAATGTGGATGTTTACCTGAAGCAACACCAAACCTTCTTAGGAGATAACTATAGTCTTTTGATGTTGCTACAGTCTCCCCCTTTCCTGCATACAATGACAAATAAATCAAATCAGATTGCTTGCTGAACATTAGCTGCTAGAAGGCGTATGATATTAACAGTATATCATGTTACCTTTTGATGTGACATTAAAATAGTTCCTCATGGTGTTTAGCTTTTAGCTTCCTGGAAAAGAAAACAATACAGGGACAACAACGTCAGCATAATTATTCAGAAAATCGAGCCTAGGCCTACTTCATTAGTGAGTTTAGGGATTTCCATAATGAATTCTACATTCCTGTTCACAATTCTAGTTTAGCACAACGTTAATGCTAATTAGCTGTCAGCTAGCATAACTTTCTTAAATATTTATTCTGAGTAATTAAAGCAAATTATAAAAGTATTCTTACACTAAATTCAATAGCAAGGTCGCCTGTTGTATAACCACATGAGTTTAGAAGTAGATAGTGTTCCGTAAGCTATTATCTTTATCCAAATTGTACTTCTTTTGAATCATAACAGTATGCCGCAATGCGATCTGCTCGGCGCTAGCGCTCAAACTAGCTGCTGCTACTGCCGTTTATTGGCTCAACCAAAGATCCGCTAACCTCTCTGGCTCAGCCACCACAGACCTGTAACAGAATGCAAGGATTTTTGTCTTGTTTAGCCTGTGACATTTTTCTTTCTAGCTCAAAGGTCAAAAACTGTACATTTGACTGTTTTTCGTAAAAAAAAAAAAAAAGTTTATAGTTTTGGAGGACTTATTTGCAGTTCTTATGCTGTAGGCCTAACAGGCTATTTGTGTATTTTGTGTTTTGTAATCCAAAAGCAATTATTTTGTAAGGGAGAGGGTTAAAGCAGAGACACTTATACTTTGGTTAGTAGGCATTGTGTGAAAAAAAAAAAATGAAACTTGATATTTAGAGTTTTGAAAAAACTTGCTGTGTTGTGATTGTTAAGGTGAATAAATAATAATCTGAGATGGCTGGAGAATGCAGGGGTCAGCAGGAGTCAGCAAGTCCTTTGATTTATTATTATTATTATTATTATTATTATTAATAATAATAATAATAATAATAATTGAATTATGATCTGTTTGTGGCCATTTTTCATGCAAACCATGGATAACTAAGCACTCTTGCGCCATCTAGTGGATAAAACAAGTAGGCCTAGGCTTGAGTGAAAATGCATAGCCTAGTAGTGCATAGTCTTCCCTAGGCAAATCTATAGAATGCCTTGGGAAAACAGTTTCCTTATTAGTTTTTAAGGGTTTCCTGGACTCGTTAGCCCACTTAAGCTGATTTATTATTGTTTATAAAAGAAGGTCAATCAGAATGGTCGGCACATGATAATTTCAGAGACTCTGAAATACTTCTTCAACCTTCTGGTAATTCACAATATATTGATATTGGTTGGTTGGTGTTCATTGGAGTTGTGTCAATTTGGCCGTTGTGGAATTCCTGGAAGTCCCTGGTGATGGATTAAAACAAAAGGAAACGTCTAGCTAATCCTTAGGAAAAGTCTAGCTAATCAGAAATATACAAAGCCTTACCCCATGGCAGTGGATAATTTCCAGACCCCAAAATTGGTAGAGGAGGGCACGTGTGTGCGCGTGTGTGTGCGTGCGTGCGTGTGTGTGTGTATGTGTTGAAAAGACATAACATTTTATGCTACGGTAGTATCACTCACTGTTGTCCAAAATAATCACTTAAATCTTAAATAACTGACAGAGAAAGGGAGTGCAGAGGTCAGATCTCAGTTACGTGGAAAAAAAAAGACAGAAAATTGCCTTGCCTTGCACAATTATCCTCTCCTGAGCCATTGCTTAGGCTTCTATATTTGAAATACCATGGAATTGTGAAATACCAATTGAAAAGCAGATGTACGGGTTGGTCATTATTTCTGAGAAATGATGCACTGCTGTCTCTCTTCACCCCTCAACTTCTAGCGTTTGATCAGTGACTAAAGTGTATCGTCACACCAGTGTGACGGGAATGTTGGAAGATCAACATTCTAAAGAATATCTGAGTTCATTGAACTCAATATAGAATTTTAGAACCTTGAGTTGTTGCGGAATGGAATGTTATGTTAGAATGTTCAACAACCCACACCTTTCACGAGCTACTAAGTATTGTGAGGCCTTATGCCATGGGGGAGGTCATGCATGGTCTTATGTGATAAACAATATTCAAGCAAAAAACAACTGCACCCTAGTCCAGTGGTTCCACGGACCCCAGGGTCCAAGATTATATTTGCACACATTAAATGTATAAAATCCCTATAACACTTGGATTGGATAATCAAAACTCTATAATCCTAATGAAAACACATTTTTGTTCCACATTTAAATTCATGTAGCTATTTATTATCTATGACCTCTGAACTTGCATAAGCAACCTTCAGGTCGGGTTAGGCTAGGCATTAGTAATTCATCCCCGGATTGTTGCCGGTATAGTTCGGCTAGGGGCCTCTGGACACATGCAAGGGGGTCTTCAAGGAAAAAAGGTTGGGAAACACTGCCCTAGACTATGCTATGACACTTTTAAACTAGATAAGTCAGTTTTTGCTCCTTTATTCACCCTTTTATCCCTGCCCAAATGGCATCATGCCCCCCTCACTCTTTATGCTACTCTGAATGCATTAGTTAACATGATCACATGGAACCATGACAATATAGCCACGCATAGATCTTTGAATATTTGGCACAGATTTATGTCATTGTTGTAAGGCAGGTTTTCAGATTCCTTTGAGGCAGATGAGAGCTGAATGCCTTTTGCTGCTAATTTACATCTGTGTGAGCTTCTGATAGCTCATTGTTGTCTCAGCTGGCTGTGGCCGGAACCCCATCAAGCAGCCATCAACACTTCTCCCATCGATTCAGTGAAAGTCAAATTGACAACTTCTGAAATACTCAAAAATGTATGTTGTAAATGTAATACATCCATGTTTGGTCTTAAATTAATACTTGTAATGTGGGCAACAGCCTAATCACAGTTTCATTGCAATCTAATGTATTTGTACATAGTTATAGACTAAGAAATACACTATAGAGTTTTAGACGCCACACCCACTTTCAGGTAAAGAAATCCTGCTGAGTCGGGAGTGGCTGGATGGATGAAAAGGAAAACTCTTGGTGTGATGGGCTCTCTTCTCTCTATCTCAGCTCTGGGCAAGGAGGTCACTCTGATCTCTGGTCCCCTCTTCCTACTCTGATCTCTGGTCTCCCTCTTGCTCTCTCTCTCTCTCTGCCTTCTCTCTCTCTCTTTTTCTTTCTCTCCCTATCTTTTGATTTCTTTATGGGGTTTGTTATTTTCATTATTTGATATATTGTTTTATCTGGTGTACATTGTAACTTGGTAACTTGTTAAGGTTTAAGTCCAAGTTTATTGTTTGTTTTGAGGTTAAGATTACTTTATCCTTTGTTCTTTTGTTTAAGGATAATTACTGATACTTTTACTCTTACCTAAGGCTCAAGGCCTAATAAATGGTTAATTCTCCTCGTTCAGTTTGCTTATCTCTAAAAGTTTAGTGTGCCATTCCATTCTCTACCATAGTTAAACAAACAAGTTATGTCTTATGGAGTCAGATTAACTTGGTGAAAATTTCTAATACAATTGCCATCTAATTTCTCAGATATTTTTACAGTCCAATTCAACCTCATCGAAGCGCCGGACGTAGACAGAACACGTATAAAAGTGGGAAAATATATTTTCGTATATTTGGCCTACTTACATTGTTATAGTTAAGGTTGTAATTTGTTCAACCCTCAATGGCATACGATAAAATGGCGCATACAAATGAAAAGAAACTGTTTTATTAGACATTGCTTAAAAGAAAACATAAACCCGTATTATCCTTTGTGAATTTGAATACACAAATTCCAGAGACATTGTCAGTGTGGAATATTGTGCTGCTTTAAAAGTCTTAAAAGAAAGCTGATAAATGGGGGGAAATGAGACTGAAAAATACTATGCATTGCTATCTATTGGATTTAAACAATTGAAGGCCCCGACCCAGAGAATCACAAATTGCCTACTGCAATTGTGCAGTAGCCTATTATTTGCATGAAGTTACCCGTTACCTCAGATGACAAGACTCAGAGATTATCTTGGCCTGTGTGTACACCAATCCACATACTGTGTCAAGGGGGAAGAGTGCAAGCCATGAGTAGTAGGCCTATTTATGACAGTTGTGTAAAATACAATTATTCGACAACTGTAGGAGGACCCCAGGCTGGAAACTTGCACATCTATCTCCCCTGCTTCCTGTCCACAATCTTTGGGTCCAATCACAAACTAGCTTATCCAAAAGATCATTGGTCTGATTGGTTGAAGGACTATCCAAGTTTATGGAGTCATTTGAACTACGCCCATTGATGACGCCTCTTGTGCAGTAGAAATAAAGCACAGACTCCCCAGACTAATGTTCAATCTTAAAAGAATGAGCTTAGTATGGTGATAACCAGACTTGGGGGAGCCCAGTAGCAAAAAAAACAAACAAACAAAACCAAACTGCATTAGATTTATATGTGTATTTTTAATTAACAAAACACAAAGGCAAATGACTATGTTTCATCAAAATATGATTAATATTGTAAAATAACACTGTAAAAACATATCTACCATATTCTATTAACACTTTTCATATACCACGGATAACAATTTTGCATCTTCAGTTCCATAATATAGAAATGGTATTGAAAAGAAGCCTGGCAAATATCCCGTCACTCGAGACGGACTCGCTTTCTTGGGGATGCTGGGGATTCCAAGGAGAAGGCTGTCGGTGAGCTGGGTCGAGACTCTGGGAAGTGCTCCATGTGGTACTTGTCAATGTAAGGCTTAGCCATTTGCCATACCTAGTGTGGGAGATTGAACAAATGTTTTTCTACATTCACACATTTTACTTACAATATCTCATATGATTGAATAAATCTAATGCAACGTCACAAGAAGGAAGTGGCACCACTGTCTCAATGTAATTTCCATTTTATCAAAAATGCTTTCACTCTGTTTTAAACTAAACTTCATGAAGGGTCATAGTGGACATTACCTTCTGATCAAGCAAGAGCCGGTGGGTAGCCTCAATGTCAGGAGCCATGAATCTGTCTTTTATCCATGGCCTGATGTTGACAAACATGGAGGACAAGAGGAGAAAGAAACAGACAGAGAGTAGAATGAGTTAGCCATTAACCCTCTTGGGCAATACCCCAGGATATGTCCTTTTCAATTGCTGGGGACCACTGTTTGACTTACTTGACTGTGCTGCGCACAAGGTCGTACACCTTCTCCAATGGTGTTGTAGTTCGCAGGGGGCGTAGGAACTCAATACCCTGGCAGGCTGCAAGTAACTCAATGGCAAGCACTAAAAAGCAGGAAATTGTTTCAGGGTTGTAGCAATAGAACATATGACTGGGTTTGATCCTGACTGACTGACTGGTTTAGACTCTGACAGAATGCTATTCATTTAAACATATTCTTACTTTTCTTAATATCTTTAATCCTGGGTTTCCCATACATGGATTACCCCTGGATCCAGACTAAAAGTTTTTGTCAATCAAGATTTTCACTATTCTAGTCCATGTATGGGAAACCCATTCCCGATGTGTCTTTTGTGCTTATACAAGCCGTGAACATATTTTGTGAGTCATCTTCATTCCATTAGCACTTGATTAGTCAGATATGTGACTGTTGTTGAACCCCGAAGATGTAGTACCTTGCTCTACGTTCTCCACCACCCGCAGGGCTTTTCTGGCGGCCCAGCCCCCCATGGACACGTGGTCCTCGGTGGCAGCGCTAGTTGACAACGAGTCCACAGACGATGGGTGACACAGGACCTTGTTCTCTGACACTGTGGGGAGGGTTGGGGGAGTGTAAGGGAAACACTTGAGCAGGCTCTTTCAAGTGTGTTATGAAAGTGTTGTGATGCTGAGGTGATTGCCAATGATTGGCGACTGACCGAGGGACGCGGCGGTGCAGTGTGCAATCATGAACCCTGAGTTCAGGCCCCCCTCGCTGACCAGGAAGGCGGGGAGCTCACTGAGTGAGGGGTTACACAAGCGCTCGATCCTTCGCTCGCTGATTGCGGCCAGCTCATGAATGCCGATGGCCAAGTAGTCCAGCGCCTTCAAGAACAGAGGCCATGACAGCTCATTAAAGTGAATTGGCTTAAAGCATATACTGTAGGTGTGTTAATGGCCTCTTTGAGTGTCAATGAGTGTTTACCTTTGCTGGATATTCTCCATGGAAATTCCCACCAGAGATGGTCTCTCCTCTCTCAGCAAATACCATCTGAAATAGTTCTAATAAGAAAACTAAGCAGAAAGTGGAGAACTGAAACACTGGTATGGATACATAGTAAATGTCAATGGATCAGAGAGATGAAAATACTCTTTTCTGATTGGCTGTAGGTTGGCTCTTAATTCTGAATAATGGGACACGTATGATGCAGATCTGGTAAAAAAGTTGAATAACCATTCCATATCAATGCTCATTGAATGGTAAAGGAAGGTTGAGCCTCGAAGCAGGCTACGCAACAATGGAATCAACTGTAAACAAGCTGGCCATCGTAATCACTGTCAGGACCAAAGAAAGTACAACTAAATGAACAAGTCAGCCTATTTTTAACTGAACCACTTGTTTCCTTTGCGTGCTATAAAGGCATGACTATTGCCTGTAGTGGCAACTGGGCGATAAACGGAATAACAGCCTTCAAAGTGTCCCATTATATGGCATTAATGGACTTGCCGGTGGAAACTCCTACATCTCGTCTATTCATTCTGTATTACGGGACACCTCGGTGCCCGTCATCCCTTAAACTCCAGTAAATGTGTACTGTACATCTATGCAGATACAGTATATGGGACCTCTTCCTGGTATGCATGATATGAAAAGGATACAGGGTTGTCTGTAGCACTGTTGATTTCTGTGTTGATAATGTTCTTGGCAAATTCAATTGTGTCATTAACAATACCATGAACCTTGGGGAAAAGCATAGTAAGTGTTAAATGCTGTTACTAGACAACAACATACTGTACAGTATTCCATAATAACCCATCTTACTTGTGGACAACAACGCATAGTGTATGCATCCTGGACCCTATCACAGAATCGATGAGACTCTATAGGAGAGAATGAAGTAGCATTTTACGAGATGACACAGAAAAACAGCCACACTACACAGGACGATTCTTCTGTCATCCATTGCCTGTCCTACCTGCAATTTCAGAGGGATGGTGGTCTGAGTCCAGCAGAGAGCGGAAACGCAGGGCCACCTGAGTTTGTCCTGGATGGGGACGCAGCCTATGGATGTCTGACATAAGAGAGGAGGAAGTCATGCACTCAGTCCTCTTGTGTAGTACTTGTAGTGATGTAAAACATTATTTTTGACACATGAGACTTAAAAGAGATTCATTCTCACCACTATCAAAGGCCTTGGTAGTTCCTTTCAAAACCTCCAGTGTGAGGGCAGCAATGATGTCCGCCTGTCTGGCAATAGCCTCTGCCCTCTCCACAGCCTCTGCCCCAAGAGAAGTGATCATCTGGGTCCCGTTAATGAGAGCTAAACCCTATGTAAAGCGGACATATACAGAATAGTGATCTGGTCTGCTCTCAGTCTCTCAGTCTCAGTCTTAGATGTACATTGGTCTTGCATGCAATATTTTAAACAGTTGGAGCTGACATAACTTTGTTTTGGCAAGTAAAATGAGTTTCATATGTAGAAGACGAGATAGTGAAATATCAAAACACACCTCTTTTGGCTTCAGTGTTACAGGCTTCAGTCCATGAGCCTCAAGTACCTGGAGTATACGTTTAAATACAGGATTAAAGTTTAAAGAAGAATTTGAAGCATCTTAATAATGGTCTGTATATCTTCTGAAAGATATCTCAACAACGTGTTAAGCTGTGCCAATATTCATTTCCCCTATCATTCAGTGTAATCCCCTGATCTCTCTTAATTCCCATCTCTACCTTGGTACAGCCTAAATAAATAATTTTCACACTAATGACTGTTTACAGTTGTATTCCATGTTCCAAGTGGCATATACAGTAAGCATCATATCAAGACCTAATGTCAAACTGTCTAACATTTCAACACTGAACTATGTTGGCAGTATACAAACAAAATCAATGACAAACAAAATGACACTATGGATATGTTTTTCTCACTTACATATTTAGCATCAGCCCATCCACTTTTAGGAGACCACATCTTCCCCTCTCCCATAAGACCTAATGCCAAATGGGAAAGAGGAGCAAGATCTCCACTTGCACCAACTGTACCCTTTTCGGGAACAAACGACAGGCAAGATGCTGGAACAAAAGTTAAATGTCAGATGCCACAGTTGACAGGAAGAAAGCCCTTGAAATCCCAATTTCATGTTGGGATCTTGGGTTTTTACTTACAATTGAAAGCCTGAACCATTGCATGGAGAGTTTCCAGAGAGATGCCACTGTACCCTTTCGCCAGGACATTGATTCTGAGAGCAAGCAACATGCGTGTCCTTTCTGGACTTAGAGGACTCCCCACACCTAGTGTCATGTAAAGCAGTTCTTCAGGTCCATCATAATAACACTTACTTTTGATTGGAGGTAAAGATGGAAAATGCATTGATACCAATATCAAACAGATAATCATTATGCAGTCTGACATACCGGTACATCCAAAATACAAATGACACAGTTCATAAAAAGGCAGCTGGATGCATGATTAACATACCGGCAGAGTGTGATCTCACAAGATTTTCTTGGAGTTCCCTATAGATGAAAGAATAATGTGTGTTAAGAAGTGAATAATTCCACACATTCTGGACATCTTGAAATCAATGTGAGATTATAAGAACGTACTTAAGTTTGGCCACAGGGATGACAGTGCGCGCAAATTTCCCAAAACCAGTTGTTATTCCATACACAACTGAAGACAAAAAAACATATCAGATTTAATTCCAGATGCACTGTCAATCATATTTTTGATGCATTTACATCATATAAGTCTATTATGTCTGAATATGGGGGGGAGTGGCACCTACTTCTGTTCTCCTTAACAATTGTATCCAATAGCTCTCTTGATTGCACAACATTGTGTTCTGCCTCCTTGGTCAACTATGTGAATTAAAGAGATAGCA
Organism: Sardina pilchardus; assembly: GCF_963854185.1. Taxonomy (NCBI): domain Eukaryota; kingdom Metazoa; phylum Chordata; class Actinopteri; order Clupeiformes; family Clupeidae; genus Sardina; species Sardina pilchardus. The sequence continues at coordinate 6,250,854 of NC_085003.1, read as the reverse complement.
AATTAGACAAGGAGAACCAGCAACTAAGTAAGAAAAGATAAGAAATTACATGTTAAATAAATCAAACAGTGAACTTTACCTTGATCTTGTAGAAACCCTTCCCCAAATTAACTAGGTCTGTAGAGGTCAGGCTGTTACCATCAAGAGCTAGGTACTTTAAAGAAACAGAGAAGAATTGGCATTCCAACATTCAACACTCCTTCACTTATTCAATCACAATAAAATTCAAAGCCATAGGCTCAATTCTCATAATCTTAATTCATACTCACATCATCAGGTTCTCTGTACACAGCTGTTCTGTCAATTATGCTTAAAGAAAAATAACAATATCCGAAGACACAGGAACGAAATCAAATGGAAAAAAATGACCTCATATTTATAGTAATATACTGTATATATTATATATGATAGCCTAAGTACATTTCAATGTGTTACAATCATAAAAAATCATCAGTCATCAAAAACAGTCATTATCAACTTTTAACCAATTTAACACAGTTTTTCTTATTACAGAACAAGGATACAAGTGTGACACTCCTGGCTGGCACTGGATGAAGTCAGGGGACATTGACTCTCCTTCAATAGCTGCAGAGAGATTCCCCATATTATAATGTTACTCACACATGATCACATTGAAAGTGTTAAAAATGCTCATTAAAAATGTTTTCATAAGAAACTGAACACATTTAAATGTAAAATGATTGGTTTGAGTAAAACGGAAAATTGTGTTTTCATGTCAGTAACAACTAGTGCTGGCTGAACTTGGCTCTTCTGTGTAACACAAATACACAATCATAAAATCCAAGATTCTTTCAAATAAAACCTCAAAATCTTAACTCTTGAGAGGAGTTTGCAAGCAAGATGTCAATAACTTGCCATTAACTACTGGCATGAAGTAGGTACATCATTCAGAGTGAATCAGAGGTGGAACCCAATTAGGCCTGACATGATGACAGACAAGGCCGTAACCAGGATTTTTAAAATACCGAGGTCAGGGCCATCGCTAGAAATTTTGGGCACCCCAAAATGCCAGAGGGGTTCTTCCGAGCCCTCTGATCATTTTGCCAACGACATAGAACTATAGATGTGTTCATTGTATAACATGTTTTGTTCATAACTTGAACCAACACACTTTTCCACAATATTCTTTTTGTAGAGCCTCAAGAGCCTTTTCCCAAACTGACTTTGGTTATTTAAACTGGACCCTACACCATCTGTGATTAAGAATGCTCTGCATCTCCTCTTCAGTGTAGGGAATGCTGCATATAAACTGCAGGGTCATAGCTAGGGTTGCCAACTATGTGAAAATAACATAAGGAACATTCAATGTGAAATGGAGCGCGGGGCGTGGAGCTTAGCTTCTTTAAGTTGAGGCTTATGGCAAACTTTGGGGTCATAGGGCCCACCTACACGTACCTACACCCCACCCCCAATCAAATCCTCATTATGATGATCATTACAATAATTATTATGCTATATAGTTAGACATGCACTTTCACTTCAAAGCAGTCAATGTTTGAAGTGCCAAAATTGTTCACAACAAGTTTGTGAAAACTATGCATATGCACATGTTAGCATGTCATATGCACATCAGAGCCCTGCTTTACTAATGTAAGATATACGTACAATAGTGCATTGCTTTTGCATGGTTGCATGGGAGAATGGAGAAAAAATGGATATGGTTTATAATGAAATTTAATTTGAATGCCTGAATGTAAGGATTCAGGAAACACAATAGCAACTTTTGTCTATGGTAAACGGCCGTGCAGATAGGCGAAATCTGGAAATCTTTAAATGAAAGACTAGATCTGACCATGTTCAAATTTGACTTAACGATACTCAATCCTTGAATTTCCCCTCGGGGATCAATAACGTATCTATCTATGCTAAACAATGTATTGTACAGTCTCTGCTCTGTTTTTATGGGAGTTGCGAGAATCCACGTTGTTCTATTAAATGTTGTTAAATAATTATAGCCTTCCAACAGGTTGACGCGGAGCTTTGCCACCAACGTAGTTTCAGTCACGCAAACGCGTACACGCATGCATTCAATGAACGTTCATACCACCACTTAATTGTATGGCTCTATGTTTAATCACATCAATTTAGCAAGCTTTTCCTCCTGATTGCAGCAACGTTTGCTTTCTTTTTCTGTCGGTCCGCGGTTGCTTGCGCAGTAAATTATCAGGTGAAGCACCGGACCTAATTTCACTCTATGCCTCGCTGACCAGCAGTCTCCACGTTGCGCGGCCCATAGTTTGAGAAACGCTGCACAAGTGTCATTAGGGTGTATAGCCTGTTCGGGTTTTTTATGTGTGTTTTTTTCATTGTAACGTGCGTGCATTGAGCAGTTTCTTAAAATACAGAACAAAGAGCGTTCCGTATCAGTTCAATACGGAAGAAGACTTTAACGTGTAACACTTATAAAACGAAATTTGAAGAAAAAAATACCGAGGACATGACCTCGGTGTCCTCAATGGTAGTTACGGCCATGATGACAGAGTTCAGTTCAGTTGTTATGAACCATCCCTTTACATCTAGTAAATAATAGCTTTTCGCAGTAAACAATATTTAATTCTATACAAAAATGTTCCAAATGCATGTACTTTACCAAGTTCAACAAAGTCATTATCCTCAAGAACATCCTCAATAGTATCATCGGAATCCAACAGCCCAAGGCCTTGACACCTCCTTACAACAAAATTAATGTCTTTGGTCAACATTAATCCTCCATTATCTGGCTTGTTCTTCACATAGCGTTTCAAAGCCTCGAGTCCCAACCACTGTATGGTACATGTGGTGTCTCTGCATGGCACCGTCAACCATTCATCCCTAATGTGCACAGTAATACGAGGCATTCTGGTCCTGATAGTAAGTGAGCTTCTTCTGATGCTGAGAAACACTATCCAAGGTAATACATACTAGAGCAATGTCCCAGATGACCAATCAGAGATGACCAGCCAGTCCACACCTCTGTACTTTGTTTGTTTTGCAGATGCATCAAAGCGCAACATAGCTATCCAAGTGCGCGCGAGCGCGCGCGGGCGCGTATGTGTTTGTGCTTGCGATGGTGGGCATCCTTGCCTGAGGTTACGCAGCGCAGTATGAGGTTATCTAAACACTGATAAGCCAGATGTAGATTTGTTCCCAAATAGAAGCTTTGAACTCAAAAGTTCCAAGTCCATATTTACGCGTTTTCAATCATAGACTATGAGGCTACTGGTGATATTATTTGAAGATCATCAAGAGGGTAGATATGTCTGATTTTACCAGTGGACTTCTCTTGTGCAAGAGGTTTTACCTTTTTCCCCAAATTACGATTGAAACTGACATATTTGCTGAGGGAAATAAATTGATGGAAAAGTTGTAGGCCTACCTTACCGTATTAGCTCCCCCAAGTGGTGCTGAAGAGAAACGTGGTGACGTCAGTGAGCTCTACTGTGCGTCGACATGTAGTTCCAAACTTGCCATATGTGTTATAATAGACCAAAGCAATGTTGGCCATCGGTAAGCACGGTGAAGCAAAGGGAGGATATCTCTATTTACATACCCGATAAAGCGATTGGGGAATACTGCAGGAGAGGAAGTGATCCGACTCTGTGACTGCTTCTTCCAACTTCCTGCTCAAAAAGAAAGAAAAAATCAGGATCTCATTACAGTTGAAGAAAGTGTCCTGCGACAGACAGTATGGAAAAAGAAATCATCGTTCAGAATTTTGTTTAGAAACCATCAGGAATTAATCAACACATTTCATCGAGGGGTATGTGAATTTATGAATGATCTGACGATCTTTCATTTGGTCATTTTTTAGTAGGCTAACAACTATTTGTTTAATCATACACTGTGTTTCTTCATTCGATAGTTCAACTGTACTATGCCATATTTTAATTGTGCCTCGTGTATGGCGAATGTTTTTGAGAGGTTGGTGATGTTGAATCAGTTATTTTAAATGCTTCTCTAAGTCTGCAACTGGGAGTAATGAAGCACCAATAGAGATCCTAGTTAGGGTACTGGACTTCCGGTTTGAAATAGGTAACAGACAAATGTTAAAGAATATGTAGAATTATAGAGTAGGGATTGCCCTCTTGTGTTTAAGTGTTTGTGTATGTGTGTGAGAGACAGACCGAAAGAGAGAGAGAGGGAGAACAAAAGGAAGAGAGTAAATGTGAGAGACAAAGAGAAGTAAGCTTTTTTACAAGCGTTCAGAGTGGTAACTTCGCTTGTAAGGATGCTGCTCCGAATTTTCCACTTACAGTGCAAAAGAAGACTCAGTCACTGGTACGGCGATGTCTGCACACAGCACTTAATTGCATTAGGAGTTTCCGCTCTCGAAACTGTGCCGCATTGTTTAGCTTCTATGAAGCATGTCAACAAAATTTCCAATTGGAAGACAAGTAAAAATGTAATGAAGAATTTGGGATAGGCTATTTGAGAGTTTGCGTGGACGTAAAATTAACAGTAGGCCTACTTTTAGTTCAGGAGTGTTTTAAGTGTTGTTGCCTATTAGGTTTTGTCACCTCACATGCTTCAGAAACGTTCTTGAAAACAGAATTGAAGGAAGTCCTGAATCTGACAGTTTTGGAGCCTCATGTCGTGCCCGGAAAAGTCAAGGTTGGCGCTGTAACATGAAGATGTCATTGGTGTGTGTTTGTGTGTTTTCGGGAATGAGGTCTGGGTGGGGGTCTGGCAATCAGAACAGCATAATCAAAACACATCCTGTGGAGCGTTCTCCTCTCTGGAGCCTGTGAGGAGCAGAGCTGTGAGACTCCGCACCTTGGCTGTCCCTCACTTTGGTGAGGTGCTCTTAACTTTGGGTGGCAGTTCCACCAGAATGCAAGCACAGGACTTGGTCCTGAGTTTGATGTCCAAATTCCTCCATTAGAGGACACGGCTGGTCTTGGCCTGCCTCACTTCCTGTGGAGCCAGGCCTGGGCTGAACCGCCACATACTTTTGCCCTTAGCCTTCATTTGACTTCCTGTGCCACACCGCATCACACTGTTTTGCCACAGAAGGACACACAACTGCAGCAAACTGAATTAATGGTATGGGATTTTATGGGAATAATACAACTAACTACCTTAGGAAATCTAAAAGAATATTGCCACAGATTCACATGTGCTTGTGTCACTGTATCGACTAAGTACATGTGTAAGTAGCTACACTAAGGGCATTCAATTTGTAGAATAAAATGTACATTCACACTGCTCATTTTTATGAATGTATTCATAACTGGAATAAGATGTATAAATCAAAAGCTCTGTAAAAAGCTTACTATATGAAGAAAAATGCTGCATACTTAATAAAAGCTAAGGTGTGTGTGTGTGTGTGTGTGAGAGAGAGAGAGAGAGAGAGAGCAAGTTTGCAAAATTGTGATTGGGTTATTGTCACTATCTGTAGTGTCACCGGAGTGTGATACTATTACAGTGATTAAGCCAGTATTTCAGGTTTTCTGGTCATCAGATCACCTTGCACAGATGACCCAAGAGCGTTCCTAGGTGGTGAATCCCTCTGTTCCCAGACTCTGAATTGATGTTCATCTGGAGGCTTTCACTGCAACCACAGCATTATCGGGAATGACATAGTCTTCGTTATGCCCAGTGCAGTGGCGTCCATGGCATCCCTGGTTGCCCTCATATGAATGCCCTCCATTCAACTCTGGTCATTCCCTCTCACACTCAAAGCAGACTCCATCAATCCATTTCATGTTACAGACATCTTGCTTTCTGTGACCGCACTGATGGCACTGCTGATTGTTTCCACAGTTGTCTTAACTTGTTGGTCGTGTCATAAGCTATCTCAATTCTAATCAAGCAATGACCTAGCACCATCATTTGAACATATCAAATAACATATTTTTGATATACTGGTAAGTATATTTTTGGGCTTTTTTCCTGTATTCAGATAGGACAGCGAAGAATGACCGAAAGCAAATGAAAGAGAGAGAAAGGATGAGTAATGACTAAAGGCCAGACTCAAGCGCAGGTCCTTGCGTGTTCTTGGACCTGAGCACGGTACAGATGCAGCAGCCAGTTGTGCCAAAGCTCGCCCCATCAAATAATGATCTATGTATTCGTTATGTGATCCCAGTATGACTTCTATGACCTGAATCAGTCTGAATGAGAATGCCTAATGATATTCGGGGCATCCTGTTGTGTTTGTGTGTGCAGGTATGGAGAGTGCCATCACACTATGGCAGTTTCTACTGCAGCTGCTTCTGGACCAGAGTCACAAGCACCTCATCTGCTGGACCTCCAACGACGGCGAGTTCAAACTGCTCAAATCCGAGGAGGTGGCCAGGTTATGGGGCCTTCGAAAGAACAAGACCAATATGAACTACGACAAGCTGAGCAGAGCTCTCCGCTATTATTATGATAAGGTGAATCTTTATTAAGAGCTAGAGGCTTGATGAATGTTGGGTTGCAGGACTGAGCTTTTCAAATATTATGAATATATTATGAAATAGTGCTCTGACACATATAATGTCTTTCTTTTCTTTAGAATATCATCAGAAAGGTGATCGGACAGAAATTTGTTTACAAGTTTGTGTCATTTCCGGACATTCTCAAGTTGGATCCCCAAGCTGTAGAAATGGGTCAAGATTTCAGTACGGTAGTGGTCACCAAAGACGAGGCCCAGGAGATGGAGGCTCGGATAAAGGAGGAGGTGGAGGACGACGACGACGATGAGGAGTCCCCAGACCCTGCCATATCGGCGGCCCTTCAAGTCCAGGCGTGCTACCACGAGTACTTCCGTTCGGGCCTGTACCCGGGCTTGTCATTCAGCTCCCTGCAGAGCCAGTCGCAGCTTCTGCAGGCCATCCGACAGAGGCACGGAGATCCCCGTGAGGAGGCTCAGAGCGTTATACAGTTTGTCGCCCAGGCAGCCGAGAAGAGCGACGCCCTCTCCTCCTCCCGCCGTCCGTCCTCCTCCGAGTCATCTCTCTCCTCCAGGCCCTCGAAGCAGTCACCCCGGTCCCCCTCGCCACTCTCCGTGGCACCCTCCCACCCCACTCAGGCCTGGAGGAGCCCCAAGGCGGAGGACTCCGAGCAGGACGTGCAGCCGCTCAACTTATCCTCAGGAAGCAGAGAGAGCGCCCTGACCTCAGACAGGAGAAGCCACCAGGCGTCCGGCTCCGCGTCCAGGAGCAAAAAGCCCAAAAGCCTGGAGATCGCCAACCCTTCCGTGGTGCTGACAGGAAGTGACCTCGGTTCTATTGCCCTGAACAGTCCCGCTCTGCCGTCGGGCTCCCTCACACCAGCACTCTTCACAGCACAGGTGGGCTCACACCATCAGGCCACACGCCAGGACTCGACTGAGTTGCCCTCCTGTAGAGCTTCATTGATGCCAAATTGTAATGAGCTATAATGAACAGTCAGATTTGAACTCAATTGAATTAAATCGTGGCTCTTATTACATTGTAACTATCCTGTAGGGTGTAAGTGCTTATTATAACCTTAATTATCTGGTTGTACATGTACTTAAGTTAAACACTGCACCCCTTAGATACAAGCAATACAAGGTGTAACTATTCAATCATGAGACTATTATTATAAGTACACCAGTTATAGTTAGCATAATGATTGTTCTTCCCCACTGTTACAGCAGTATTATCATTATTTAAAAGCCACACCTCCTATAAATATTATGCTATACTTAATTATTTAATTACAAAGGCAAAATTGCTACTATGTTTCTAACTCAACAATTAAACAATTGAGTTAACCTGAATGGCCATAACATCTACAGACACGTCACACTGAGTTTCTGTATTTGTCCCCGAAATTGAAATTTGAGGCAACGTTTTGTTTCATTCACATTCCTCTCAACCCATCACCCTCATATCTACATCTGTCACCAACTGACTCAGGCATGGCTCACACTGATATGTGGCACAGACGATATCAGACTATATCCACGCCTCAACTCAGCTGCTCACTTAGTCAGAGAATGTTAGTGATTTAAAAAAAAAGATAACACCATTTGCTGCACGTTTCAGGAATATAAACAAATGTGTGTTCAAGATGAATTCGGACTATTGGACTTAAACTGTCGATTCCAAAATACTCATGACACATTTGTTTCAGGCAACAAATCTGTTAATCATGTAATTTTGGTAAAGGCTCATATCGACAGTCATGGAAACATAATATGGCAACATATTGACACAGCTGTGCTGCACTTATATGAAAAGCAGCAGCTTGAAGCGTGACGTGTATCTGACATGCGGGCCTCTCTCTCTGCAGACGCCGTCTGGGCTCCTGCTGAGCCCCAGCCCCCTGCTGTCAGGCCTCCAGCTCTGGAACAGCCTGAGTCCTGTGGGGCCCCTGAGCCCCAGCCATTTGCAGGGCCACGGTCCCCTCTTCCAGGTAAATGCCTCGCTGTGTGTGTCTATCTGGAAAGGTGTGATAACGTTCTCTTCACTGTCTTCTTTTCTACGTCCTCTGTTCACGCATGGCTTGGAGTATGGCAATCTTTTTTTTTCTTTTGCATGACACTACACAACAATTATAAATGAATGCCACTAGGTGAATCCATTTGACACGTCCGACTGTTTAGTTGTGTTTTTGACACTACATCGATGTCTTTCAGTGTTTGCATTTTCCTTTGCTTTGTGGTTTTACACACCAGATGTAAATAGGGAGTCATCCACAAATATGGCCCAAGAATTTTGTGTGTGGTTACAAAGAGAGTAGGAGAGAGAAGAGGAGAAAAGGAGACAGAAAGAGGAGGGGCTGGGAGGGAGGGGGAGGGGGAAATCCGGTGGCCACTTCCTGTTCAAGCCCAGGGGAGTCTGCCTGAATGGGCCGAACAGGTTTTAAAGCTGTTCCTTATTTATGCCCCCCCCCATCCCTCCCCCCAAACCGCTCGGCAAACACACCAATCCCCGACAGCCTGACTCCTTTTTCATTTCCTCCTGCGCCTGACTCGTGAAGGTGACTGTTGGAGATGAACACGAACACACAGCACAACAGGAAACTACACCGGAACCTGACCCTGATGCTTGCCCACGACTTCTCCATTAGCCAACAGCCCCTACTGACCAAAATAAGACAAACACCACATACTGAAAGTCTAAAATTGTACCGCAGAGGCCAGATAAGACAGCAGAAAGACGATTAAAAAGAAATAGGTGTTCTGTTCTTAGTGTTGTATAAGTGGCACACTTTATGATAAGGGGATGTCCAAAAACATTCAACTGATTGGCCAAGTAGATAAATTGGATAAAGTTACAGCAGTGAAACTTCTAAGTGCCTTCTAACTGGCCAAATATATCACAGTTGAATCAGTCGGAAGACAGAAGTATCTGATTAACAAGTGAAGAAAAAAAAAATCTTTTTTCAGAGAAGATCATGTGATGAAGTCAGTCCTCTGTTTGTGTGTGTGTGTGTGTGTGTCATTTTTTGACATGTCATTTTACTTTTATTATTATCACTACTAATCATGGAATCAGTATTTGTCCTTTAAAATTGTAATCTTATTGAACACAAAAGCTATTTTTAATTGTGCATAGATATGATCAGAAACATAATTTCATTATTAACATCATCTTGGAAATGTAGGGACACCATGTATTTTATAGTCTTTGCAGTCATGTGACTACCATGGATACGTGGCGTGCAAGAAACGCTCCTGGCGATAAGTAGTTTAAAAAAATAAAAAACATAACCCCGGCTTATCCAATCGCACAACTATCTGACGTGTCGTTTTCACTTCAAAACACCAACTTTCGGATGATAAAACTGGCGACATCCTGGCAAGATCCTTGATTGGTTTACTGGGTTTCGTTGCTGTAGAATGATGTTCTTGCTCACCAGCCAGTAGTTGTGACATCATGTGCAAAGTATGAATTTATGCATGTATGTATTTGCATGTTATGGATTCGTATCTTTTAATGTTATCATGTTGCATCCTGCAAAATAGAGAAATATAATTTGACTCCATTGTTCTCTTGTGTCTGCAGTTCCCCACCTTACTGAATGGATATGTCACAGTGCCCATGTCCAGTTTGGATGGCTCTTCCTCCCCCTTGCTGCTCTCCTCCACCAATCAGAGGTCTTGATTTTCAGCGTCAGACACGTTTCACGTCTAAACTATTGTTACTTTACAAAGGATCTCATGCTTTAGTCTGAGGCCTACAATTTCCCTGAAACCCTGCCCACAAGTCAGGACAAGCACACCTTGCCCTCAGTATCCTGAGCTGCTGACTCAAGACTTGAAGCCTGGAGCAGAAAGTGTACAGCAGTACTGAAGTCTGAAATAAAATGGAGAATTGGCCCTTGTTTAATGCTCTTCTCTTATTTCTCCATCATAATTGAAAAAAAAAAAACACGATCAAGACAATGAACTGCTTTTACTTCCTTTGTACATATTTTGCGTTGTTTTGTTATGCTGTGTTGTGTCTCATGTAATGTGTTCTGTCTGGCAAATTGCACACACTGTGCCTTCTGAAGTGAAAATGACATCTGTGCCTTATGTTTACCAACCTAAGTACTTAAAGACGAAATTCCAATTCAGTGGAATTGCTTTCATTTTTTAAAAAAAAACAAAAAAAAGTTACACCCTGTTTTTGTCTTTTTTAATTTTTGTTAAATAAAGTATATAACATCACTACCTTGACCTACTTTGATTTCAAACAATCTACCAACAGACACAAAGGCTGAGCTTGTAGGATAGGGGTTAGTAGAGAGGACTGTTAACTGGCCATTTGGGGATATTTTGATGACCTAACGTTCTAGGATATATTTATATACACACACTCACTCACTCTCTCACTCACACACACTCACACACACACACACACACACACAAATAGATGCACGTGTCTGTTATCCCGATACTGTACGCTATTCTTACCTTGAACTGGATTTATGTCCTTTGCACATTGCCAACTTGCATAGAGACCTGTATAAACCAGTGATTTAACGTTCCTCTTTTTGGACAGCGAGAAGACAGCAGACACACCAGACAACACATACAAAGCACACGCGGAGTCCAATTAAATCAGGTGACTTTTTTTCTGAAAAATATCAAGCTCAAATGGGGAGGGAGGTCAAACTCCTCCAACATACCACCACAATAAGACAAATATTCATAAATAAAGCTATTATACAAAATATATTTCTTAACACTATGATGTCAGTATTAGTTAGAACTTCGGCAGAATGGGCACATCCTCAATGTGAAGACAGTGACTGTGCTTTTTCCTATGACTGGCATGCAGAACAAAAACTCGGCCAAATTCACGTTGAACCATCACATGGAGTACAGTAATGCAGCCGGCAAGTTCCGCAGGTGTGGGCAGTCTGGTCCAAACTGCAGCCCTGCCTCACAGTTGCATTGGGGAGAACCTGACAATGAACGTTTTTTTTTTTTTTTAACAAAAGTAAGGGACCAAGAGGAGCCATAATGCATAAGGAGGTGGACACTAATGGTGGCACTTTAACAAGGAGTTCCTGCCAAACCCGGTTTTTATACACGTCGAGATGACACTCGAGGCCAAACAGTAACCGTTGACAGGAGAGAAATCAAATGTACACCAATGTGTTGAGGGCTTTAGAGTTAATAACTATAATAACATAAAGTCACAAATACAGGTTCAGTCTCAGCATAGCAGACAGGCATTTCATAACTAAGGGTCTGTACACACTGTGTCTTGTCTACACAATGAGAAAAAATACACAAAAACAAAAATAACCAAATCAAACCGAAATGATATAAAAAGGGATGAACGGTGGTTTGAGGGTTAAAAGACAGTAGTTGGTTTAGCAGCATTGTTCTTTTTTTCACATAAATAAAAGCCCAACAGATCTCTTTTGTACATGCTCTTCTCCTGGCCACCTGTGTGGCCAATGCAGCTGCGCTGGGTCTTGGACACGGGAGCCATTTTGAATGTGGTTGGATGGGTGAGAGGGAGGGGAAGGGCGGGGTCTCTCTCTCATCCTCCACACGTCATGTCATGCAATGAGGCTCACACAACTCAGGGTGGGGTCAGTCCACAACTCTGGACAGGCCATCCTCCATTTGACAATGGTGAAGAGCAGGGCTTCAGAACAGCATACTTTGTCTTCTGTTCTTGCCGTTTCCTGAAGGAAATGAGAGGGAGAGAAAGAGGGAGGGAGAGAGAGAGATGTAATATTGTTGTATGTTGTAAAGTAGGACATTATCTGTAACTCAAGATGTATACGGCCCCTAAGGTGATCTGTACCGGTCTCTGGGAAGGCAGAATTCCGGTAGCCTGGATCCTTTTGCAGTTGGAGTTCCTTTAGTGTAAATAGAGATAAACCTGTAGAGAAAAAGGTGGATCTCATTATGATTATCACATTCATGCAGTCTGGCATCACCAGTGCTGACTTTCTGTGCTGTTGATGTCAATGGTATTGATGTACACTCATTCAGATATACCTCATAAAGATAACTGCACTATAGCGGAATTTTAATGTATTTTGGGAAAGTTTTTTAACAAGATACATTCAAAAAAGGAAGCCCTGACTATTGACAGGAAAAGTAAGACGAAGGGCACACGTTGGCTGAATAGCCAGAGGGAGGCTGGATGAACTCACTCTCTGGTAGTGTGTGCGCGCGGCCACCTAAACTCCTGAAGTACGGCTGTTTCATGGCCTCCTCAGCAGAGATCCTCTTCTTGGATTCATACTTTTTTTTAAAGAAGATAGAACACAAAATGACTGAGATTCGGTCTCACATGAATGAATGGCATTGCTAGGAGGACAAAATAATATTCATGCATGTACAAGAAAGGTAGAGTTTTGTTTAATCTAGTGGCATTTCTATTCAGTTGGGAATGTTATGAGAACTTAAGTAACTAAGTACGTAACTAGACCATAGTCTTTTAAAACCTTTACGTAAGTGAAAGGAAACTCACTCGTAAGAATGACAACAGCAGGTCAATCCCATCTATGTCCAATCTGGAAAACAAACATGAGTACAAATCTCAGGGAAGTATTTCACAACACTTACCCTAATGTTATGTTCCTATGTTGTCATTATGCATTAATTTGTTGCCTTTTTGTGTTCGCACAATTACTGCTATTCCTTTAACCCTGCAAACAGGCTCGCATAAAGACAGGAAACAAATTCAGGAATCTAACAGGAAATCCTGGTAGGATGCGAGACACACATGTACTCTCACATACACACACACACACACACACACACACACACACACACACACACACACACAAACATGCTGGTGGAAAAAGACAGTGTCGTTTGCTCGTTCTCTGGGGCCACACACAGCCTACTCATAATAAGGGTTCAGCTGAAACACTGGGGCATGGTGCTGAACATGAACGTGATCTAACAACTCGTTACCACTGAAGTGATTCAATCAGTACAATCTCAATGAGACTGGCCTTGGTGCCTACCTGGGCGCATGGTTGATGAAGGGCTGGGGCCTATATTTGGGGAAACTGTAGGACTTGAATTCATCGATGGAGGAAATCCCAGGCCACGTGACCTCGGTGGGAGTGCCTGTGGGGGAAGGAACGTTCTGCTTTAATGTTTGCAAACAATTACAGAGAACAGGGCCAGCATGTGCACTTCAAGTAAACAGTGTGACAGTGCTTCTGGAACATTAGATTAGGAAAACATCCTGCAATACCGAGTGCAGCCTGCAGAGGTCTCTACTCACCCAACAGCCGAAAGATAAGGTGCAGCTCGTCCTCCACAGTGGACCCAGGGAACAAGGGCCTGCCAGCGGCCATCTCATAGAATATACAGCCCACTCCCCTAAGGAGAGATAAGGGATGATTAGGGCATTCGGTTACACTCATCAACTCAAAGGCAGATTAAGATTGCCCATCTTTACTGTTACCAGATTTCATATCAGAGAACCTCAACAGCCCTTATCAATAAACAGGCTTAGCACTGAGGATGTTAGAATGCACATTCAACTGCACTGTGATTCTGAGACTGAACTGCAATATATGAAGATGAGATTGAATGCTTCCTAGGGTAAAAATGATTAACTCTAAAATGGCAAACTTCTCGTATCTTGAATCTTATCATATTTTGATTTGGAATATTATTTTGTATGTGACAAAAATGTAGGCATTATTAATGGGCTAATAATATTACATTCATTACTTGCGCTATGTGTTCAGTACATGTTGACAAATAAGTTAGATCTGTCATTCCTTATAGTTATTTTCACATGGACACAGCTGTATTTATAACAGCAAGACTAGATTCACTCATTCAGTTTCATTATCACTGGCCAAAACTGAGTCACAAACGGTATGATTTTGCTACGGACCTACAGAGCCCATCTGGCAAACCTGTGGCCAAATAACCCTGATGGCAGTCGAAAATAGCCCAATAGTTTCTTATTATGGAACAGATGATTCAGTAAAACAACAAAACAGTCTCCAATGATATGAAAGAATGCTCCTTTTTGTCTGTGTACATGTGACTGCATTCAGAAGGCTGAACAGAGCAATGCCTTTCATCCGTTATATCTACTCTGCATATTTTTGTTACTAAATCTAGGGCGCTAACTAACTAACGTCGTCAGACTTGGCTTGCAAAAAAACAAAAATAGCACAGTTGGCATGGACTAAAGTTAGCCTGTTTGTGGCTTTAATCTGGCACTTTCATCTCTGCACTTTCACTTCAAAGGGATTTTCTCACATCAGTGACAATGAGCAAATACATTTTTGACATAATGGAGAAATGTTTTGAAGGGAAACTTGTATATACTGTGTGTGTGTGTGTGTGTGTGTGTGTGTGTGTGTGTGTGTGTGTGTGTGTGTGTGTATATACACTGTATACACACACACACACACACACACACACACACACACACACACACACACATGAATATGAGAGAGAGAGAGATAGAGAGAGAGAGAGATGTTTTTTTAAGATGAATTAAAGTTGCAGTAATTTATATTCCTCTTTGTCCAGCATTACATAATCAAGCACTGGATAATTTCTTTCCAAATCACAGAAGCTCAGACGTACTGAGATTCTTTTTGCCCAATTCTAGTACTTTTTACAATATTTTCTAAATCTTAATCTGAATTTAATATGCTGACTGGATCAGGCACAACACAGTTCAATGGAACTTAACAGTTAACAATAAATGCATCATGTATTTAGTAAATATATTTTCATTGCCTGTTTACCTGTCTTATGCTGGTATTAAATCCACCATTCTCTATTATGGTCTCAAATACAAAAGCAAAGTTAAGCAATGAGCCCCAAGGCATCCAACGCAATTCAGCCAATCACAATTAAGGACTGGACCTATTCGTTTTTAGAAATGTAAGACGACTGACAAAACAGGTCATAGACTTTTCTCATCATTTAATGAATAGACTATGAATATTAGCTCTTTAGATCCCAATCCTGAGTGTGTGTGGTATGGGCTGGGTCACTACACTACAGTCTGGAGTGCTGGTGAAGCTCTTACCACATGTCAATCTGTGTGGAGTATTCGGAGGAGCCCAGCAGCACGTCTGGAGGCCGGTACCACAGAGTCACCACCTCATTTGAGTAGGTCTTTGTAGGGACTGATTTGGCTCGGGCCAACCCTAGATTAAAATAAAAAGAAAAGATTAAATCATTTTAAAACACACAGGACATTACAACGGCCGTTCTCTTAGCAAGACGCACATCAACTGAACTGAATGTGTCCATTGTATCTACGTATGGAATCAACAGCTGAGGGTGACTCATTTTATTTTGGTTGGTAACCCTTATAGTCTGGAGTTGAGGTGTTAAGGAATTACTGTTAGTCATAAGGCTCACTGAAGTACTGCTATTGTTTGGCAGGTAGAAAAAAGCCATCCATGTGCTCCGGCTAAACAGGACAGCGGGAATTTCTTTCTGGTTAGAAAATGCTAAGCACATGATACCAACAAGAGACTCTTAATTCCCTTGGTCCTACTTATAACATGTGCTTGTATTCAAGAGCTGTTTTGCTCGAAAAAAAGGTGACATGGAAGCATGACGGTGGGACAATAGTGGCTTGTTGGTGCCCTCACCGAAGTCGGCCAGCTTGAGCTCTCCTCGGTCGTTGATGAGCAGGTTCTGAGGCTTAAGGTCTCTGTGGAGAACTTTCCGACGATGGCAGTAAGCCAGACCACGGAGGATCTGAAACAGGAAGATCTAGAACAAGAGAGAAACACAAGTCATTAGAACACAGTACACAAACACACACAAACACACACACACTTTGGAGCATGATGATACACACAGGTATCTGTTTTGCTACTGCTGTTTCACCTTGATAAGAGGTGCTTTGATGAAACACATACAGTCTGTCATATAAGCAGACTTTCTAATGAGGAGAAACAGCACTAAAAAAAACCTCCACAGAAATGCATGCACATTCACTGTGTCTCAATTGGCGCACTTCTGCACTTAAAATACTTAATTTGAGTGCTTGAGGGCGTTCACACTGAAACTTCGAACAACACGAAGGGCACTGCAAGTCCCCGGATGGTGCACTCATAACGGTCAAAAAGTTGAGTGTGGAACGATGGACATTTTTCGCCCTTAACGGACGCCAACTTGGCTATATAACGGAAGGGGAGGGAGTATTATCAAACTCGTAGAAATCGCGGTAGAGAAATCTGAATCAACAGCAGTGGAAAACACAAATTATAGAGGTACAAGCAAGTTACAACAACTGTTCATGTTTTGACACAGTACGACCATGTCACGGTCGAATTGAGGACACCAATAAAATCATATTTAAACGTTACGATCGTCATTTCCGTGAAGTGCACGGAGGTTAGCGTTTGATATGAGACGACACTGTTCTGTTAAAATGTGCACACTATGCCAGTAAGCACACAGGGCACATAGGGTGCTGCAGGAAAGTGTACTCACGGACGTAGTCGGTTTGAGACAGAATGATTGTGTCAATCATGTGGTGTATTGTGAGCACACTGTGCCAATCATATGTTGTGATCTTGCCACTGGAGCGTAGCCTAGAAATCTAGACGCCCCTAGCGGCAGCAAATGTAATTTGGCTGGCGGGGCAGTCTAGGCACGATCCATTGAGCCAGGGAGCTGAGAACCCGTAGCACCAGCGGGCCAATCACAGCGTGTATAGAGTCGGTTGGTGGGCTTAACATAATGGTGACTGACATGCGACCAGAAGTTGCGACGGCAATGCATCCTGTTATTTGAAAACAAGAAGATGATTCGTTTAGCGTTATCCTATTGCGTGGAGAAGGAGGGTTACGCATCCTGCTACTTGAAAACAAGAAGATGATTCGTTTAGCGTTTTCCTATTGCGGGGAGGGAATTTGAAAGACAACTGTTTATCCCACCCCTCCGATTGAGCCCTGTCTACGGTGAGTGTCCAGACCCTACATCTTGATGTGGGTCTGGCTCGTCAGGCTAACTGGAGCGAGTTTGGTGCTTACACATGTACATTTCTGCCCAAATAGGTGCCCGATAAGTGACCAAAAAGTGTTGCAATAATATGGCTACAGAGTGGAGGGACTTGCCTTAAAGGACATATGTGTATAAGCATGTACACATAGACCATCATGCCACAGAGCCTCACCTTCACATTCTGCATACTCATGATGTTCCCGCAGTCGTCCATGTACTGCTTCAGGTCCTTATCCTGCAGAGGGTGTTAAGTGTCAAGGTGAAACTGCAGCAGAGATAGACGGCTAACACAGCCATTATGACTTGACCACATACAGTATGACTCAGTATCCATCACAAGTCACAAACAATGACCCTCTGTGACTACTCTCCAATATGTGCAACAAGGGGAGTAAACATGGAGCACCATATAATCTACGGTCCATTGAGACAGCACATTGATAGGTGAGAAGTGATGTGGCTCTGGTGTAAACAAACAAACAAACAAACAAACAAACATGCCTCTTACCAGATACTCAAACACTAAGGTGAGGGACTTCTCTGTGTGGATGATGTCATGAAGTGTCACTATGTTTGCATGCTTCAGATCCTTCAGTAAGGACACTGTCAGGGATGAGAGAGAAGAGAGAAAACACTTGAGCGTGAGAGAGGGATAGTAGGAGGGAGAGAGGGACATCAGGAGGGATATTTTTTTTTTCCCCAGACAGGATGAGGGATGACAACCAGAGAGGCACAACTGACATTTGAATAATCTCTCAGGAAAGCATAAACAAAGATGCCCCACTTACGCTTCTCTTGTTCTAGACCTTAAATGCCAGCGAATGACCCAATCCACAACTCAACCCCTTTCTTTTCCCCCCACATACGTTTTACTGTAGCTAATGCACTATGACAACCAGTGCATTCTTAAAAAAGAAAAAAAAACTTTAATTTAACCCAAACCATTAAAATGTCACATCCTAACTAACGTGCATCATAAGGAGCTCCTCATTAAAGAGAGATTGGTTTAGGAGTCTGTGGTATTTCGAGACTGTTTTAACTGGCACGGATCGCGCTCGCCGTTGGCACACCTTCTCGAATAGCGGTGCACGGAGCTCCCTCCTCGTGCTCCAGGCGGATCTCCTTCAGGGCCACAAGATTGTCTGTCAGCTTGCTGCGGCCCTTGAAAACGGTAGCGTACGTCCCCTGGGGCGACACAAGCAACAGCTCATTATAATTAAGAACCCCCGCAAATCCAACTGAAGGGATGAGTGGTGAATCAAAGAGAGATTCCAGTAACACGTTTAAGGCGTAACTAACGGTAAAGTACATTTCCCCCTCTGTCAATATTAAACGTTTAAAAATCCATACAGTGAATATATAAAAAGCGCAAATCTGAACAGTAGTAAGAGTGGCACACCTCTCCAAGTTTGTCCAGTTTTATGTAGGTCTCCAGTTTTCCAAATCCTATTTCAGACTGAAACACAGAGAGAGATGGGTGACATTAGAACTGGCAGAAATGTGTTCAGGACTCATACAAAACAACAGGCAAACAAACTCCTTTAAATTGATCAGTATCATATTGAAATAGTGTACATATTTTCAACAGCCCAGTCAAGCCTGCATATCATCACCTAAACAGCAGGGGGCACACAATATGAGGTGCCATGGGATCAGATACGTACATACATCCCATCCTAATACTGCCCCTTCTCACTTTATACACTTACAAGAAAATGCAAATATATTATGAAGTCGGTCTCTTGCTGTTGCAACTTAGACACAAAGGCAAGCATGTATAGCAAAAGAAAGCGGGGCAAAGATTCATGGCAGCAGAGAACAATAGACACAACTAGAAGTGTAGCAAGTGACCTTCAAAGGGTAACTCCATCCATTAATCTCGGAGTCTTAAAGACTCAGACAGTTTGTAAGAAAAGATGGGTGAGATGGATGGGGTTGAGAGAGACACACACAGAGAGACAGAGAGAGATAGAGAGAGTGAGAGCGGTGAGAACAGCAGGCACACTCATGGGTGAGTGGGCAGGGGTGGTCAAGCACATAGAAAAACAATGAAGGGCTACAAGAGTTAGCGCAGTCAAAACGAGACACCTGCAACATAAGGCTGTGCAAGCAGGGTGAGGGAGAAAGAGAAAGATAGAGAGAGAGAGAGAGAGAGAGAGAGAGACCTCACCAGAGAGGCCCTGCGAGAGCGACGACTCAGAGGCTGGTCAAATTGATGACTGATCATCTGCAGCTTCTCCAGGTAGCCGTCTGGCAACCGGATGTCGGCCGGGAGAGACAAGCGCTTATTCAGGTCCTAGAAAGCAAACACCAGACACATTATGAGACAAGCGCTTATTCAGGTACTAGAAAGCAAGCAAACACCAGACACATTATGGACCAGCAGCTGCTAGCACATGTTCTTTCCAGACCACTACTCTCCATCCTAGCATGACTAGGAATAAGCCCGATAGAGCATAAGCATCTAGTTAAAAATTGAGGCTCGCGCAAACAAAACAAAAATAGAAATGACACCACATCACCAGAATGGCTAAATAAGCTTCATCTGATAAAAATGAAAGATATCACTGACCACAGTCTGTAAAAGTAGTGTAAAAGCTGTGTGTCTGATGCTTAAGACTCGTGTTTTGATTGTTTAAACATGACTATTCCTACTTCTATGCAAGCAACACGTCCGCTTAACCTGCGCACTCCGATCTTAAGCGGTTTTAACGGTGTACATACAGCGTTACATAAATGTTCTCCTGTACGCTGATCAGTGTTTTTGAGTGACTCTCGAGCCCCGCGAGTCCCATCCTACTGCCTCTGCAGCCACAGACAGGACAGGACAACCACATGTGTACATGAGAGTAGCCAGAGAATCACTGTTTACGACGCCAACCCTGAGAGGGATCAGTCATAAACCCTGGACATAATGACATGTTATGTAACACACACACACACACACACACACACACTCGGACAGACGCACACACACACACACGGGCACAGACACAGGCATACACACTCACACAAACACAACCAAACACACTCAGCATGCTTCCCCCTCATACCATTCCACTATTTGACAGATTACCGTTAATCCCACTCCCTGACCGGCTTAGGGCCAGCACAGTGCCCCGCGCCGAAGTAACCATGGTGCAGACGTGTGGGCCACACTCGCGCATTTACGCAACAGCGCATTCATGACATTTCAATAGTCACCAGGGGTGCACCGCTGTGTCCGCCACCGCCTGCCAACTGAACCCACTGGACCTTGTATTTTCAAGAGGTGGCTTCTAATTAAATTCATCACCTCGGATTTCTTAATGGGTTTTCGTTAGCTTTATTTAGACATTAAGGCAAAAAAAAAAAACCCAAACAAGCAAACAAAACAAAACAAAAATCCATAAAGGGTAATATTTCCAAATAGATGAATACATCCATCAAAAATCAAGCCTCACATTCAGTTCAGGCTGGTGCACATGCCAACTACTGACCGCTAACGCTATAGCGTAGTTGCGTGGTTCTGTTGCGCTCTTTAGCTCTGCCTTTTAATTAGGGCATTCCGTGTCCTGGGTGACAAAGTCCTGTCCGGACATGAGACCTGGCCGGTGCCCCCCCTGGTGAGGCCTCTCAGCCATCAGCCGACCTTTGAAACCCCCCCAATCAGCTTCTCCTAATCGCTCACACCACCACCCATCTGGACTGTGTTACAATAATCCTGGTGATGTAATCTCCCCCAAATAAATAAAGAAAGAAAGAAATACATGGATCTGCCTCGTTTTCACTGGCACAGTTTGGAACTGATGCCTCGTTGATTCATGAAAAAACACTGGTGGTTGGTTTCCACGAAGGCTCTGTTAAATAACACTACTTACGGCCTCGCTGAACATGATAAAAACGGATCCAATGCTGAACGTTGAAGCTTATGATTTGCTTGACTAATGGATTACACCAATATCATTCAATGCATTAGTTCACCTTAAGCATTACCACATGTTAACACAGTGAATGCATTACTGATATGAAGAGCACATATCTAAAAGAGCTCTGGTGTGTTTGCTTTGATAGAATATGACTGACACAAACGCGTGTGTCCCATAAAGCTGTCCTGTGCATGTTGGAAGATGGAGACAAAGTGGGACTCATAGAGGGTCTGGACTCTGGACCCAACCGGTTTGAGCGGGGTATGTGGACGTCTGAACATCTCACATTTTGAAGGGATATACACACACACAAATGCACACGCGCACATGCATGCGCGCACACACACACACACACACACACACACACACAACCAAACACACCCAGTGTGCTCTTTAATGCTCTCCTGTTTCACTAGCAGTGTGAGCTAAGTTTGTACATCCGTGATCCGTGAGCCCGGGGACAAAGCATGTAGCAGCGGTTCTTCGTCACTGATGTTAATTTCCCCCAGTCATGTATGGTCATGCGGCCTGCGCGGAGCCCACGAGGGGATTATGTGGTCTTATAGGGACATGTGAACAATGTGCTCTGTGGGTAAACATCCTGGAGAGCGGCGGATTCAAAGAGAGAATCCATCTCTATTTCCTGCTGCCGGCCAGAGGGAAATGAGGAGAGGTGGGCTGGGAAGCTGAGGTCAGTGCGGGGCAGGGCAGGGCCGGGACTGCCAACTGGGCATGCCATGGAACTGACCGTGGGGGGTGTGTGTGGGGGGTTATGTTACTGAGCTGGACATGTGACGAGTGATCGCTATGGCAAACCCACCGCAGCAGAAATCCGCCGGCCGCCCCTGTTCCGCAGGCACACGCCCGTTGGGGATTGCACCTCGTCAGAGGACGTCCCGGAGGTCTGGTCGCTCTCCCCGTCCGAGCCCATCTTCTGGTTCTCGTGAACGATGCCTACAGAACAGCAGTGGGCAGTGAAAATGGTCGCACAAAACAAGTCAGTCCTCAAATGTGACTTTAGGATTTAATATCTCATTAACTTGAATGCCATATTATGGGTAACTATATGGAGATGTGCGCTTGACATACAACAAATTGTGAAGGCGGACATCTGTGCACAACTATGCTCATGTTAAGGTGTGGCCCCTGAGAGATTGAGGAAGATGGATCACCTAAATGGCCACCATTGCGGGTTGCAGCCACAGGAATACCCAAGCCGTCCCCTATGACGCTGTGTGGCCGGCGGATGGGAGGTTTCTTGAAGGAGCCGGTGTACTGGTTAAGGAATGAGTGGACGCTGTGGGAGGAGGGCGGCCGTCCATTCCTCACTGCAGCATCTGCAAGGGAGACACCAGCCTGTATAAGTCAACCTGCTACACATGAAGGTTAATTCTCAGAAGCAGCAAACAAAAGAAATGTATGATAAAGGTCAACTGGTCTGTCTGCCGACTATGAACACTACTGAACTTTTATGTACACAAGGGGTGGCAAAATGAATTAAAACAGCATTAAGGAGCTCTGGTCTATAACTATTGCACAGTACTATTGAAAAGGCATGCAAAAAAAACATAAAAACACCAAAAACATAATAACAACAACACATCTGTTAGCATAGACAAATCTCTTGCTAGCATTGAAATGTCTGCTGTTTTTCTTTTTTTACATTTTTTGCTGGGTGGTCTGACCCAGACCACAGACCTCCACGGTATACAGCCTTGGTGGCCAGTTGGAATGACAGGTGTGTTTGTCTGTCCTTCACATGATTATCCTATGCCAACACTAGTTGCTTCTAAAACATGAAATGTTGAAACAGGAAAACATGAAAACTATGAAATAGTGGCAAATGGTAGTATAATGTCTCTTTAAGATACTTCTTACAAGAGTGTGCTCTCCCAATTTATATTACAATAATATATTGTCATTACTAAACATTACTATAGACCAGTAATCATTACAAACTATGTTTCCTGGCAACACCCCTGACTCTCAATCACAAACACTCTCCTCTATCTGTTGCAGTGAATCGTAGTCTATCCCTTATGTGGAACATTTTGCTGAGTGCCTCAGTATTTACTGCAATGGCAAGCAATTCATTAAAAGGGGGCTACCAGCCTGAGGCAACATTTATTTTTCCGTAACTATTAATTTGACACTTCACTGTGTGACGATTCAATAGCACAGCGAAGTCATCTGGATGACAATATCCTCTGACTTACTACTGAGAAATACTTTCTGTCCAAACAGACTGAGAGGGAGGAAGTAGTGATTCCCTGATCACAAGCCCACTTGAGTTGGGTTTTACTAAATGTATTTTCACTGCTTATCCGGCAGATGGCTGAATTGGATTTAAGAGACTTGAAAAATATACCCCTACACGGACCTCTACTTTCAAACTGCACAAGTCAAGCTGTCCCTCTTCCACTCAAAGCACAGCTGCACCAATACACAACGTTGCATAATAAGATACTGGGTTAGGCTAGGCTTTCTAATACATCTTAAAGTACTCAGCACAGATTGCACGGATTGTATCCTCCAAATTCGGTGTTGGGCCCTGGGTCTATCTCACTGCGAGTCATAAGGTTACGGGAAATTCTAAAGACAATCTTTGAAACCTGCTGCATGCCTCCTGTATAGTCCAGGTCTGAATGATGTCGCACCAAGTTACACTACTCACAAAAAGTTAGCGAGTGAAATTTAATGTTTCAGTACATAAAGGACTGAAACATTTAACTGATGGACATGCATTCAAAAATGTAGAGAAGATCACATTAAGTTCACACGTAAAGATTATAGTGGATTTTAGGTTCATCCTGAAATTTCATCCGAAAGCCAAATATCCCTGACTTTTTATGAGTTGTGAAAATGAGGATTAGACTTTAGTAGACTTTTGTTTTTATTCTGAAAATAATACCAATTAATATATTGCCATACAAATGAGAAAACTGAAAGCTGAACTTAAAAACTGAGCCAGTTAAGTCAGTCTAAGTAGGTCAGGTAAAATAGTTCCTGTTTGTAGAGTGGATTCCACAGAGAAATATCACAAGCTCAGAGAGAGGAAGAGAAGAGTCCGAGGAGGCTGGGAAAAGATTCCCATCAGGCTCAAACTCAGCAACCAGAGCGACACAGGCGATGTCATGGAAACTCTGGAATGTCCAAGAGACCCTACTGCCAAGGCAACGCCATGGTAACATTTGATAGAAGACTTTGTCAGCTGTTCCAACAAATGACCTCATACACATACTTGTGTTTGCAAAAAATAAATAAATAAAAAATCTATGCTGAAGGTGCTGGAAACTATAGCCCCTTTCACATTCAGAAACGATACATTAGCGTTTAAGAAATAGCGGGTTCAGGGGATTTCGCAATGTGAAAGGTAGACGTGTTCTGGTCCCGGGGTTGTTTGAAGCGGGGTTCAGAGGCGAGTTATGGGAGGCGTTGCCTAGCAGCACGTCACACGCAATTTTGTAGTGAACAATGACGTTAAGCATGCCTTGGACCTCGGAGATAAACTGATAAACACAACTGTCATGCTAGTTCTACGTGGTTTAGCTTCCAAATGATGGCGGGCCACTTGTTATGTTATTTGAATGCCAAATGAGGTCCTTTTGTCTGTCGAAGTCATATTTCAGTGTGCTGAGTCCTGAACAACTTCTGCTCTGACAGTTAGCTCGTTGGCTAGTTAGCTATCATTAGGCAAACTTTCTACGACGTGCTGGCAGCAGACGGTTTTGGTAACCTAGCAACAATAAACACTTGACCGAAGTGCTGAGAAAAGGAGATTCAGGGCACTCTCAGCATAAAAAACGTGATTGTTGTTGGACACATATATATCTATGGACACAGCAGCTAAAGTTATCCTGTCTCTTGTGTGTTTCCTGTATTTTAACCTCCCGCCTGGCCAAATACGTCATCAGTCACACACCCCTAATAGCGGGGTTGACCTCTGTTCCTTTCATATTCAACACGGCTCGGCTCTGATACTACCCCCCGAGACGGGTTGGATTGCCGAGGCGGGTTGACTCCCCACCCCGTGTCGTCAATGTGAAAGGAACAGCCTTAACGTTAAATTCGGCTGATTTAGCGTTAAATTCGGTGAATGTGAAAGGGGCTTATTTCTCCTCCTTGACTCCCTCCTTCCACTTCCATCTAATGCATTCAACTCACTCAAACTGTACCCACGTGTGCCCCTCTTCTTTCATACAGTACACTGCAAAGGTAACAGCCCAAAATGTTGCCAGCTCCACTGAATGCAGCCAGATAGCCACACTCATGTGCTGGTAGTGGGCCAGGTTATGAGCGTGGGCAGCTCTCTTCTCCTGCTCCTACCCCAGAGGTGACGATTCGCACAGGCCCAGTAGATTAGCGTGGAATCCCCAGGCTAGAATCCTGTCCTACCTTCAACTGGCTATCAGATAGCACTGCAAGTTCAAATTTCACGAAGTTCACAGTGTGTATGTGTGTGTGTGTGTGTGTGTGTGTGTGGAGGGATGAGGGACAGCGGAAAGGTCACGGACCACAGACCACGGACCACCGGGGCACTCACCGCCGTCCTTCAGGGCACTCTCCTCGATGGTCATGTGCTCGGCCAGCTCGGACAGCGACTCCTCCACGGTGTGGCTGCCGCGCAGCGTCAGCGCCAGACGCCGCTTGAACTTCTTCATCCTCTCCATGGAGCTCAGGGGCAGGGGGGGCCTGTGCGCCACACACACACACACACACACACACACACACACACACACACACACACACACACACACACACACACACACACACACACACACACACACAGGGTGTGAGAGAGAGAGGGGGGGGGGGGGTTAGGTGTCGTTTCAAATCCATATAAACATGAAGCTGCTGTGGGGGGACACCTAGAGAGTGATGCAAATGTCAGCCATTGTCATGAGGGCTTCCTGTCGTGTGTGATTCATGGAGAGCGGTGAGACTGGTAGGACTAGTCCGGTGGGTTTGCTATTGAGGTCAAGTTGGATGACAGAGCAAAACTCACGGTGGCTTAGCCAACCGAAGTTGAGTTTATGTTTTTGCAAGCAGGGCAGTGCCCGTGGCACTGACAAAGTAACCCACTTCTTTTACCAAATATGTGACAAATATACATGAGTGTGTGACAATGGATGGATCTCAAAGACCAATAGGGCCTACTTAAAATTCAAAGCCTCTCTGTAAAACACAATATTTTCACAACACTGCCTAAAACTGAAAATAAAAAGCGCTTTTTTGGCTAACATCACCACATATACACACACAAAAGAGACATGAAAATACTGTGGCAGCAATAAGGTGGAACTGTAACAAAATGAGCTTGTATCTGAGATTTATTTCCTTATTTGTGTTGGCAGAGGAGCTCGTACTGACACAGAACCCATAAAAGTGAAAAGAGAGGGTGCAAGGGCTTTATGGCTTAATTATAGGGGCTCCTGGGCCCTTCTCCGTGGCCCTGCCCACACCACAACAAACTCCCAGGGAGACTCGGGCCTACTTGTCACTTAGCCAGTGAAATCAGTGGGGGAAAAGGATTGATGCGTCACGGGTGTGTCATTTGTGAAACACAGCGGCACATGAACAAATAAAAGCAGATGGCTAACTGGAGGGATATATGACTTCAGGGAGGCTCTCCCGTCAAATCACATTTCATTTGTCTTCATATGTGAATGTGACTGAGTGTGTCTTCAAGAGGCAGGGAGAGAAAGAGGAAGTGCAGGAAAGGTTAAAAGTGACTGATTCCAGATTAGGGATGGCTCTATTCCAGAAGTTGGCTACACTTAAATGCCCTGACTTGCCTTCGGCATCACTGACGTGCAAGGCAGAAAAGGGAGAATTGACATGACATATATTCCTGTCATGTAATGTAGAATCATAAAACACACTCAATGATTGCACAGTTGCGCAGCTGCTAAGAATAGCTACGAATACGAAAATAGTTCCATAATGAGGTGTATAGAGACACATTGGATCGTCTTTTATGAATCAACACAAGGAGATGCTTTATTGTGATAGGCCTACCTGCAAACTGAGATTGAGCGAGTCAAATCAGTGGTTTAACTTGACATCACAAACAGCGTTGTTTGTGAGAATTAGGCTCCTGCGATTGCACTGGAGCATTCTGGGTGATGTTGCAGTCCCTGAAGAATGACAAAATACCTCAGAAAGGCCTTTCTTTCAATGACACTGGCACTGTTGTTATGGCAACCCTCACTTGGCGGAGCTGCAATGCACAGCTCATCAGAGACTTTAAAGATCTCCCCACTCCTGCAAACCTCCACCACCCTCCACTCACACCACTGCAAGTCTGCAGTGGAAGGGGTGCAATGGATGGAGAAGAACGATGTAAAGATAGAAAGAAAAGAAATAAGGAACGAGCTAAAGGAGGCTAATGAAAAGGTGAGAATGAGAGAAGAGAATAAATACGATGAGACTTGGGGGGGAAAATGAACTAGTGAGCTTGCAATTACGGTCAGACAAGAGGGGAGCGAGGAGGTCCTTATGGCGCGAAGAAGGGAGGGGGAGAAGGAGTGAGGACAAGGAGTGAGGAGACGAGACGAGAGGTGAGGAGACAAGAGGAGAGGAGAGGAGACGAGAGGAGAGAGATGCTGGCCCACAGCTCAGCGCCTTCTCTCCTTAATGCTGCTAGACAGGAGCCGTACGCTTGGATGAGGCCGTGTTCCCTGACTGCTCTAGTTAGCACCGCGGTGGGATGCAGAACAGGCTGGGAGCTTTCAGGGGGCTCTTCTGAGCCCAGCCAAATGGAAGCCACTCACTACTGCCCTGGAGGGGAGACAGAGACACAGAGAGAGAGAGAGAGAGAGAGAGAGAGAGAGAGAGAGAGAGAGAGAGAGAGAGAGAGAGAGAGAGAGAGAGAGAGAGAGAGAGAAAGAGAGAGAGAGAGAGAGAGAGAGAGAGAGAGAAAGAGGAGAGAGGAGAGAGGGCTGGAGGATGCTGGGATTGGAGCGGAGGTGACCCAGTGGAGGCCGTCAGCGCCGCAGCCTATGGTGCTGTCCCACTTACGCTGGGGAAGTGTCACATGGGCCAGGGCCATGACTGCCGGGCCCGTTCCAGAGCCACACACACCCACACACACCCACAGGAAGTGGGGCACAGTCAGTCAGGGGAGCTGACCTCCTGCTGACCCTTCCAGAAGTCCCTGTCACCAGAACAGTGTCAGAGCAGTGGGCGAAGCATACTGTTTGACGTGAAGTAGTTGTGATCGTGAAGGGTGGGTGACATCTTAAAGGCAAATACTCACGCAAACACGTGCAATACAGGCAAGAAATGACAGATATTTAGCAAGTGTCTGGTTTTTACAGATTGCTGTTACCTAATATCAGTACAGTGCTTGAGTGTTGCTTTTTTTAAACTCGAGTGTAAATAGCATCTGCCTTGCTCTATTTAACAGGCCAGGGAGATGCAACCAGACTGGCACATACCATCTCACCCAGTGGAGAAATCCGAAAATATAACCTAAATAATCAGCTTCTAGGCTTTTCTTACCATCAGTAATACATATAGAAAATGAGAAATCATAATATGTGAAAAGTCAATCCATGTATATTTAAGAGATTAAGAGATTTACAACAATTACGAAGATTCACAAGATTTACAAGCCTTTTAAGGTTACAATTGTGAAAAATGTGAAATTCTTGGATAAACAGAAACAAATCAGTCTAAATCCAGGGAATATCTATTTGGATTCTGGCCCGTCACCAACAGGGGCCCACAGTGACCAAGATAATTCCTTCTGACAAAAGTGATGAGAGTGGGCACGGGTAGAAACGGATGGATTAGCCGGCATGGACGGAGAGGGTAGCAACAGGGTCGTCACCCATCTCCAACATTATGCCATTCAGCATCTCTGAGAGGGATGCCATGGCAATGGGCTGTCATAGCCTATATGGTCAAACAGTTACTGTGTGTTAAAATGGGCCAACCCTCATTACACATAGCAGAAGCTCAAGTAATAGTAAAATGGCCCTGCAGATGATGGTGATGTGTAAAATGCCTAAAGGTACTACCTTTCTGGATATCAGTTTACTTCACAAGCTCGCTCCGAACAAAAGGCATTGCACACTGTCTACATTCCGAAGGTGGTTTGAAACTTGATGAGTTCTTCTGGTACCGAGTAGACATCCTAAAAACCTAAAGACCTTTTCTAATCCCTCTGAAGCTAGAGCAGATCAAACGATAACACGTGATTGATGAGGGCCCAAGTAGCATGACTTCTCCAAAATCTGCACAACAGAGTCCTTGTCAATGTCTTTGAGGAGCACATGCTCAACAACAAGCCCTGGCCCTATACACAGCCTGGTCATTAACTGGGTTTCCATCCAACTCATTCGCATGAAAAAGGAAAAGAGTCTCCAACCAGTATGTTACGTGGATTAATTCCCTTAATCAAGGAAAGAGTTGTAAACAGCTATAGGATAAAAAAAGGCCGCCAGCGCAAATATAAAGGAGACATTTAGCATAACAGTTTCATTGATTGATTTTGATTTGATTATGAATGAACTACCAAGCCATTTTGAGTAGGCCTTAGACACAGTACTATGTCAATCGGGAGTCAATCCACCCGCTTTGACAAGAAGACTAATTAATTTAAAGACTATTCTATTCGATTAGCCAAAGTCTGAATGAAAACGTTGGATGGAAACCCAGCAACTAATGTACTTTTAACCTGATAAAGTCCCAAAAGTGTATCCTAGGGTTAATTGAATCCATTCAGTATTGTGAATGGGAGATATTCCTGCAGGTTTTGAACTCGTTATTCATAACCTATTGTTATAAGAACACACACAAGACGTCTGGATGCTCATGTTATGATTGAGAGATGCTTTTGTGCTATAACTGATTACAGGTATATTTAAAGCCTTAAAACAGTACAAGCCCTTTATATTCTTGAAGTTTCCAAGCAAAACAATTTCCAGAGACAGCTTAGGGATTGATTAAATTCTAAATCTCTGCACTGGGCTTTAATGGGCTTTGAATGCTAAACTAAACTTTAAACGTGTCTGATACTGGAAAACAGCCTTAAATATCTTCAAAGAAAACCAAATGAGAGAAATCACATGAGCACAGGGAGGTCTGAGGCACAAGGGCCAGACACAGGACAAAAACATGGGACATCCTGATTTGATTTGGGCTGGACTTCCATGTCATTACAAACAAAAAGCACACAACCTTAAGACTGTTGAAGAGAACAGAGACTGAATAACACTGGTGATGCTCATTACAAAGGATTACACTGTGAAACAGTAATAGCAATAGCCAGTAATGGGCTATCAAGTGTGTTGTGTTGAGCTATATAGGCTCTGTGATGCTTTCAGCCCCAATGGTTTTCAGTGAAATTATAGTGGCATAAGCACAGAAAACACACACACACATACAGTACACCAACATATGACAGGTCGGTATGGTTCCAAAGTCTCTGAAAAGCAGAATAAGTGTGACCTGTACATCTGTTTGCATCCTCAAATATTTACAAAAGCACACACAAGAGATATCCTTGAGAGTAGATTAAAAGATGCAAAGAGAACATGAGTTCTATTTTCAAGTTCATTGTCAGCGCTCAAGCTACTCCAATTATTTTGTACATACAACCAATATAGAAACAGGAAGAGTTCATATTCGTTGCTATGTATAGATAGGAGAGTCGTAAGTGGCAGAACAGCTGTTCCTCAGGGAGTAGTGACATATTAACCTTCAACCAGATGTCCTTGGTCCGTCCATTTAACATGAGCTCTCTCATACACATGCTTGTGTAAACGCACACAGACACAGCCACACAAATACACATACGACTCGACTCGAGCCCACCGCAGAATGTACCCTCTGTGCTTTAGGCAGCAGAAATAACCATGCACATATTTGCATGCGCACACCCACACACAGAGGAGAACACATCACTCCTCATACAGCACTGGCATACCCAGACACATACAGGACAACAGAAAGCACACATAAGCTCACAGGCATGCACGCTTCCAGTCCACACACACACACACACACACACACACACACACACACACTGTTTGCACAGAGTTGGCAAAACCCCATCTGATATGTGGAGCCTCGGTAATGCTGGCCCTCCTCAGGTCAGACAGACATGACCACAGCTGCTGTCACCCGCGCCTCACAGGTCAGGTTACCCGGCCAACCTAAACCCCAAGGCCCTCGCCATAGAAACACACGGATGTGTGGAGTCAAAACAAAGTGTGCCACCTGGCTGCCCTGCGGCTGGAATCTGCTGACCCTCTGCATTGCCCGAGCCATGTCCCTTGTGGCCCCACAATCAGACAACAAGACACCACACAGGTCCATACACATCCATACAATTCATTGCTATAGGAGTTTTGCTGTTGACTTTATGGCTTCATTTCATGTAAAGAGGTTTTCAGGATCAGTGAATGTTTATGTAGGCCTAGCCTATAGTCTCAATATAGCAAGGATACCTTAAATAACATTTTCCATCAATTACACTAAGGGCTTGTATGCAGAAAATCTGTAATAACATTGGACTATTGACTGTCAATGTTGCAAAATAAAATTGGACATTTAATTTGTTTGAAGGGGCATCGGCTAGCTTCACCAAATTAAGTTTGCAACCTAAATATACGACTCACATAAGAGTCGGCTCAATGGATTTACTTAGCAAACAACGAAGCCTACACGTCGAAAGGAAGGAAGCGACCAAAACACAGATGACTATTTGAAAACACAGCATGGACTCCGCCTGTTAAGTTACCTCAGCTGCTGCTAGACCCAGAACAATGCTGGACAATATAATGGGTACGCTACTGGAATTAGAGACGGTATGCAGCGCTGAAAGGATATTTAACAGACGTTTCTAACGAAGTTCACGATGCAATTCTATAACACACTGGCTTATCTTGGAGACAGAGATGTTTACCATCAAACAATTACAGCGGTAGATAGCAGATAGCAACAGCATTTAGCCTCGTTGCCCCCAAGTCTGAGCCACGTAAATTTATGTAGGTTATGGATTTTCGAAATAGAACAGGACAGAATCCGAACACACCATTGCATGAAAGAAAATAAACGCAGTTTTAAGCAATCTGGCTAACAAGTATATTTTTCGCAGTTCGCCAACTTGTGGCCATCAGCAACTGGAATGCCAACAGCAGAACTGCGAAGAGCGCTCACCAGAAACGATATGCGCTGTTCCGACCACTATCCCCCACCTCGGAGCTTCTTCTGAGGCCGGATGCCGTCTTTCCAGCCAGTCACCTCAAAAACAATGTGTTTTTTGTCTTCTTGTTGCCTATGCTGGCAGTAAAATCCCCCCGAGCGTGTCACGCCAATGTCCACAGACTCAGCGTCGTTGAAAACAACTCAATGAAACTATGTTACTCTGCTGTGGCTGCTCTGGACGACTTGAGGTTGATAACGAGGGAGAGTCCGCAGGCTTGGTGGTGACGCCTTCACCCTGACGTGACATCAACAGGATTGTAGCCGACTGACTGAACATATCCAAGTTGAATGGGAGAACAGCGCCCTCTCAAGTAACCACGGCTGAATGTGCTTTAAAAAGACGGCAGTTCAGCTGCTGCGACTGCTCCCAAATATTTTCATTTGCGTCTCAGTTCAATAGCATCGTGAATGGATGTGTTATGTCACGTCTTAATTGACTGGAGCCTAGGCTTAGCCTGTTTTATGATTACACAGACGGACTTGGCTAGCCTACCTCATACAGTTAGGCCTATAGATCAATTCAGAAATGACTGGAGGGGGAAAAGGTTGCTCTCGGTGGCTCATAACAAATCTCTGTTCACTGTAAGGACAAGCTCATGCATGTCCCACCACTATTACCTCAACAAAATGGAAAATAATAGTCCCTCCCTGACAAACCCTTGAGTCCAATATGAGACATCATGAAATGTAGCTGTTCAGACCATAGGAAGTTGAATCAGACAGAAACTAGGCTACATTTTGCGTGCCATTTTCTTTCTTTCTTTGTTCTTTTTCTTTCTTTCTTTCTTTCTTTCTTTCTTTCTTTCTTTCAGAAAGTCTTCTCCAGAATCCAAGCATCATAGCAATGTGGATGTGATTCAGGCACATAGGCCTACATGCACATCACAAATATAGGCTACCCAGATCCTACACTGATCCCACAATCCATGTGGATAGCTGTTTCAACAACTCACACATTCACTTCTGTGGTTCTCAGCCAGAGCACAGGTGAAAAAACGACTTAGGTCAACATTGACCTGCACAGTTTCTAGATTGACTGCAGCAGGACTGAGAGAGCTGCTTTGTTGTGGGGGCCCAAAATCAACCTCCTATGGGCACAGATTCAACCAAAACGTCCAAATGCATTCCACAACGTAGGCAAGCCTCACCTCAGATGAAATCCCCTGGTGCATTTTCGGTGATGTGTAAGTTATTCTCACTCATTCTTGGAATTCCCTAGACCTAACTGAAATTGTACCTAAAGAAAAAGAGGTAAATATATAGATTATGTCAAACTACCGAGGTATTTCCCTGAAATTCATGATTCATTTGATTGCATTTGATAATCCTGACGAGCAACAACAAACTCAACCCTTCAATAGTCATAACAACAGGACTAGGCCTACCTGTCCGCTGGACATGTTCAGAAATTCCCGTTGGAGGAATTTCAGAGATAGTTTCCTGAGAGGTCTGTGGAGCATGTGCTGACATGTTTTGGAGATCAGGAGCCATGTTCACTTTCCCTTTCATGAGTTATGCCTTAATTGTTTATCCAGTATAATTTAGATGAAGGCGTGGGGAAGAGTTGTGGTCATTTCAGTGATAAATGCACATTTGTTGGTCACAGACAACAAAGTCAAGTCTGATTAAATGTGCAATCATTCACTGCATTTTTGCATTTTACAGTAGCCATCAGATAGCAACCATTCATGGGTGAAACATGGACTTGTATGGTCTCTTATCCCCTGCAATCCATCTCTTGTTTGTCCATTCCAATTCCCCGCTGCTCCTCCCCTCTCTCTCCCTTGCAGAATTGCCAGAGCTGACCTCCCAGTCCCCAGCCCCACCTCATAGGAGTTCTCCCTCACGTCCAGTTCCATTCACCTTTGTTCTGCAGTCGATCCGCAGACCCAGATCTGACAATGTCCTGGACACATCCAGCACTCCTGGCTTTACTTGCTGTCCTTGTTGCCCTGACCTGTGAGTATGAGCGAGACTGGGGAAGGCTGGGGACGGAGCTCCCCTGATGGACTTAGGCAGGGGGTTGGTGCAAGTGGAGCCCCTCAACAGAATTGTTGATTATTGCGTGACTTAGTGATGCATGTTTTCACTTTCTTTATGGGCAGATCGAATGTATGCAAGATAAAACATGTATGTCCTGCATATTAGAGTAATACTAGAGTAACTGTTGAAATGTCAGATGTCAACTAACATTGTCTGCGTGACTTTTACAGTGTCAAATGGGGCTAACAGTTCAGCTGTGTCTGATGATAAGAAGGACTCCAAGGCAGCTGGCCCTCAAGGTGATAACAGCAGCCAATTCGCCCTCCTCTAAGCTGCTCCAAAGCCTTATTTTCCAGTCTTCTCATCTTCATACTGCTCACCCTAGGTGCAATGAAGAGAATCTTCATGCCTGAGACAGACGCGTTCAACTTTTTCAGACGACGGAGCAGAAGAGCTGTGAAGTCCCAGGATGAGCTCAACGGTGAGTTTTTTTTTGTCCAGTTTTTGCTGTTCTACAGTAGTTGTTGTTTTCTCAGTGAGATTGAATTGTCATCAATTCTTATTACTGTGTATGAATATGTTTTTTTTCAATCCATGTATGTTTAGTTTTAAATCTAAAAAGTGTGTATGCGTGTGACAGAGAGAGACAGACAGAGTGAGAAAGAGGGAGAGAGAGACAACAAGGAGGACATAGAGAGAGAGAGAAAATTAATCAGCTGGAAGAGGAGCTTGGGCTCCACAGGTGCCTCTCCTGCTGGGCTGTCCTGAGCTGAGCCAGTGCAAAAATGCACCAGGGCGGCTCTGCAGGCAGAAACGGGAGCCTCAGGCCTGCATGGAGCAGAGCAGAGCAGCCAGCCCTCCCCTCTCTTGTCCCCTCACTCTGCTCCGCGTCAGGTCAGATTAACACATAACAGAGAATGGATCACGTGTCCACTGCACCCTCATTGCCGAGCGCATGACCATGACGGGCCAAATTTACACCTTCTGAATTCATGAAAAGTGACTTAATGATTTGATTGTTTACATGTGTGATGCCATCCAGTGGTCAGAATGGAAAATGCAAGTAAAAAGACAGTTAACTTGTGGGTGATATGTAACCACAGCCTTTATTGTGACCAGAGAAAGTTGCACTCTTAGACAGTGTGACCCACTGTGAGAGTGGTAGAAAGCTGCATGAATTGCCACAAGGTAGCCGATACAGACCGTTAGTTTGGCCATCATTTTTCGGGAAATGAGGGAGGGGCAGTGATGGGCATCTGGTTACATAAAGTCTGTTTACCTCAGAGGCTGTGGGCCAGACAACACAGTTTAAGCGTCTGGGCAGTGGAGCACACTCCATAACCACATCTACAGATCCTCAGAGTCCACTGTCCTGTGTTCCCTTTGAGGCAAAAACTAGAAAATGGTCTGTTTTGGATTTCTCTTCAATCCTTAACGTAAAACATCAACACGATGCTTGGGCTTGTATGTAGAACTATGCACATCAGGACATGTTGTCTGGAACTTTGCTGGCGGTCAGAGGCGATCCCTCTGAACATCTATGACCTGACCTCTCGTTAGAATGTCAGAGATGAATGGCATCAATCTGCATCTGCCTCAAGCTAGGAATACATTTGTACCTTTCTCTTCCCAGTCATCTCTCAGCTGTCTCATTTGTCTTCACCTGCCAATTTCGATCTGACATGACTGAATCAGTGCGTAGTGAGAAATAGGTGGAGAGCAAGAAATCAGTAGGAATTAGACATTGAAATGGCTCTCTGCCTCTTTACCACTGATTCTTGCAGCTGAGCAGAGGCAGAGGCTGGCAGCAGACGAACGCATGAAGGAGTACCATGAGCACCAGAGAAGCAAGTATGAGAACTATGCAGAGGAGGAAGGGGACGGTAAGCTCTCATAATGTTATGTTCTCTCATTTGCATCAATTGAAAATAATAATAATAATAATAATTTTGAGCACTCACTGTTCTCACTTGTAAGAGAGTGAAGAGAATGTTGGCTTATGGACAAACCTCAGAGCATCTTTATGGACTTGTCCGATTCTGTCCATCCAAGGCAAGCAGATAGAAGTGATGTCGTAAATATCCTTTGTCCTTTGACCCTACAGAGCAGGATGAGAGGTCCCGTGAGGGTGGGGAGCAGTATCGAGAGTTCCACTATGACGGCATTGATCCATCCTATTAATGCAACGTCATAACGTCTCATGAATGACCACCATCGCAGAGGAAGGAAACAAGGAGCAGGTGTACACTATAGAGGAGCTAATTTGGAAATTGTACACATTTCTTAATCCTTATAGCCTTACAAAAAGGATTTATTATGCAAAAAACATAACCAGACGTATCAGAACTGAAGCTGTACATAATAAGGTTTACAGTGCCACATACAGATCATTTGTATTTCATAGTAAGATATTGGTATCTTAAAAACATTAGAAACTACTTCTTGTTCATAATTTGTTTTGTGTTATTTTTCATTGGTGTATCCTGATTATCTTTAATTGTCAAGTAATTTGTCTTCCTTTTTGCTTTTGTTCAATTATTTCTTTCTTTGGTTTGAATTTGATGGTTATACTACATTGTAAAGATATGTCCTGGACCTAGAGGTTGAGACCAACCCTCACTAAATCCATTATGTCTATTCAAACTAAATAACCTAACAGAAATGTAATCTATTCAATGTTGTCTTCTGGTACAGTGTTTAAACTCTATAGTCTGAATCAGTAGTTGAAATACTGTTTGAATCTCAATAAACATTAGGTCCCTTAACAAGGACCTGAATTATCCACATCTTATTAAATTATCTATATTGTATTAATTCTGGTGTGTCTATCAAGCTACAATTATTATTAATAATAATAAAAAAAAAAATCTACTTCTATGTCTGCATAATCTGTGTATGATCATGTGTATAAGGATATACCTGCTCACCAAGAAACACACACAACACATTATGTACTCCATAGTAATAACAGGACTTCTCCTCTGCTTTGCCTTAGGCATTCCTCATGTCCACTATTAATGTTCATTGGGCGGCATGTCAGATCAGCTTATCTAATGGCACCTAAAATGTTTTTGGAGGTTCTCTTCAGTCAGTTTTTAAACCTTTTCATGTAATTAAACACTTGTGGGAGGCTTGTGTGGTCTTCTCTCTCTACAACCTTCCAGACTGGAGGGACGTCGCTAGACAGAACACTTCTGTGTTCATATCCTGGGATATCAATGAGTGACCAACACCTAGATGCTAAATTCAAAGCCCACATATGAAGGCACAGTAGCCAGTACTGTATGTTAGCCAGTAGAGTTTTGTGTGTGTGTGTGTGTGTGTGTGTGTGTGTGTGTGTGTGTGTGTGTGTGTGTGTGTGTGTGTGTGTGTGTGTGTGTGTGTGTGTGTGTGTGTGTGTGTGTGTGTGTGTGTGTGTGTGTGTGTGTGTGTGTGTGTGTGTGTGCGTGTGTGTGTGTGTGTGTGTGTGTGTGTGTGTGTGTGTGTAGTGTAGTATAATTAGTATACATGTCACAGAAACACAGTTTGATATAGGTCAG
This sequence comes from Sardina pilchardus, assembly GCF_963854185.1. Classification (NCBI taxonomy): domain Eukaryota; kingdom Metazoa; phylum Chordata; class Actinopteri; order Clupeiformes; family Clupeidae; genus Sardina; species Sardina pilchardus. The sequence continues at coordinate 6,212,839 of NC_085003.1, read as the reverse complement.
TTTTATTTGGAAGAAAATATAACCAATTTAATCTTTGGTAATGGGACATAGTCAACATGATTGTCCAAAGCATTGTTATGACCACATAACAATACATTACAACAGCACTGATATAGCACTCTACTACATTGCAGGGTGTACAGGGGAGTTTTAATTGATTAGTATAGGTCACTTACCACTTGAACAGTTAGTAAAGACAGGAACATTGAGTTAATTCATCTTAATTGGCACCTGATTTACCACAAGGGCAATCGTTTAAACACAAAGGCAAGCATTCAAATAGAGCCCCATACTTTACCACACAATACATTAGGACTGATGGAGCACTGGAATAACATTACTGATTTGTGCAAATGCATTTCTTTGCTGGTCATAAAGATGGCAGGGGTCAGATAATCAAAGATATAAGGGAAGGTTAGAGGAAAGATTAGAGGCAGTTGTAGAGCTAAGAACTCAGATGACTCAGATACAAGCAGCAAATACGACAGTTGGAATGATAATAACAAAATCAACAAAATGGGCAACGCAATAATGTTTTTAGATGTGTTAAATGATTCACTCCGGTGTCTAAACAGTATGGAACATTGACAGTGGGAAATGGGAATGGAATCCTGAAGGATTCCTGATCAAGTAATTTGTGAAAAAATAGCTGACATTCACTGAAGGAAAAGGCATATCAGAGGGCAAATCATAAAAACATAAATACTGTAGAATTACTTGAGATAGATTACTTCTGTTGATGACCAAAATGATTCGGTTGAAATACTTTTTAATACTCATACTTTAAAAAGTGGTGAAGCTACTTTTATGCCCATGAGTTTTAAAAGTTAAAAAGTTATGATCAGTAGCATAACCAAAATGTAAATGGAAGCCTAAAGGGCCTTTCACACCAAGAATGATAACTGTTGCTAAGACAATATGAGCGTCCACACAGACCAACCATAAGTGAAGTCTCTCCTCTTGTTGAATTTATTTTACTTATCTTATCTAAAATTCAATGATTTCTGATTGGCTGTCAGCTTTTTATCGCTCTAAAAGTCGCTATGAAAGAGATCCCTGACAATTTAATTCCTCATGTTTTTATCATTATAGCGGATGTTGCCTTTGTATTAGCTGGAACGATACTTTTTAAATGTAATTGTTATAGTTGTGGTTCTTGGTGTGAATGGGCCTTAACTAATAAGAGTTTGAAATAGTTTGGTTTTTTTAATCAACTGTGTGCACTTCACTGGCTATTGGATTTAATATGAAATGATATAGCTCCCTCTACCATCGAAAGCTGTCCACTGAACTCTACATTTAAAGCACAATATAGATTGTTAGTGCAAAATAACCTGATCACAGTTGTTACAATGACTCTTTAAAACGATCTACACCCTCACTAATAAATACCAGCCATTTAGAAATACATTTATCTGAACCACATAACAGATAGCACTGATTCCAAAGAGATGAGTCCCCTCCAAGAGCGCAAGTATACATGGCCCATTATAGAATCAAAACCATTGGCTTGGGTGAAGTCCTATGAAACCTGTGCTTAAATGGAAGCTGACGTCCTGTACTGGAATCTAACTTGTAACGTTTTGATAAATCAAATTAATATCTAATAGTAGGTGTTGGATATATTCTTAAGTCCACAGTACTACTGTATTATGTGACATACCTTAGTCATTATGTAAATTAATGTCTATTGGAAAAATACTCCATCATTAAAAGTTTTGCCGTGGCCGACAAAAAAAAAAAAAAAAACCTCAATCGAATTTAGTGGATGTGAGCTACTACAATTCCTGAGTGTGCATATGGGATTAAAATATAATAATGCCAAGTTATTTAAGAGCAAAGAACAAATAATATATGATGTGTAATATAAAGCACGATAATATCCTCACCCTCACAAAGCAATACAAGAGCAAAAGAAAATACTACAGATTTACAAACATCTAACAAAAAACCGTCCACAGTGAAACTTCACCCTCAGTTTAGAGGAAATGGTCATACAAAAGCATTATTCAAACCAAGTAAAGCATAGTAGCTTCACACCATATTGAATGTCATATGTTGAACAACAACACATTACTGAAAATGTTGAAAATATACATTTTCTGCAAAACGATGAAAATGTATACTTTCAAATATTTTATATTTTTGTTCACAATTATCTGGACCCAGCACATAGCATGGTGTAAATGCACATCCCGTAAACACATCATTAAATGCACAAACTCTGATACCAGTGAATGCAATGACTGCTACAGATGTATGTCTGAAGTCTAAACTGCAGAATGCTTCTTGAACTGTCCAGCCTCCTATTCCAACAATGACAATGAGTCTCACGGCAGCTTTAGTTACACTCAAATGGGAATCCCATTGTATGGTTGGCCTCTGAAATGTGCAAGACCAGCCACCTCTGATACGCCCTCCATGAGCCCATCAGACAGACTGGAGTTAAGGCCAACTCTGTAAGGGGTCAACTGCTATACTGTACCACTCACCTCCACGCTGCAGGACGTTCCAAATCTGGGCCCCGCAGACAAACGACATCCCCCTTCCTCCACAAACTGGGAGCCTCAGCAAAAAGAGAGGGGACTGGGGAGATAAAGGGCTGAGCCTGACATCTTTTATGCTGTCGCGGCCTCCCTGCTACTCTCCCTGGGGGTCTGCTGTCATTTGCTGCCGGTGTGAATGGTGGTGACGGTTGAGGGTCTTGTCCGGCGGGGTTCGGCTGAGCTTGGGGAGCCGGTCGACTCAATGCTGCAGGCTGCTGGTGTAGCGGGCACAGCTGAAACCACATTTATCAAGACTGGTAAATACAACGTGGATGTGTAGAACCAAAGACTGCATATTGTTGCTTTGTGAATTTTTTTTATCATCAAGACCACTCATATTCTAGGTCAAAATAATCGAGCACTGTGACCGTCTGACCTGGATTCATAAATGTCAGAAAAATAAAGTTGAAAAAATCAAATTACATTCTGTGTGGATGACCGGCGCGCAGTCCACAGACTGGCTCTTGAGCGGCATGGAGGGGTGGCCCTCCAGATGGGGTGCTGCGGTGTCCACGCTGCTGCTCAGGCTGCTGCTCAGATGCAGGCGCCGCATGTGGCGGATCACCGCGGTGGCGTTGAAGGCTTGCTGTGGTGCAGAGCAAGGCCAGTCAAGACACAAGCAAACACGCCAAAGGTACACAGACATCTCTGGAGGGGAAGGCGAGAGCCAAAAACATACCCTCCATTTGCTTTTTGCAAAGTTTTTCTTAATCTGCCGACTGACAGATTCATGGATGTTCTTGGAAAGTGCAGTGTCTCCAGCTATCCTAGAAAGACAAATAGAAATCTCAGCATTTTACAGTTATGAGTTAACAATTTAAATATAAGAGTAACTAACTACATGGTGTAACGTAAATCATTTGATATGAGAGATTCATAGCAGTGCAAAGTAACGTGTGCTAAAAAAACATCTCCCGAAAATGTCTCCCATCAAGTGAGTTAGATCACATTAATGTTCAATAATGGTCACAAGTAGTGATTATAATTTAATTACAGACACGATTGGACATATTTGAGTATTATCCAACTCATCTTTACGTTAAGGTCATATTGAAGGCAACATGGAGAAAATAGTACACTCTCGCACACAATGTGCTTTTGTGACTGCTATTTCCATGTGGTTAACTAGTATCTCGGTATCCAAGTGTCCATACTAGGTAAAACCCCAGGTGGCGGCAGGTCACTGAACCGTACTCGGCACTATAACTCACCACGGATGCTGCAGAGCCTCTTCACAAGTTAATCGCTTGTCTGGATCTTTCTGCATCAGATTACTGATAAAATCTTTAGCTGCAAGACATGCAAGGATTACACAGTATTCAGAATACAGTATTCACATTCAAACATACACACCCACAAACCAACAAACACTCATGCACAAACAAAACCCATCAATACACACATAATACACAAACACAAACGCGTACACAAGGCACACAAGCTTACCTGAATCTGATATATCATCCCAGTATGGTGCATCAAACTCATATTCTGCCTTTAAAATCTGCTCAAAGAGCTTAGAGTCATTCTCATCATAAAATGGAGGATATCCACACAATCTAGAATGAGAGATGAGAGATGAGGGGAAAAAAAGTGTATGATTATGATTGTCTTTACACTTGCATGTTCAACTAATGTTATACGATTATACTTATTGAAGGGAACATGTACTAGATCTTGCCCTATCAGATTTTCAATCATATATAAAACATATTTTGTTTTAAAGTCGTATTGGCTGGTGGTTCTGCAGACACAACAAGCATATGCACACGTTCACACAGCTTCATGCCGAAAAGCTGGTAAAAGGTGGCAGCCATAAACAAATGTGCCACGGTATAGCCACGGTAACAGGCTTGGCAGACGTGTCAGACTGGGAACCACAGACCTGGGGAGTGGGCTACAGATGAAAGAAAACTGTGTAGGCGGGATACCATGAAATGCAGAAATGAATGCAAGCACGAGTGAATGACGGATATGTATGCAGTGGTCACTCACAAAATGTATGCGATGACTCCAATAGACCAGCAGTCCACTGCTTTCCCATAGGGTTTCTGGGCAAGAACCTCAGGTGCTAGGGCACGAAAAGGACAAATTAGTCTTTCGAAGAAACAAACCACTTAACAGCAACATGGATGGAATTCTCTGACATCAAGTGTATAATATGTAACCCAAGCCCATTTTCTTCAAAATGAATGATTTACTACTTTATTAAATGTCAGCACTTTCACAACGTGAATGAATGATCACATGAAAATCTGCAAAAGCACAGGGGAGGGCAAGAGGAGTGCTTCTAAGAGGCTCATGGCATGATTCCACTACAGACATCTACTTTTACAAAAGACATAAAAAACCACAGGTACAACAGACACACCCAGAGTCGAAGTTTCATAAAGCAAGACTACGGCTATAGAGGGAAAAAAACAAAACAGAACAAAAAAAGGCTGCTGCATGGTCTGTAAAAGAATGAGGATCAATGTACACTCAAAAGTACAGGTTTGATATTATTTTCACACGGCCTTACCAACATATCCTGGGGTCCCACAAGCAGTTGACATGACATCCGCGCTCTCAATCTTAGACAGGCCAAAATCACTGATCATGATCTTGGACTCATCTTCATCATTGAAGTATAACAGGTTCTCTGGCTAGACAGAGAAAGAAAAACATAGAAGTTGCTTACTTCCTTGCCCACTCAAGGAAGGGGAGAGGTAAGGGTGGTCCAACAGCATCTGTTGGCAGGGAATTACCTTGAGATCACGGTGGACTATGCCCATTTCATGGAGGTAGTTAACTGCATTTAAGACCTGCTTGATTAATGTGCTGGCATCCTGCTCTGTGTAGAATCCCCTCTCAACAATACGATCAAAGAGCTCACCCCCAGATACTCTGGGGAAAGACAGAGAGACCTTGCTTTAGTCTTTTAACTCCAAAAATAATCACTGATTTTTGAGAAAACCATAACGTGTTTTTAGAAAGCGACGTGAAGCAATGACAAAACTGCTTCAAAAAGGGAACATACTTTCATTTCACAGTTGCGGTAATATGGGCCATATTTCATATGGTCATGATTACACTTCGTGTTTTTGGTTTTGAATGGAACAAAGAATGAAGATGAATGAGATGACACAAATACAAAAAGTCAGAAATAAACATATGGAGACTTTTAGAGTTTAGTAGTATTTGATTTAGCACTGATGGAATCTGGCTGTATTTATAGGATGATAGAAATAAACACCATACACATTTTTAAGAATACTTACAGCTGCATGATGAGGTACAATTGATGTGAACTTTCATAGATATCTTCCAAGGCAACAATGTTCTCATGCTTTATCCTAGAAGGACAAAAAAAAATCATTTATTTCCATAGAAAACTCTGAACCTGATGTTCAAGGTAGTAACTTGACACTCAAAACCAGGCAAAAGCCATAACTTCCTGTCTTTTATTTTCATTTCTACTATTCCACTGGAATAGCAACTGAAGCAGACACTAACTAAAGGTCAGCCTTCAACTCAGCTTTGGAACATAACCTTGCTTCCTGAATCTCTACATAGAGAGTACAATGTCCTTGGGCCAAATCATGATTATTTGCAGTCCAGCTCTGGTGGGGTTAGATTTTGTTCCCCCGAATTTCACACCCCTTATTCGTACAAATGTTCCCTTCTCTCTGCTGACTGCCAAATGATTCCTAGAAACTGCCAAGACGACATTATGCAGTTCTGAGTTGAAATACTACCTGGCAGGCATGATATTGTTATAGCCATGATGATAAAAACAAGGCCCCTATCATTTATTTGCCTGTGCTGCGGTCCTGCAATACCTATCCTCGCTGCTAGATGCTGCTACTCATCTCGCTGTCACTGCTGAGCCAAGGCTCAAGCAGTATCACTTCTCACGTCTCACGTCTCCCATTCTCTCCTCTCTCTCTCTCTCTCTCTCTCTCTCTCTCCCACTCTCCATCTCTCTCTCTCTCTCTCCCACTCTCTGAAATCCTTTCTTTCACCATGGCAACGCTGGGGGCGTTGAATGACCACGCGCGAGTGTGGCAGACTGAGGCGGGGAGACCGCTGAGGCGCTGCGTCCGAGGGCGGACGATTGTGTGAAGGAGCCTCCGAGACCCTCAGCCGTCGCCTGATGGAATCAGATGGCTCGAGAGTGACAGGTGCGATGAGGGGGCTGAGGATGCGAAAATGCGTCACAGGGACCTTAGTCATACCCACCACCAAAGGGAGTGCGAGTGGCACGACCACAGTACCCTCATTACAACAGCGAAACGCCACAGAGAAAGGGCTGGGCTCAACTAGTGTCTGGCAAACCTTTTGATAGCCATTTTTTTCTAAAGACATGTGTTAGATTTATAGCCAGGGGATTTCCTTTCCTTTTTTTTCCCTTTCATCATTTTCTTACCAAACATGTGCAAACCTCTGTACAAGCATAGCAACAGACTGAGCACAGCAGACGCAGAACAACACTTGTTTTTCAACCTGCAGAGAATGGGCGGCGTTGTTTCTGTTCAGTGCGTGCACCTACTTCCTGAGCACGGCGATTTCATTTTCAATGCTGCTCTCCTTCCCCCTCAACGCCTTCTTGGGGATACACTTCACCGCAAACCTCTTCCCTGTAGCCTTCTCCTTGGCAAGGACCACTTCAGAGAACGCCCCGCTGCAAGAGAGACAGAGAGAGAGAGAGCGAGAGATGACTAATGGTGGCATAAAAATATGCATTGTTATTGAATGTGTTACACAACTAAATGCCCATAAAATACAGACACGAGATTCATCAAGCAAACCTCTTGAAGCACACCACACAGTGCGTAGTCAACTAGTTTGTCATCAAACTAAAAATTTGTTCTTGATGGCATGTGGTTGTGTAAAGGACAGACAAACACATCAGGCACACAAGCCATACAGGACATGCACATTACAGTACAGTAATTAACCGCATATAAGCCGCATTGTGTACAGTATAAGCTGCGGGACAAGTTAAAAGAAACAAAGCCATATTGATACCATATTAACTGTCCCCGTGTATTAAGCTCATAGCTGAATACATTTTGCAAAATCAATGTATAAGCCGCAGCTACTAGTCGGGACATTACGGCACTATATTCCGGGTCAGAACACCACGCGGAAAAGTAAACATTCAAAGTAGGGCATTGCCAACTATATTGGCATAAGACAAGAGGTAGCATGTCAGCAGACTTGTGTCCGTGCCAACCAGGCTGTTCATTGTGTGCAAACATCAGGCAGTTAGCCTGCTACCTTTACAGCAAAACTCCCTAGTGCAGCTTAAACCTCCATGGCACATTCATGAATATCAGAGTGTCATTTGTATCCTGTTGCTGATAAAAAATACCTGTCATCCAAACAGAAATTCTCAGAGAATGTTTTTAAATCATTGTATGGGCGACTAATGTAATGACAACAGAAGTATAACAATCAGATGTTATAATCATCTTACTAAGACAAAATGCATTTGATCAGATACATGTCTGGGGTTGGTCTTGAGCTACCATCTTTCTCTTCAACACACCCTCTGACTTCCTTCCTCTTCTCTGACCTCATTCAATAGATTAAACTAAAATAGAAAACAGACACCTCCTATACACTTCACAAAATCTATTGTGGCAAACACTCCTACCGCTCAAAAGGGCGTCATTGAAACACACAATTGTTGAACATATGAAACACTAAACAACAACATGCAATATGTCCTCTCTTTCTTGCTCTCTGTTTGTCTTACGTAAACAGTGGCTGGGCCATTTATGTTTTTTGGCATGGTAAGGGATGCCCCATTAGACCGACTGGGAGTAATCAGCTCTTGGCGGCAGGCTTGCCAATCAGATGCAGTCTGCCAGCTAAGCTCTAACTGGTCCCTAGAAATCCCTGCTAAGCCCTTTGACCACACATCCATACGGTAAGGGGGTGAACCCTGAATTAGGACAACCATACTGGTACCAGACACACCCCCTGTGGTAAAAAATTAAGTATTAATCCACAAAAAGGCAAAAAGCAACGCACAGGCAAGCCGTCCGTACAAAGGTTTATTCACGATACCGGAGACAGGTTACAAACACACAAGCATCCTAGGCAAGCATGAGAGCAACAAGTCTGTCATAGACAAAGTCTTAGCATTACTTATAGGACTAAAACAGACTATTCTTGATGGATCACATGAAATGAAAGGAAAAAGAGTCATGATATGTCTATATATGTGTGTGTGTGTGTGAGTGTGTGTGTGTGTGTGTGTGTGTGTGTGCGTGTGATGTATGTCATGATGTCTAATCACTGAAAACTTCCCAGACCCCTTCAAACAACAAACTTCCTTTTTCAACAGCCTTGGCTTTAGTTTCTGTGCCCTTGACCTCATGCCAATTCTTAAATGATCAATATGCATTTGTATCAGGTTGTCCTCTAATAGCAGGACAGCTAGAAAAGATGAGGGTGATAACTGTGTGTGCATTCCCCGTGTGATGGGAAAGAGGGATATGAATGGATGTAAAATCGATAACTCGAAGTAGTTCATCACAGAAGACCCAAGTATTCAGGTCAGTTCAACTCTACTGGTACAATCAGTAGGCCACACCTCTTTCGGCCCTGCTGTTTAAATCTGAGATTAAGTACACATAACTAATCATAACCCAGATAAAGGCCCTTGGATTATCAGTGAAGCAAATACAATATTGCATTATAGCTCATTTGTTGGGTGCCACTAAACAATATATTGTACATTATCAAAGAGGATAACATGATTTAAATTGACCAACATAGGCTACAGCTTTCAATAACTGTCTGAAGTAAATACATAGTTTTATTTATGACATTGCACAGTGTCAGTGCTATTCTGTATACACCCTGTTATTTATATACACATTTTATGACTACAGCCATATTGAGAGCCTGTTTACATTCTCTGAGCCTTTTAAGAGTTGTTCACATTTCTACCCCTCCGGTGACCCCAGTTAACTCCTCATCTTGTCCACACTGAACTTTGATGTCAGACAGACGTCCATTCATCATACAATCAGGATACATAAACATATTAGGTACGCTGAAGACAGCCTAGCCTCCTAAGCTCTTGTTCCCTGCTTGTGATTGGTCAACTGGATCCGGTATCCCTTGGTAATGCACACACAGACACAGGCTCCTACTATTTGCTTCTGGCTACAGCGGAGACAAAACAATTAGAACCACAGGAAGCCTTGACGCTCCCCAGGTACATGTTTATCACTCCGAGGAGAGGTGTGAAAGTACAGCCACCTGCATATGTCACCGGTCCAGTGGACACATGCAACTGTGCTCTACAGACACACAATAAAACCACCGCGGTGGTCTTACCAATGCACACCGTATATAGAGAAACATGAAAGAAGCCAAACTCAGCAGCGACAGTGAAATGTTGCCTTGCGGGAGGATTCCACCTGGTTAATGCTACTGTAGATCAGATACAACGGGCAGACAATGGGGCGGGTGTTCCAATTGTACGCAGCTGTGATTGGTGCTTTTGTTGTGAATAACGTCTGGGGGGAAAGGTTAGGGTTAAGGTTAGGTTTAGTCAGTTATGAGTCAAAGTTACAAGAGCGTCATCAGGAACATGATCTAGAACTCCCTCCCTGTCTGGCAGACCTGATCTAGACACTACCTTCACACCCTGTCCAGAGGCCTGAAGATCTCACACAGCTCCCTCAGGGATGTCCTGAACAAGCAGCCAGCTCTGCGCTTAAATGCACTGGATTAAGGCCTCATGATTCAGATCTAAACTAACTTTAAATCCTTTACTAAAGGGGAAAAAAAGAGTTTTGTTCCAAGTTCCTGAGGGCATTGATGCATCATGTGCTATCATATGAGAGATAAGGCTCCTTTGCTGAATTTTCCAGGCCATTCTAAGTTTACATTCTAGTATTCTTTGGCAAATAACAGAACCCTCCAGTATTCCCAGTGGACAGGGCATAGTGCCATATACAGTACCTGCCATGCTTTCACAATTAGTAGGTAGAAGTAGCCCAACTGAATCTGCTTTATAATCAAATGCTACGGTAAATTTGTGCCCAGCAAGCAGTGATGAATAATCTTTGACAGTTGAAACCTACCCCTCAGAAAGCATTAGTTGCCAAGTGAAATTAGCAAAGTACTACATAATATGTTAATGCCCGTCAAGGTTATGCTCAGTTTGTGTTCTATTTCACTGACGGATTTTGGCATAACTCTGCAAGAGTGATTCAATTAATCTGTTAGTTGTCGACTATTTTGCTAATCGGTTAAAAGGTCAAAAAGAGACTTCTAAAGCTTCAATATCACCAACTTTACTTACTCTGCTGTGACAATGAACAGAATACCTTTGGCGTGTAGACAAAACAAGGCATTTGATGACAATCTTGGGCTTTGGGTCAACAGCGATTTTGACATTTTCTCAATCAATTAAATTCTATACTAAATCTGTAGAAATTAATCCACAGATTAGTAAATTGCAGCCCTACTCTTGAGCTCTCTAACACCTGTTCAAACCAGAGCCATATAGATAGATGTCTCTCCAGGGCTCTGGTTCAAACATCACTTATAGCACTGTAATGGAAATATAAACTCACTTGTAATCTACAGTAAAACAAATAAGTGAGGACACTGAAATAAATGGAGACACTGCACAAGAAGGCCAAACGGCATGTATTGTACAGTAATCAGTTCATTCAAAACTGTAACAGGATGTTCATTTGCATCAACCGTGGCTCACATGAGAGCACGGGCTGAAACCACCACGCTCTGCAGCCTGCGACGTTTACTCTGCACACGCTCACCATGCAGCAGGGTTACTCAAACAAGGAGAGGGGAAACCTTAGGGAAAGGGTGACAGCACTCGAAACTATCAAGACAGTTGAGAGGGTGGGGGGAAACCTCTCTTAATTGCACACTGCTAATAGTGAAGCTAGCATGCAAAGAAATCAGGACTCATGCACACACACCAACACACAAGTATAGGCACACAGACCTCACTGGGAGAGATACTGCAGCGCAATCACTGGATTAATGACAAGGCACAAGTCACTCCCACACTGATTTAGACAGACACAGGAACCGAGCCACATTTACGTCGAGCATTAAGGGGATCACCACAGCTTAATCTAAATTTGTCATAAGATTTAAACTCACTGTAATTGCCATTACTACGGCAAAATTAAAATAACTTCTTTCTCCAAAATAACCCTAGTAGCGGATAAAGTTGAGCAAATAAGTTGGTTCCAAGTGCTGTATGCATCAATTGATTCTATATGCAAATGATAACAAATACTTCGTAAAAATGTACTTCCTTAGCTATAAAACAGGTGCACTGTCTATAGGCTCGATAACTGGAGACAGTTCAGTCATGCACAGTATATAAGCAGAGACCCTGCAGAACTTTGATTAGATTGAGCTAAGCCACATTAGTTTGTTGAATTATGTGAAGTTTCCTACCTCTTTGGACGATATATCAATACCAATTTTGCATTAAAATCTAATTAAGAAAAGTCTAATAAAAAACGATTCAAACGATTCAAAGGAGCCAATGGATTAACTCCTTATGAACTCCTGGCAAGGCTTTTAAGGTGCCCTGACATACAAATCCCACAGCTGTTACGTACGGTGTCCTAAAAGCCGTAGAGGCCTTACATATCCCACAACTGCTCAATGGTTCCTCCTTGATTAGGAGAACAGCGTTTAATTCTCATTACACAACAGATGGAAATGTACACAGATTGATATTTTCTTAAACAGAAGATTCATGAATGTGCTTAATATAGTCAAAAAGTTGGATGGAAACCCATGTTGCTTATGGTGTCCTCATCATGTAGGATCCTTATCAATCTTTACCACCATAGACTCGGCGGGTACAAATATTATGGCTGTTTTCATGAATGAACCCTTACGACTCCCCACATTTGTTGTGTCAATACTGCCATTGTGGAAAGAGCCTTGCTTTAAGTAGAGTTTTTGCTAGTCACACTGGTGCAGAGATATCACTCCGATACCTTGAGTGACCTGCATGAGAGGCTCTTGTGTAACCTAGCTGGACTGGCGAAGTTAATCCTATAGCTTGCTTTAAATTCAAACTGCACTGGCTCTTTATGCCACTGCAACCACTATGTCCTGGCAATACTCCCAGACAACTAACAACAGGAATGGTGGTTTGAACACGGGCTCTTCCCATGCATTTCGGTTTAACTTGCATGTGTTCCTTATGAGAAAGGGAATCAATTTAATCTTTCCAAGTTGATAAGGCATGAATAGGGCTGTGATTTGTGTATTTAGTCACTGAAGGGTGTGAGAGGGTCTGATTATTTCTAATGACAGGTTTACCTGATAATATGCCAATCTAAAATAACTCACTATGCTGGATTTCACTGGTATACTCCATTTTATATCAAATTCACAACAGCTGGAAGGAGTGGCACAACAGACTGCTGAATTCTTGTATGGACTTTGGGTCCATATTTTGGCTGTTTTTCCTGTACCTTTACCTTGTATACAGTTGTTCAGAGACTGGACATCACGACATAAGTGGCCTGTTCAGAGATTGCGTGACATTGAACAATTTCCGTTGGGCATTACAAAACAAAGCAAATAGTCCATATCACCAAACTCTCCAGGTGTGCTGTGCCATGCAAATCACGGTGATAAATGACATTAGGAACACCTGCTAGTTTGCATCAGTAAACATAATGTAATGCTATATCTAGCTGTAGTGGATGCACCTAAGTAGTTCTGTGGTGAGACTGCCAAGCACTGCCAAGTAGCCATATACAGCTACATTATTAAAACGAAAGTCTTGGAAACAACACAAACTGTGCTGTCCCTATCTGGATTTAGAGATGTGTTAACAACTACACATATTTTAAGAGTGTACCTATATATAACATTCATTTTAAGAGTGTATCTGTACATGATACATGTCAGAATTGTAGCCAGTTTTCCACACACTCTGTTTCATAATACCATATTTCTGGACAAGATGGAACACCGTCAGGAAGATTTTCCCCCTCAAATCAACAGGCAAGAGCCAAAAAATGCAACACTCCTACCAAGAGCTCTGGCCTGGCATTTCAAATGACTCAGGTCTGTGTGCACTCTATTTCAGGATACCAAATGTTCACTCTTTCTGTTCCATTGGATACAGTCACTCATTAATATCAACAACACCTGTCTGCTGTCAAGATGGCATTCCTATAATATGAAGAAAGTAAGACGCTGACTGTTACTGTAAGACCTATACATTGACACATGCTGAGAGACCTGCTGGGCATCAGGGATAGGTTCTCAGGGAAAGGATCAGGGAGAGCTAATTTATAGCACCTGAAAAGAATCAGAGGTCACTAATGACTAAGGGACATGTCTCCCCAATAGCTACAATGACAAGGACTCCAGGAGGGGAATCATTTGTTAGCTGCACAAAGAAGAAATGAACAGATGGAAGACAACCTGGCACAGAAAAGAGTGCCACGTGGAAGAAAGTAAGAGTAACGGATTAGAACCTCTTAATTGGGCTTGGAGAGCTGGGGTAGCTACTGACTACAAATAATGGCCATCTTAATTAAGGAGAGAAAGCAAGCAATATCAGATACCCTGGGGCTTGGAAATAATGATTAGGTCTAGCGACAGCACCAAGATGAAGAACAAAGCCCTGGATATTTCACCAGCATGAAAGAGCACTAAAGACACAGTGGCAACGGCTGAGCAGAGTCTACTGGTAATCCGGTATCCTGGTATCAGAGGGAGCATCAGCGCTGAAAATAATCTAAGCATCAACTTCTTTCACAGCGCATTTAATCCTCAACCAGAGCAGCGTGAAGCACTATGGACCAGCAAGACACCTCTTCTCTTCTCAGCCATGGAGCACAAACCACCTTCCCTGTAGCGGGGGATCGCTAATGACACGAAGCGTCAGTGGGGTCTGACACGTTTACACAGCAGGCCTGAGAGACCTGGCATGCGCATTTTAGAATTCACTGTTCAAAATACTGTACATCAGTAAAAAAAAATAGTAGACTAATGTCCTGACATGTCATAAATATGAAAGACTTTGGGACTGACTTAAGTCAGAACACACACACACACACACACACACACACACACACACACACACACACAGACACACACACACACACACACACACACACACACACACACACACACACACACACACACACACACACTGTAATAAATAGAACCAGAAGTAGGTTATACCTCATTAATATCTATTGAAGAATATGAATGCCAATTAAACAATAAAGATCATTTTACTTTGTTGTCATTTACTGCATCTTTAATATATTTTTGAAAATGCTGTGGTAGTCAGGTCTGAGTTCCACTCAAAGGCCATTCAGTCTTCAACACAGTGGTGATGAACTCCTGCATAACATCGTCTCTGCCTGGTCTGTAACTTAACTGCCTGGGTGCTCACATCAAGAGAGGAAACAGCATCCATGATTTATGGAATCATGGGATTTGTCTGTGAACAGCAGTACTTTATAGACTCGGTCCTCTTTTTTTTATGGGTTTTTCCATTAGGCCTTCCTGTGCTCCACTGTCTCATTTGGACCTGCCATGGGCAGAAGCTGTGTGGCAAAGGCATGAAAGCAGAAGACATGTGTACATGGACACCCAATGAATGAAAGCTGATGCAGGATACAATGATATCACACACTAAAGATTACGCAGTACAAATAACAATCTGACCAAAACATGTACACCCAGTTTCCATCGAGCAGTGAGAGATTCCAGCACCCATTTTTAGTCAAGTGTTAACCATAAATGGTCCTATGACTCTTTGACAACTATGTTTGTAATCTCTTCCTAAATCTCCACTACCCCTCACTAAATAAGCTTTTCCTTTGACCTACGAGCTTCGAAAAAATTAACTGTTTGGGCAAGTGGTTGCCCTCAAAGTGAGCGTTTATTCGCTCACTTTCATTCTCATGCACTCTGGAGCAGGCCTCATGTCAAGCAGCACTAAGTGTGGACTGAAATAAACCCTCAGGAATTTGTCTGCAGCCCAGCCAAAGAAAGACTATTCTGAAGCCGGTGAGCTGCCGCATCTGTCATAAACATGATGAGTAATGCCTATGAAATATGTCCTAAACGTCAGACATTAAACCTTCAGCACGAGATCTCACAGCGCTCCCACAAATAAACAATGAGGTTTCAGCACATTGAGTGCATTTCAGAACGGCAAGGACCAGCATTCCTCAGGCTTTATTAACATTTAGGCTGATACCTGATCCAAAGGTAAATATATTGTTCAAAGTTAAAACTCACTGCTGGAAACCAGACAACCAGTAGCCTACAGTTTAAGGCCAAGGGCCACTTAAGGATATAGATGTAGTCCAGGCTATTTGGGATGGGATTGATTTGCTATGGAAACACCTATACATGCCACTATGAATCACCACCACTGCATTGAACACAGACAAGAAACAATTATTTTAACTGGAAAATTTGAAGTAGTTGACTATAACCACTGCAATGTTTTGTGAACATCTCAATCAGCTTCATGGCTTATCTGGCTGGAAATGTCAGGCACACCAAATACAGACTAAAGACAATGTCACCAATGATTCACTACATTGCCTATATCTTGGTAATGTCAGCCATCGATCCATCCTAACGTGGTATGTCGAAACGGATGTAATGTTCCCGTCCATAGACCCCAACCCTAGCATTCACCTTTTAAAACAGGAACAATAAGGTTACAAACTTTCAGTTTCTTTAGGCCAGTCGCTCCGTCACACCAGACGGTTAGACCAATAGTGAATTTTAAGGAACCATTGTAGATTTGGTTGTCATCACAGATATAGCTTCAAAAAGAGTTGACATTTGTGTGGCTCCATTTGGTTTACAAACTGCTATCAGTAATAACAATTTTAGACATTATTCATTCAGATCAGAAAACGATAAATAGGCGATACAGATCCAGTGCGTGACTTGAAGTTACTCACGTGCCAAGGGTCTCCTTGAACTCGAATGTATCGTGGATGTCATTGACTTGCTTTTTCCAGGATCCATTCACAGGTTCTTGGTTCACCCTGGCCATCACTGAACCAGGGAATCCAATATGCGAGAGCACGATCAAATTTGGGTACTCCTAGCGCTTCACTGACAGTAACAGTGACCGAATGTAATTCTTTCCTTTCGGTGTTTTCCCAGTCTGTTTAAACTGTGCTTGTGTGATGCCAGAAGTGATACCCTTCACCTTGCTCAGCTAAAGGGGTTCGCCCCGTCGCGCGCACACGTTATCGTACTAATCTGCTCTAGGCAAATTGACCGAGGTGCCCTCTGAGTTGTCACGTTCGCCGAGTTAGACTACCTTATTGTTTGAATAATGATGTTACAGACAGCCTTCATCTTCTTTCCAATGCCTTCTGTGAACACTCCTGAGCTACACATTGATGGTTGAGAATGTTAAGTAAAGCGGAAGCGTCGGCTACACCTCCTCTTTGTTGAGCGCGACTACCTGACCAGTAGCCTCTGCGCTCGCTCTACAGCCAATAGTCCACGGCGCATTTCTAATGTTAAAGGGATGACGCCATCAAGTGAATAACCAAGTGTGATTGCACCGCTCTGTGCCCCGAAGACATCGAGGATACAGTCAGCAGGTGTCCTATGGGACAGGTACGAAATCTCTGTCTCTATTGCCGAGCAATTTGTCAGAAATCATACCTTGAAAGCTGACTTAACATCAACTTTCTTCTGTGTTTGACAATATTTCATAGGCCTACTGTTCCATGGTATTAGTATGATCACAAATCCATGACAGAGTGCCTCGCTTTAATTACAGTAAATAGTGAACACACTGAGACAGTAGGCTACACATAGTTGTTATTACAGTTTGGAGGACATCAAAATTAACAGGTGACCTGATAACTACTGATTGATTATAGTAGCCTACTAAGGTCATGGTAGAGATAGCATGGCATTAAACTTTTAAGAGAAAAGAAAAATAAGGCAAAAGAATGGAAGCTCCACTTGCAGGTGTGTCAAAAATATAGCTTCTGTCCTGTAGCTGATGACCATGTGACATCTGTCATGTACAGACAGAGGGATTATAGAGAAAATTATTTTAAAACCACAATCAACAATTATTCAATAATACAATGGACTATGATACCGGCAAAGTAAAACAAACACCTGTTGATCATAGTTGACCAAATTAAAAAGCAGTTGCTGAAAACAGAATGGGGGTTTATTTATTTTGTGCACAAATAAACTGCCAAAATTGCCAATAATACATAAAATACAGTGTTATTGTTATTTGTTGAATTGTGTTTTGTTAATGCAATTATTCTAACTATCCTGTTTTGAAAAATAAACAACTCTTTACATCCAGCATAATAACTTATCCTACATAATTTACTATACTAAATAATACTTTTCATTAACAACAAAGACAAAACTGATCACTGTTACTGAGGCTGGAGTACTATTGAGAGGTCAATCTAGTAAACTGTGTTATGCTGTATAAATTCATTGAAGGATATTGTGCCCCGTGCCATCAGAAAAATATTTTGCTATACAGACTAAACATCCATTTCTATAGTTATGTCCTGGAAGTCAGTAGGGTTGAAGCTAATATCCCTTAATGCCTGTTTTTTTGTTAGCCTTGGAACTCAAGTATTTCTACTCAACATCCTTCAACCAAAATAACAATCTTGTTAACCATGGATATCCAATGAAGGAACTGGATAGGGGAAGAACACTTTCAATAACAGTTATAAAAAATAATCTCTCTTCTGTTAGACACAGAGCTTCTTCTCAAACTCAACATTCGAAGAGGTCCTCTTCCTGAAGGTCAAATTAGGTCCCCTTCAGTGGCCACCGTGTGCAGGTGTTCTGTATTGTGCACCTGGAGGAGGCCTCTCAGCTGAAGGAGGCGGCGAGAATGGCCTCCTGCTGTTGATTGTGCAGCATGCCGATACCCACAGCCGGAGCAGGAAGAGATGGTCGACTGACCAGTCGCAGCTGAGGACCAGAGAATAGCAGGCACCAATTCAGGTAATGAATAGGTAGTACAATAGTCATTCTGCAGGCGTTCAATGATACAAATTTATGTCACAGTTACAAAATAAGAATCTAAGGCACATTCACATTCGCAGATTCACAAATCATTTGCATTCCCAACAATATTACTTTCGATATAAAAGAGAATATACCTTGCATGCCAGTTGTTTTTCAAATCTTGGGTTCACAAAGGACCAGGCACCCATGTTCTGGGGCTCCTCCTGACTCCATATAAACTCTGTGGAAGTGCATAAGTGTGGAGTGAGTGAGTGAGTGAGTAGAAGGTTGACAATTAACCTACTACATACAGTACATACAACCAGATAACCCATGCTACTCATAACCAGATAACCTAAGGCTGTATAATCAGATAAACTCCAAGTAAATAAACTTCACAAGATAATCCAAACAATAGTCTGGGATAAGTCTTGATGATGACTATATGATTACTACACAATAACATGACTCACTGAAACACCTACTGTGCTTTCAGTTGAAAACATTCAAGGGTCTAAACAGTCGCTCACCTTTGGCATTGGTGTATTTAGAGAGCTCGGTCTGAAGAGCCTCCAAGGGGAAGGGACAGAGCTCCTCCAGCCGGATTAGTGCCGTGTTCTGGGCAGCTGCTGCCAGTGACTCCCTCTGCTTCAGCAGGGCGTAGTAGTGTTTGCCAGAGCAGAGCAGCACCCGCTGGACACTGTGGGGAATTACAGGTTTGACTAGTAGAGTACATGAAGCGCGAGGAGGAGTCATGGAAATAATACTGAATGGAAGCATTTAGTATTAAATTAATTACATCATGCTCTTTCATTTCAAATTTACTCTGTGCATGACATAACTTAAAACGATGGTTCTTAATCTTTGGAACCCTTTCAAGGCAGGCCTCACTTTGACAATGAGATAAATTAGCACCCATTACCTGATAAAACTGATCAAACCTTTATGGATCAAATATGATTTCATGATGGATGATTAAATAAGATTATTTGTTTTGGATTGGCTTATGTTAGGCCCATGTCCCTTGTATTAATATTACAACTAGCCATATTATTACCTTAAAGGCTAAATGGTAGACTCTAACCATACTCTGAAAGTAAAAAGTAAGCTTCAAACTCATTGTCAAACAGGTTATTCAACATGCTGAAATTACACTGCCGAGGTTAATTTGACCTTTAGCTGGTTGTTTGGATTCTCGTTTTTTCACTCTCAAAACATGCCCCTCTCTGTAACTCCCTGACCTCCTCTGGGGGCCCGCAGACTTTGGAACGTACAGACTTAAAAGTGCCTTTTGAAGAGCTGATATTAGACCATGGCATAATTGTTTAGATAGGGGGAACACGATCAAAGTTATGGTTCTTTCTGGCTCTCTGCCCAGTCTGACACTTAGTTTTAACACTAAAGCACATTACAGCTGCATGTAGAGTTCAAAGTTTGTGATCAGACGATTCACCTAGAGGGGTTCACCGATGGGTCACCAAACACAGGTTTGAAAGATGTTCCTGGAGCCAAGTCAGCAAGGCTAGACACAGCACCCTATTAGGGGGACACCAAATTTAGTTTGAGTCATTATCTGTCTTTTCATACATACAGTCACCTCCCCTTCCACTCTCTCACTCACACTCACACACACAAACAGCAGAAATATACAGACTTAACACAAAGTTAATTAAATTCATTAGATATTGAAGGAAGCCTCAATAATGTGGTAGAATTGTATACAGAAATATAAAGCCATGTATATTGAGAGGTGGAGCAAAAGTATGCACATAACAGGTAGGAAAAAAGTCAGACTTACTGAGAACCTTAGCAGTGTCTTTGGTCCGGCTACAATCAAAGGCTTGCGGAAGTTGCGGATCATCTGTCGCCGGAGGAGGTGGAAGTATTGTGCTGGAGTGGTGGGGTTCACCACAGACATGTTCACTGTGTCACTGTCTACACCCTCCTCCTTGCTATCAGTCATCTGATAGATAGACAAATACCGGTACATAGAATGGACATAAGCTGTGGCGGGTATTCATAAACGGCAAATGCTGGGTCACACTTAATACTGTACGAGACGAGTTCAAAGTAATAGTACTAGATGTCATAAATGCAGAATAGGAAAAAAAACTCCTAAGGACTTTTTTGCCTACTGCAACTGATGACTGAAATTCCAATAGTCATGACATACATGAAATATAACATTTCTAAAATAACAAGCATTTTATTGGATAGTCGTTGATGGGAAAAATTAGACGGGACATCGATTTGGAGAAGGAAGTCTGCAGGGAACGAGAAAGTCTAAAACGGGGGTCTCCAACCTTTTTTCCTCCGAGAGCTACTTTGACAAAATGAACATGGCCGACAGCTACCACCGTTTTAGTAGTAGCATGTAGTATTCACATAGCTGGTCTCCATCCAAAACAGCTGAATAAGCGTTTTATGTATTTTAAGGCTCATTAAAATACCTTCTCTGTTAGTGCACTGTGAATTTGATTTGAAATTAACTTTAACAGGATTATCAAGTGACTTTATCAGATTTATGAAAGTGTCCTTGAAGCTTTTGGGGAGCTACTCAAAAACAGTTGGAGGGTTACCGGTTGCTCGCAAGTTACCTGTTGGACACCTCAGGTCTAAAACATGACACCTACATGAAAAACCTACATAAAAGAGTGAAATCATTTTGAGAATTCAAAGAACTTAATAACCGTATATTTTGCAGTGTTATTGTCTTATTATTAGACTGCGAACCATAAGGTGCAAGATAAGGCAACCTTTAAACTTCATCAAATAATAACATGGCAAGGGGGTGTTATTTGATATTCACTGGCTTTTCTGATTACCTTGGAACACCTTGCAGTCAAGTAGCAGTGGCCCATATGAGAGAGGACACGTGTGCCCAGTGTTTATCGATGCTTGGAAAGTGTGCTTCTTAATAAAATAAATATTCAAGTAGGTAGACACATTTTTATGCCTTCTAGCTGCTACCATTATTAGAGGCTCTTACATTTTGTATTCTAGTCACAAAGGCAGTTGTGTCTTAATTAAACATCTGTGGGTGTCAGTGTCAGCAGAAGTCCAGATAAAATAATTCACATTAATAGACTATCCCTCCTGGGAATCAGCGCTGCGCAAGTAGGCCTTGAGAGGTAGCCTTCTCAATCAGCATGATTTACAGTATATGAAAATCTTATTAAGGGACATCGATGTCTTACTAATGGACAGGCGGTTCAGTGAAAACGTGTAGGCATATTTGCCTCCATATTATGGGCTGTGATACATAATAACTATCCACAGAGGTTTTCCCATCTGTTAGACAGAGCTTTATCTTGTGATCTCACCATCAGAATGCATAGAAATGTATGTAGAAATATTATCCTGTTAATGCAACTGTTTTTTGAGCATAGCAACGTTTAGAAATGAGGCCCCTGAACTGGCGTGGGCAGTGTGAAAGGAGACATCCCTGCCCATACAGTATGTGCTGGTGAACGAGTGAGTGGGTGAGATAATTAGAGACACTGACAGTTTCCTCACCTGTAAAAAGCGCTCAATTCTGCAGGAGGAGTGCTCAGGTCCAGCTCCATCATAGCCATGTGGCAGCAAGATAACAATGGCGCTCTGTAGCAGCCATTTAGCCTCACCTGGAGAACAATGCCATGCACTTACATATGAACAGACAAGTCTTTTCAGAAAAACCCAAGTTTAAGCCATATGTTCACATTCTCCATCAAGCAAACGGTTTTGTTAAAGGCACAACTTCTACACCAATTAATAAATCATATGGTAATTTCAAAATATGCGTTACACATAGTCCTGTGAAATTACCAAATGAATATGCCCAACGCATGGAATGTGATCCTAAAATGAAAAATGAGACAACACCCAAGACAAAATGCCATGGCTGCATGTCTGAAGGAGTTTTATAAACTGTGGTTACCTCCTGTGATGAAGGTATCAAAGATGATCTGTGCTCCATTGAAGAAGTCTCCAAATTGAGCTTCCCAGATGGGTAGAAGCTTGGGTTGGGCAATACTCATACCATACTCAAATCCCAGCACTGCCTCCTCAGACAGGGGACTATTGCACACCTGATGCACACACACACACACACACACACACACACACACACACACACACACACACACACACACACACACACACACACACACACACACGAGAGAGAGATTGTTACTTTAAACAAAAGGACATATATCCATCAAAGCATTCATTACTCAAACAGATCTTGAAAACAGAGAAGATTAACAATTTTCAAACTCAGACAAGCTCAAGTCTTTTGAGCTTTCCACTGACCTCTAGGAAGCCCCTCTGCGTTGGGTCGATATGATTCAGTGGGATGTACATGTCATTGGACTCCTGGCATACAACCATGGCATGGCGCTGACTAAACGTGCCTCTCCCAACATCCTGCCCACTGATACGGATATTGAACCCTGGCCCAAACAAAAATCAACAAGCAAAGATCACAGACCGTCACACAAAACTGCTGGACAAGTGTGGCAGACTACCTCCACACTTGGAACCTGATTAAAGGTGGGTTTGGAGCAGGCTCTCTGGAGCATTTTTTAACATATTGCTTGAAATACTCTTCACACCCCCATTGCAACCAATTAATTAAAAGTTTTGACACAAAAATGAAAAGTTTTAGTGGCCTCTAGAACAAACAATCCAGGAAAAAAACTATCCAATCATACTGAACGGATTGTTAATGATGATTGGATTCTGATGCCTCTATCAAACCTTTGACCTGTGTATTTTCAAAATGCAGCTTTGCTGGAATAGATATCAAGTATCTTCTACCCTACCTTTGATGGTGGGAAGAACTATATTGTTAGCATACAGTTTATAGGTCTATTACATTACATTACATTTGGCTGACGCTTTTTAACCAAAGTGACTTACAACATACTGTAGTAAACATTTCCAGCTTTTTAAGGCAAATCCAATTCTAGGATTTTTTTAAAAAAGCTGCAGTTAGAATAATGAAGAATGAAAATGTAAAAAAAGGTAGAGTGCAGTAAGAATAAATGCAACAATGAGTGCAATTGTCCGAGGGGGAATGCGGCTGGGAATGCATATCTATCTATTTGTCTAGTTCCCCTTCTTTAAGTTCTGATCGCCATAGCCTACCTTGGCAGAGCAGTGAGCCAAAAGCCATGGCTTCAGCGGTGGACCAGTCCAGCTTGGTTCCGTCTTCCAGCTTCTGCAGCCGAGCCTGTTTGGAACATTTCTCCATGTCAGCAGGCTTCTTCCTTCTGTTTCTTTGTAACAACTGATTCCTCTAAAACGTTATCAGACACCTCATACACTGTAACTTTACGTCAAGGACATGGCCTCCGAAAGGCACAAACCTGCACGTGTGTCTTTCTGAGATGACTGTGAAGGTTAATCTCCTCGGGGATGGCCACTGACTTGGCCCCCACAAACTGCAGCAGGGGTGCGGCGATGCCAGTGTCCCAGGTGGTGATGCGGGCCTGGGGCTCCACCAGGTCCCCCCAACGGCCCTGCAGATTGGTGGACGGCGGGCTGTACAGCGTCATGTTGGCCAGCCGCTCGTTCAGCATGCCATAGTGGGTGGACTTTATCTGACCTCGCTCCTCCTCGGTCATCAGGCCCTCGGACACCAGCAGATCCGCATACAAGTCTGGAATGCTCTTCCTGGCCCTGGAAAATGGGAAGGGAAAAAGGACCACATTCACAAGGATGTTTCGCCAAATATTTCGAGGGCTGAGAACCAAAGTGAGTGACATTTCACCAACTTTACAGGAGAGCCAAAACAAATCTAACTGCTTCTATATGTTCACAGTTAAAGACCTGTGGTTTTTGTTCAATAACTTTATATTCATAAATATTTTACTGCTATAATTTTGTCAGCTAGAAAGAGCTCATCAAGAGCTTTCAGGTAGGGATATCGGCCCCGATATGAACAAAATAGCTGGATCGGGGATCGGAGAAAATGAGCAGATCCATGGGCCGATCCGAATTTCATTTGATTGATTTGACATGGAACTACACTCTCATCTGGCGTAATAATCAAGGGAAGTTGCAAACACAGTAATATCACAAACTACTTAATGCTTGTTGTCTATAAGGACTATTTTCAGATATCACTGTGCCCATGGTACGTTTGCAACTTCCCTTGATTATTACGCCAGATGAGAGTGTAGTTCCATGTCAAATCAGCCTAGAAAAACCCCAGGTTTCATTTTCAGTTGGTCTTATTGCACTTTCTAACTTGAGAGGAGACACGTTTTAAATGGGAAAATTACCAGAAATCTTAGTCACTTTTAAACATGAAGCTAGCAGGCGAGAAGCTAATGGTCTAATCCGATTCAACGGTCTATGCTAGGCTGAAGCTAAAAGTTGCATCACCAGAATGGCTGGATGAACGGGAACAAGGTAAATAGATTGTTTTGCTCGAGGGGAGGTGGGAAATGAGCTTATTTCCAAAAATGGCAGAATATCCCTTTAAGTCAAGCTTGATGCCTTTAGTCTTTTCCACATGGAGAGGTTTACAGTTTATTAATTGACAATGGGATCGGTGTCGGATATCGACCGATACGCAGAGCCCAGGCATCGGTATCGAGACTGAAAAAGTCAGATCGGTGCATCCCTACTTTCAGGTGATATATATATAACTCAATTTTGACCAAAATGTCACTTACGCCCCTTTGGTTCTCAGCCCTCGATTTTCTTCATGAGGTTATTTTCTGTATCAGTAATTTTACTCAATGCTACCAACAACACGCACTACTGACATTCATTCCATGTACATACTCTGCTTCACTGATTCTTTATATTGACTGTTTATGTAAAAAATTGAGTATTTCTACTCATGCTTCACAGTAGAGAAAAACATAATGTGTTTACAATTAGTGTCTTTTCAACACGCCATTTACTGGTAGTGCAGCAATATGGAAGTTTTGGTCTAAAACTAGTGATCCCTAAAAGGCAGGCAAAATCTTGCCAAACATCAGCCAGATCCTTATTGGCATTGTCTGCAGCCTATGCCTATACCATAAAGTCAACAACAATTGTGCTGGGACAGGCTCTCCTACATTTTTGCGGTGTGGTGAAGACCTGCTTGCAGAGCAGCATAATCCTGAATGGCTGCTGTTTATCTGGCCTTCACAAGAGCATGTACAGTACCATCAAAGTGAATTTGAAGATGATATCAAAACTAGTTGCATGATGACAGCAAAGCTCAACTCAAAAAGTGGCAAATTGTTGCCTAGTGTTACTTTTTACATTGTATGGTATGTACTATAGTACAGTATAATGGATCAACAATGGATCATTGCAGCAAAACTTCATAAATAAGCTGCATACCGGATGATCTTGTACATGGCTGGATTGGTGAAAAATGGTTCATCCAACTCGTTGTGTCCCCACTGTCGATAGCACAGTAAGTCAACGACCACATCCTTCCGGAACTTCCGCTGATACTCCACTGCAAGTCTTGTTGCCCGAAGAACATCCTCGGCCTCGTCGCCATTCACATGTATCACAGCACAGCCAACCATCTTACCTGGAAGAGTTGCCCAGAAATCAGTTCACTAGTCCTTCTTTGTTGCAGCATATCAGCAATCCAGTGTAAAATATACTTGAGCAGAAACGCTTTGTTTTCACTTACCAACATCACTGCAATACAGCGATGATCTTGCTCTCTCCGCAGGAGTGGTATATCCCACTTGGTTATTAACAATGAGGTGAATACTCCCACCAACTCTGTAGTGAGGTAGATTTGACAGTGTAAAGTTTTCTGGCACAATGCCTTGGCCTGAAAATGAGCCATCTCCATGTACCTGCAAAAGGCAATTGGTTATACAGATCACACATGATATGCCCTTTTGATATTGATGTATTTGATATGAAACAACCCTAAAGCACTTTTCCTCTGTCGCATGCACGCTATTTGTTTATCCAGCTCCGGCTTCGCAAATAACGATGTCCACAGACAAGGTTGAGTATGTTGCATGATTTTATGAAAGTATGATGTTTTGCAACATCAAAGCAAGTCAAATTTGTAGTTTCTTATATCTCATTCCATCGAACTACAGATCCGCTACCCCATCTGCAGTTATACCCAATAGGGCTGCAAAGGGAATGCAGTAGAGCCGTTCACCCTGTTACAAGTTGATGAGCTACTGAAATGATTTTGGAAACATTATTTTAAGGACTTTACAATGGAGCATCCAGTGTGTGAAAATTGTATTCAGGGCTTTCTGCTTGATGAGAGCTGTCACTCCAACAGCATTTTCAGTCATAGCTGTGGCCCCACAACACACTCCCACATGGCAAGACAAATCAAGTCCATTGCCTGAATACTCATCCAAAACTTGAAAAAGATCTCTTCCTCTGACTATATATATTTACATTTATTTATTTTTTTGTTTAATTTCTCCTTACAACTTGCTGCGGGCCCCCTGGCACCCCTTCGCAGCCCCACTTTCAAAACCACTGTGTCAACATACAGGAAAAATACATGTTCTCAGGTTTATAGTTGCCCAGTGTGATGCATGGGGGCTGTACCTGAAGGCAGATGACTTTGTCTCCGGGCTGGGCACTGCTGTCGGGGGAATAATCGCCATCCTGTTTAAGCTGCTGTCGGGCGCGTGCCTTGCCCTGGGCGACTGGGTTGATGGCTTCCAGGTGAGATGGGTTAGGCAGCATGGTGACGTGGACAGGGTGACCAGCCCCGAAGTCAAGCTCCACAGAGGAAGTGAGGTGGGAGAGCACGTCGCCGATGGAGGGAGAGTTGTCTGGGAACTCGCTGAGGCCACGCATTTTGCGGAACATGAGCTGAAACACACAAAGCCGCATCGGAGTGAGCCAGACCTCATGCAAATGAGGACGCCCCTGGGAACAGAGTACTAGAGAGACTATAAGTTCTACAACACTTAGGATCAATTAATTAGTATAATAATTAATAAGGCTCCTGCTCCAGAAACCATGAGGCTGCAGTTGCACAAAGTGACACAGGCACAGTAACGAGCAACACGAGTAATGGGATAGTATGTGCTGCTCCTGCTTCTACTGACCTCGGGTGGACACTGTAAGAGTCCCGTCAGCAGGTTCAGGCGTCCACGATGAGGCATACCCATGATCACATCTGTCACACCACTGTACGCCGCATGACGGAACAGCTCATGGAAGAATCCCATCATGCTCTCCGCTCCCTCACCTCCATACCGCTTCACAGTAGCAAACTTGGTGCCCAAGAAATTATCAAATTCCTGACGTTTCACATGCATAGACAAAAAAAGGGGACAAACAACAGAATAATCAGATGAATGTCATCTTATCTAGGACAGGCAGTGATTTTATTTTATCTTGCTGCCTGAGACCTGTCACTTTCCACATCCCAGTGACTTACCTGAGACTCAAGCATAAGCTGAGCTAGCCGTCTTCTCTCCTCTGTAGAAAAAGTTTCCTTTTTGAGCTCCTCAAATCGGTCTGCAGTCCATTCTCGCTCCTGCACTGTCTCCAGATGGCTGATCTCCACAGAGATCTGCCCACAGTAGGTTTGTTTCAAGTAAGCAAGGACTTCTTCCAGTGATGCCTCTGCTTTCCCAAAGTGACGCAAACCTACAAAGATGCCCATAAATAAATAGATGACATGAAACAGAATATCACACACACACATAAAACACACAGATTTTGAAATCGATAGGATGGATCTAAAACACGTTGATGTGTTTCCTGGTTATTTCTTACCAACCACATTTCAGTTGATTCTGATATAAGGTCTTTTTTTCAACACTTAGGCTGATTAAGTTTATTTATTAAGACATTTAATTAACTCTCATAAAGACTTGAAGTAACTACTATAAAATATTTGTAAAAATGAGTCAGCTAGGGAGTTAACATTTAACCTACAAGAGTTTCTAAGGTCACCTACAACTAGTGCTCACCATTGGTCCTGAAGGGCCCCTCAAGAGTCCCATCTAACGCGCTGATTTCCGGAACGGTCTCCAGCACCGGCGCATCAGGAAGCAATGGGTTAATCTTTGCTGCTTTATGTCCATGTGCTCGATATGCCTCGACCAGTCGTGCCAGTCCATGGTCTGTTCATGCATGATTCGACACTTTATATCAGTTGCCAATTAACCCACAACACAACTGAAAGACCGAGCTTGTGAATGCAAGGATAACGCACTATAGTGAGGCTAGTACATACCATTGTGTTCATGCCACGATGAGAACTTACAAAACTATGTAACGTTAGCGTAGGGTTACTGCAACAGTCACCTGTTGCATTGCACATCAGAAGTGACATCAGATATTGATCGTAGCCTAAAAATGCCTGACGTTTGGTAACAGTCAATTAAATGTACATGATTACCTTCCACATTACATGTTATGTCCACACACTGACCTTGATTTAGCGCAGAGATATGGTCGCTCGTCAAAACTTTGGAACTCAAGTCGTTCTGTCTGGGTCTGTAACCATACACCCCCTTTTCCGTGTGGTACAGACAGGCCAAATGTGGTCGTGGAGCACAGACAGTATATCTTGAAAGATTGTACAATCTATTTAATTTAAGAAGAGCTGACATATTTGGTAACCGTCCAATCTTTCACGGTGTTAGGTTCGGAAGTTCACAGCGCCAATATGCAGAGACACTTTGCAGAAAGCAGCCATATTATTATGACTGACGGGGGCGGCGCAAAGACCTGAAACGCCATTGGTTACAGTGTGATCCAAAAAGTAGGGCCAGTTCGAGGACGTACATTTGAAAACATTTGTCGCCATCGCTGTAGTAGGCCTATGCAGTGAGGTAGATCTAACATATAGTCATTATTATCATTTAATCACCTCAAAATAATCAATCCGATAAATTAATTGATTCAATATGTAATCCAGGGGTGATCCCCAAACTCTCGTCATAAACTGTCGTGACATTTGTTTGCTTAAATTTCATATTAACACATACTGAGTGTCATTACTGTACCCGACTGGGGAAATAAGAAATTATATGTTGAGGGACAGAAAAGCTGTTTAGCCTACCTCTTCCGTAAGTAGCCTTGTGTGATCAGCAGGGGGTGCAGGTTTGCTGCCACTTTTCGGGTAGGTCCTGTCCTGCTTCTCTACGGACACAGTAGCCTACGCCTAGCTGATTCACAAACTGGTCTTTCCTGTCTTCAATTAGTACATAATGTAGATTGTTTGACTGAGTTCCACTGTACTTGCCAGAGTGAGATTTTTGTTCATTGCATAAAATAGTGGTGTGAGTGTGACAATTACTATGAAATAGCAAGACTGGTCTCACTGGTCAAGGACAACATTTGTGTTGGTCGATACACCTTGGGGGGCTGATGTGGTGATGAAGATGAATTAGGTTAGGATTATGACAGTGAGACAGTAAAACCCACTTCACAATCAGCAGACAACAGTGAAATCAGGCCAAACCCCCTACCATAACATGGCTATGGTTAAATGTACAGTAACTGGATAAAAGAGGGGAAGATTGAAACCTTCACAAATGTTTATCATAAATTACAGTAGGTCTATAGCACATACTGGTTGGTGAAATAAAAAGGGTGAGGGGGATGCTAAAAAGACAGTAAAACAGAGGTCATAGACAAAGACGTAGCACAACGACACCACCACAACACTGGACAAGCACGGAAACTAAACACACACAGACAACTTAGAAATTTGGGGAAATGGTTTAATATTGGAGACAAGGGCAGAGAACACCACACAAGAACAAACATCTACCAAAAGAAATCTATACTGTCCAAACTACACACATTGTGACAAAACAGTAAAAAACCTAAAACTACAAATAATTTACTTAACACATTATATAGTGACGTCTATAATTGCCTAAAGCGTCAGCTGTACAGACTTCACAGAAACAAATGACACTTACCGCTTTTGAGGCGAAGTGGCACAAGCAAAAAGAGACACACAGTTATGTGCTCGATTAACAGACATGAATCAACACTGAGGTGATGCATAAGCAGTATGTGAAAATCAAGGTTGTGTAACTCAAAAACAGAATCAAACTGTCCTTGTACCACATATATGCCAAACCCGGGGACCAGTAAAGACAAGGCCGCAGGAAGAGGCCAGACATTTTTTTCCAATATAGAATTTTTCCTTTAATTTCCAATATAAAAACGATCCACCGGTACAAAATGTGTTAGTACAACCAGCTGTATAAAGAGGAAAGCCTTATATCCAAGGTCATTTGTTATGCAGGCAAAAACACCAAAATGCAATTCCTTTGGCTTTTCTCAAAACACATGTATCTATCAAAATCTTTGAAGGATAATAAAACTATCAGATTACATACAAGCTTAAATGTTACAAAGGAGAAAGAAAAGAAAGGACATTTATTCCACAATATCCAAAAGAGGCAAAGCAACTACAAATTTGATTTGAAAGCACTTCAGAGCACCAGAAAAGGACACAGAAACAAACCATACAAGTCGAGTGTGGGGGATGAGAAATAGTCACCATTGCCACTTAATTTCATGACCCGTTTCAATATTGTGCTTTTATATTCATTTATGACATAGCTTAAACAAAAGTATGGGTCACATGGCAATCATTCACTCAACTGATTGACAACTTTTAGGTTTTGTGGCAAAATTATCACATTATACAATACCTAGTATGGTATACGACACTAATGGTTCCATGCCAATGTGGGTCATTAAAATCAGATTATTTCGAGATTAAAAGGTCAGATGCATGGGTCACTTTCACTGCCCCATTCAATATGGTGTTTGACCACAATCAGATTTAGCATTTGAAACATACACATTGCAATGAACCAAGTTTTATTGATGGAGGCCAGATTGGTGTTTCACCCCACTTTCATTATTTGTTTATCATTTGAATGAACATCCACAAGAAACACTGAAAAGTGATGGTTCACATATTTAAAAAAACAAAAACAAAAAGGTGCCCCTTTCTCCATAAGGATTCAGCTCAAGTCCCTACTACTACCAATACCTTCTAGGCAGTTACTCCAGATATTATGGCACTTATTTTATTTTTTTTGTATTTTAATTTGACATGTGCACCATATATATATATAAACCAATAACTAAGTACTGAATGCACACACCATTTATTTCAAACACAGGAAAAATGTCATGCATTTGTGGTTGAGAACACATTTCACTCTATGCACATCTTGGAAAGTGCACATACCCCATACCTTGTGCTGGGACAAAAAATTGAATCTTTAATGGTGATCATTCCTCTTTATTTTTAAAGGTCAAACCACTGTGAAGAAGAAAAAAAAAGTTTTTTTTTTTTTAATTTTAATAAAAACCAAGTTATGATTTGAGAGCAATTGTTTTCCATTTCATTTTGTGTCTGATTCTGTGGTCCCAAAGAGAGATATCACAGAAGGTCCATGATAAATTTACTTGTTTTCTAAACAGAAATGTGTTTCTCCAGACACAATAGACCCTGAGTGAATGTTATAGTGCCACAACTATCATAGACATATCCTGATAGAATGCAGACCGCTGGGGGTACTACGAGGGTAGGGATGGGTACTGTGCTATGTAAACTGTAAGCTTTTTCAGATTCAAATGGAATGCTTTGGTAAAATATCTGTTCTGGAGGTTTATAGCATTTTTCCTCATAACACAGGCTATTCCTCTGACTTGGGTTTTATAGCAAAGAGAAACGATGAGCTAATTAAGGCCTACAGCTGTTTTGCGAAGAAAATCATCTGAGAAAAAGGTGTGGTGCTCCTGTGCGTGTATGTAAACATTAATTTCTGGCAACCAATAAAGTATGTGCAACATCCTAAAAGTTAACTATGACACCGAAAACTGAGACACCTCAAATCCTGTGACATTTCAACCAGGGTGGCTAATACCTAATGTGCTCTGTCTGTACACTTCCGTAAAACTAGAAAATGCGTACCTCTGTGCCTGAACAACATGTCATGTGTTCTCATGGTTATAGAGCTGTAGAATACAGATGAACCGTCTTAGAAAAACTGTTTACATGTGAGCATGCTTCAGTGAAAATCTATGTAGACTATGAGGAAAAACAAGAGACTTCACATCTGTATGTCGATGGTTGCACATTTAACAAGGGAGGTTTTAAACATGTCCATCCCATTCAAATGACATGCTTACTGCTATTTCCAAACTTTATCTCGCAAAACATAATCTGTTCATTAACACACAGAAAATTAAAACAACCATGTTAGACCATATAAAAGAAATGCACTTGAATTGTTGGCAAACCATTTTCTATATAAATCTCACACTTTGGTACAGAGATTTACACAGTAAGAGGAAATCGAAACAAAGCACTAGATTTAAAGACAACTAAAAATAAAAAAAAGTTCACAACAGCAATAGCAGTATTGTTAGAAAGCCTTTGTCATTCTCTAAAAAAACAAAAACAAAAAAACAGCTTTCTGTAAAACACAACACATTGGAACATCACATACAAATTAAGTCAATTTTTTAAATCCACAGACACCTTTGTTATTGGGGCAGTTAGTATTTATCCTAATATTCTCCTTTATTTTACATCTCAACAGTAAAAATATAGGTATTCTAGTGTGCATTAAACCACAGATTGTCTAGTTGTGAATCAGTTCTAGAAAAGAGACTATTGTAGGTAGCACGTTCCCAAAATGGGTGAATTTTTTTACTTTAAAAAAATGTTCTGTGCTTTCATGAGAAAAAAAAATCCCAGTAAACCTAAGCATGCTTTTTTCCTTCCGAAGAGGCAATAGCAATGCCCTTGGTCAAAGTATGGCAAATTCAGATACTAACCTTCTCCTCTCTTCAAACTGCTCAGTGTATTTCTTAAGTCAATGAACAGTATTGCTAGTGGCATTAGATGGTTGTGTGCAAATCCCTGTATTGAACGTTCAAGTTTACTAAGATCTGGGATTAAAAGAAAAAGAAAAAAAAACGTATCCCCACAGATTTTTTTTGTTAAATCTGTTTACAAAAATCCAGTCTTGTACAAACACAGGTTAGATTTCAGACCAGCTTGATGTGAAATTAAGTTACATGCAAAACCAAACCAAAAGAACACAAAAACAAAATTGAAGAGAAAAAAAAAGGGGAAAAAAAAGAAATTCACATAACATCTGAACACAGATGGAAGTCAGGCAATGACTGAACTTAAGAGAGCCGTCAGACAATGATGTGGTAGCGAGGCCAAGGGTTTGTTTTTGGTTGGATCTGAGAGTCATGGAGACATGCTACAACAAAGATGAGCAAACAGGGATGGAGGTTTCTTCTGAGGGAAGAAAACAAGAGAACCAAGAGGAAAAAGGCGGAGGGGGAGGGGCATAAAAAAGGGGACATAAGACAAAGGACAGGTGGGAGGGAGAGAAAGAAAGAGATAGAGAGAAAGAGATAAAGAAAGAAAGAGGAGAGAGAGAGTTAGACACATTGCGACACGACCACACACAAATATAAGTACCTGTGCACATCCTATTAGACTACAAACGCGACAATGAGATGTAAAAGCACCAAGTAGCAAGAATAAGGACAATACAGCAAACAGAACGTCTGCATGTTGCCCTTTAATAGCGAAAAAAAAGGCCTACAAACACATACATAGATGAAGTCATGCATCTAGTCTAAGTGGCAAACAAAATCACTTGGAGAAATTTTGACTCAAGCTTCAGTCGATGGTAGCGAACACCCAACAGCGGACACAGTTGGCAACGTGAGTGAACAGGAAGGCAAAGCAGGGTAAATATGAAAGGCCATGCTTGGGCCTGGGAATCTGGGATTTTTTTTATTGTCGCAAACAGCATTATAATACTGAGCTAAAAAAAGTGAGTCCACTCTAGAAATGGAAAAGTCCAATTTGAGGCAGTGCATTTTTGTATAAAAAATATACATTGTATGTTATTTTCTCCCTAAACCAAAATGTCAAGCCAGCAATCTCACTGTCCATCTCTGAATACAAACACACATTTTGTTCAGCTTCAATTGAAAGGAAGAAAAAACTGGAATGAACAAAAACGATTTCTAATGTTTGTTGTGCCATGAACAAGTCTTTGACTTGGTTAAGAGGAGTGCAAGCCTCTTCTCTAAATCTTAATACTGTACAGTCAGTACTCATATTCAGTAATCAAGCATATAACTTAAAAGAAGCTTAAATCACACCCGTCTAAAAAGTATTGGATGAAAAATGTAAAAAGAACCACACTTTTACCAAACTATGTATTTCATTCACAGCTAAACTTCATAAAGAACAAAAGAAACTGGACAAATAAATGACAAATAAAAGTAATCTTCATGTCCAATACCACAGCCCTGCCCATATCTACAGCAATGTCTGCCTCTGGCGCATCATAGAGGACTTACCCTTGCAGTGCTAACTTGACAGCAAGGGGGTGAGAACCCCAGCTGACATCAGTAGGGCTTGCTGTCATTCTTGGATCGTTTCAGCTGCACCTTCAGCCTCTTCATGCCGATCTGGAAGCCGTTCATGGACTGGATGGCTGCCTGCGCTGATACCGGATTATCATAGCTGACAAATCCTATATATATATATTTTTTTTTTTAATGGAAGTGAAGAAAGGCGTTAGGTACAAGTCATAAGACAAATTATAACAATTGGTTGCAGTACAATATGACTAAAGTAAACACTAGTTAAGGTAACACACATACCAAAGCACTTGCTCAGATTGGTCTGTTTGTCAATGAAGACTTTGGCAGATACCACATTTCCAAAAGGCATAAACATCTGCAGGACGTCCTGGTCCCCAAACTCCTGTGGCAGGTGGTAGATGAAGAGGTTGGCCCCTTCAGGCCCTAAACACAGGAGGAGAAAAGTGAGATTAACATCACATTTGCACAAAGATCATATATCATTTTTTCTGTGCCATAATTGTAACTATATAATGGTAAATAATATATAAATGTATGAAATTCAACAATGTTATACTATAGGGTGGACAAGAGTGAAAAACAGCATACAAGGACGACAAAAACATAAATAAACAAATCAGTCTAGCGGCCAGAGTGTACTCACAAGGCCGCATAACCGAAATCACATTGAAAACAAAACGGTCAGAAAAGGATGTAATAATGCAATACTGTTTAATTTCATCCTCTGTCTCATTACTTAAAAGCGGGAACAATGATGTTTGGCACTACCTCGTACTTCGAGAGTTTATGAGCCAGTAAGGCGTCATTCATGGTCCAAACAAGAGTACAGGTTACTTTAAACTCTGAATTAGCATAACTGCTGAAGAAAGGTCCGCAGAACAAAAAGCATAAGGCCTTTCGCAGTTGTCAGTATGCTTGCGTGAGGTATGCTTACGTGAGGTGTCGCACATGTATAGCTTTACAATATCAAACAAGGAAGTTAGTGTGCTGACAACTGGTTAAATAAAAGGGAATGCTGTGGTTGGAGAGTTTTTTTTTTAACTATTATAATTGGTCAACTTTGGAGAAAAGTTGCAGTAGTTGCAGACAAAATGGCAAGGTTGCTCAGAATTCATAGGTATTGGTTGAATGTGTGCTAATTGTTGTAATCGCACCATTGTGAAGTCCTGCAGGGACTGCTGAAATATTGCGAAGATTAAAATATTAACGTTGACCAATTGTGGTCAACATTGACTTATCACAGCAAGCGCATTATATAAAGAGATGAGACGGTGGCCTTACCCTCCTTCTGGCTTCCTGCAGCACCCTGCTGCAGCAGAGACTGGTTGTAGAGAGAGGGCAGGGCAGAGGCAGTGTACTGCTGCATCCCTGAGTACGCCTGGGTAAGGGCATCCATGGTACCTGCCGACCCGTTGTTTAGACTTGTGCCACCCAGTCCGCCATTAAGGGCAGCCATACCTGAAAGAAGAGCAAAGGCGTTAGGACAGAGTCTCTGAACGAGCACAGAAGATGGTTAACTCAGCAAAATGTCGGGGACCAATATTTAGTTAGATCTTTGTGTTGGCAGCAGGGGCAGAAGAGTCCGCAACCTCTAAACAATATTGCGTGCCTGCCACAATTCTGAGGCAGCGATGGCAATATTTTTGTGGCAGTGGTCCAAATGTACAGAGAGGAAACACTGAACACTGTTCTAGCGGATGACACACGTAACACGCTCATGTCCAATAGCAGCGTGCAAATCATTTTGTGTGCGCGCACAGAATCCCATTTAGAAGTCACTGCTCTCCAAACATTATGCGTTGGCTCCAACTGACCACATTTTATATATGATGTCACCACACAGGTTCCCCAATAAAA
Organism: Sardina pilchardus; assembly: GCF_963854185.1. Classification (NCBI taxonomy): domain Eukaryota; kingdom Metazoa; phylum Chordata; class Actinopteri; order Clupeiformes; family Clupeidae; genus Sardina; species Sardina pilchardus. Next base: position 6,176,063 of record NC_085003.1, on the reverse strand, counting down.
AGTTCAGAACACTTTGCACAGGGGTAGGTATGTGTGCGTGTCCTCTCCTACCACTTCTAACCACCGAACATGCCCTTTCCTCTCCTCTTCTACTACTTCCTCCAACACTTGACTAGTACTTGTAACATCCACACCCTTATAGGAAAGCCAGGAGCAGGCGTAACTGAGGCGTTCTGTTTGTGACGCATACAATCCATTGTAGGAGATTGGCCTATTTTTTTTCAACATAGGCGCCGCTATCACGTCTGGTGTAGCTACTTCCATTGGTTTTAGTGGAAGGTAATTGTAGCAGTAGACGGAACGTGAACGGAACGCTTGTGTAGCTTCCCCGCCATCCTCTAGTAATAGTACTGATTGATAGCATCAAGCATTAATTCCTTCCCAACGTCTCCTATGCACTGAATCTTGAATGTTATGCCTTACTTTGGATAAAAGCATCTGTTAAATTGATAAATATAAATGCGGTGTGTGTGTGTGTGTGTGTGTGTGAGCATGTACTTACTGTTGACATTTCCCTGAAGGGCGCTTAGGCTGCCGAGCCCAACGGATGCCCCTGTAAGGCCCTGAAGGGCTCCCAAAGAAGCCAGAGAGCTCATAGCTGCACTAGAGTTGCCTGCGACACCTGATGGTTCAGGGGGAGATACAAATAAATGGCCATCATGTTATTTAAAAAACAAAACAAAACAAAACCCAACAACATTGGGTAAATCAGGCTAAATCAGTGAAAACACCAATTCTACAAATTACTTACAATAAAATATTTAACGAACAGAAGGTGAGCATTTGAACTTTCAAAGTCAAATAGAGTGGTTACCCTAGGCCCTATAGTTACCCTGTACTGCAGGCATGCAGTGTGCACAGTGTACAAGAACACACACTGAAATAAAGGTATTTTACACACCTTGGCTAGCCAGACTTCCAAGGCCGCCTCCGTTGGTGGAGGACGACATTGCGCTAGAGGGGTTGGAGGTCTGAGCAGCCGCAGCCGCTGCAGCTATCGTGGCCAGGTTCTGCAGCTGCATGGCACTCATACCTGAGACGGGACAGAATTTCTACATGAATAGTTTGAAACTGAAAGCAAGGTGTGCTGTACTTTTCAACACACTCGCCACCATTATGGCACATCTTCCTACGTGGCCTTCTTCGCAATCCTGTACTCATTCATACCGGCCTGGAAATCACGTGGAATGGCTGCCATGTTACAAAAGATCTCTCCCTCATACAGTGTCAACGTTAAAGACTTCCCATGTGAAAGTCACAAAGTGGCTTTGAGAAGAGGTAATGGCTCAGGGAAAATACGAGAAGAAAAAAATGAAATGAAGCCACTCAACAGGGAGCCGTCACCCAAAGGGGCTCATCTGACAACAATCCGAATGTGAGGCTCGTTTCTTTTTTTGACTGGCACGTTGGAGCTTACTGGTTGGAAAGGATTTTAAGTCAGGGTTTGCATTCTGTCTTAATCCATGTGACTCACCACCAAGCTGCTGCACGCCACTGAACGAACCAAGGCTACTGGAGGAGGCTGCTGCCTGCTGGAGCAACTGCAAGGAGAGAATGAACAAAAGCTATTACCATGACGACATCAAATGCTATCACAATCTCACGCTTTGCCATCTGAAACATCCTCCATTTCAATACACAAACCCATTATCAACATGGGGATAAATGCCAAGTCATGTGGCTCACAGAGAGTGCTTACAGCACTTACAATACATCATGCGCGAGCACAGCTTAACAAGGTTAAGAGGTCCATCATTGCCCCCTAAATGACTTAGGGCGGGGTTCCCTTAACCGGGCTAGTGGTGGTGACCATAGAAACAGCCTGCTCTTACGGCAAGGTATTGTGGAGTGAGGCCGCCGAGGCCCGAGAGGTTCCCCCACGAGGAGGTGCTGTTGAGCTGCTGCATCTGCTGCAGCTGCTGCTGGAGGCGCCGCTGCTCCTTGTCCTTCTGGGTGTCTGCGAATTTCACCACCATGGGAGAGGAGCAGCCCTGCGGAGGACAAACAAACAAAAACACACTCTTTTAGGACAGACTAAACACACACACTCGTTCCAGTGTTGTCATGGCTACCAGAGATGAAACACAGGCCTGTGTGTGTGTGTGTGTGTGTGTGTGTGTGTGTGTGTGTGTGTGTGTGTGTGTGTGTGTGTGTGTGTGTGGGGCGGGGGTGGGGGCAAAACCAAAAAAGCTCCACACTAATGAATCAGCAAAATGGGACCAGTGGTTGCATAAGACCAGAGTGTGAACTAAAATCATCGCTTTCCCTTGTTGTGGTAAAACATTACATCACGGCAACTTTTGTCAAGGCATCAATTAAAGGCCAAACACAACAATGCAGACCAGAGCACAGGCTGCCCTCAAACACACACACACACACACAAACACACACAAAGTGGAAACCAGGACAATTACTAAGAGAAAAATGGGGGGGCAGGGACACAAACACACACACACAGAAATGTACACAATTTTACAAACACAAACCCCATTACAAGGTTCAGACAGATACAAAAACGAGCATCGTCACAAAGTATTTCTTAAGCCATTCATCAGGCACTTCTCTAATTGTCAGGCACACATGGAAATGGCTCTTCACTATTTCCCTATTAATTTCCATGCCCACTCTAAACACTTGACAACCGCAACAGACAAGAGATTGAAAGCATAAGACCCTCAATCTTGGGCATAGGAACTTCTTGTGATCAAATCAATAGTTCAGTAGGAGAAAATAAAATAAGCAAATAAAGTGGCCTGGAGTGTGCTTGCACAAGAGTCAGTTGGACTCAGAAGTTTTGCATAGGCGACCGAACTGAGCACTAAGCTACGCTGAGACACAGAGGTCCAGATAAGATGAGGTGTGTGTCTGAGTTGGGGAGGGGAATCAAAGAAAGGGCTGAGGGGTACAGTACCTCCATAGTCTGAGAGTGATGCATGGTTTTGATTGCATTCTGTGCCATTGCCCTGGTAGAAAACGTAACAAATGCACAGCCTGTAGGGGAAGGGGGGGGAGGGGGAGGGGGAGGGGAGGAGGTGGGACAATAGGAGAAAGGAGGAGGAGAGACAAGAGAGAAACAAAAACAAGACAAAAGGTTTTGACAAGCCATTATGAAAATAACATGACAAAAACAGAGAACAGAGAATGGCATTGAAAGCACACAGAGCCGTTCTCATTGGTTAGCACACAGAGAGTAGACACACTCACACAAAGTTTGAGTAAAGATGTTTGAACATGCTACCACTGCACTGGCATTAAAAAGGTACAGTCCGCGATTCTATACCCTTGTCAAACTCAGCAAATTGCCCTTTGCGGCCCCCTATCTGTTCAGTGTGGGTGCAAAAACATTAGGCTAACTATCACAGCCAATCAATATAGTGCTTCAGAACCTCCGAAAGCAGAGGTGCAATGTCTATTGAACTCCAATATCCAGTAGTTTTTGCAAAACCAAAACTGAATTGCAGACTGCATCTTTAGGAGTTGCAAAAAATATATATTTCCCCTTTTACCGCATATTAAAGGCCATTATCAAGGACAATGAACACTACTGCAATTTCAGGCTATGTGAAAAACAGGAAGTGTTAAGCACAGAGGCGGTTATTCGAGAACAGGAAGATACTAACGAATGAGTGTCACCCTGGCTCTAAATGTTTAAAAGCTCATTATTTTGTTCTGGTGAATGTATCATGTTGGAAAGATGCATGTGCAAGTACAGGGGGGACAAAAAAGACAAGACAACACAAAAAGGCTTTCAGCATCCACACAGATCTACAGTGGTCCAGGCATGAAGTGTGTTTTCCACAAAGCCCCAAAAGGTTGGTCAATACAGAGATAAACACCCAACGAGGGGAGCAGTCACATGTAAGCGACTTCGACTGGCAAATGTTTAACTTTCCACCACTAGCATAGTGAGAGACACCAATATTCCCACCCAGAAACAGATAAAACGGTTTGGACTTTGATTCAATCACATGAGGCAAAAGGCAGTCTACACGTTTTGTGCCACTGGAAGTCTAGCGATGCTTTCGAAAAACAAACAAACAAAAATGGTATAATGACAGTGAAGTACGTTTGCACAATGATAGACTTTGATACACTGGGGCAATTGAATGTTAGAGGACCATGTGTTGAGATATTAAAGCGACACCCATAGCGAGAACCAGTATGAGTCGTATCTCTGGGGTTGAGAGGGAGTGCGTTTACCAGATGCCAAAAATAACCTGGTGTACAGGAAAGTGTCCACAAATCATTTGGGGCACGTCTTAGGCGATCAGGACAACTTTAGCCTAGTTCAACACGGCAAGACAGACAGTCAGCCCATGTTCCAGCAGAGAATAAATCAACTGGCACACAGTTGACTATGAGTCATGAAGTACACTACAAGTGTGCACTAAAAATAACCAATTTACTGCACAGTTCCTGTAAAAGTGACTAATACTGAACGTTAGAAGAGAAAACAGTTTCATTATTAAAGAGACAATAACTATTTCATTTTATATAATAATTGTTATTTTAGCACGGTTTTCACAAAAGCAGGCCTAGATGTTCTAAGAATTACCGCCAAATTACAGCCCGTTTCTGACCTTTGCACCTTAAAACATTGCATTGTATTACTAAACAGACTGCACATGGATGAAAGTGCATTTTGCCTGCCATAGGAACTCCGAATAGCACAGTGCGCTTTTCTTACTCATGCATAAATCTATGGGAAGGTTGAAGGGAAAGTGGTATTGAGTATTGAGCAAAAAGATGGGAGAAGTGTTAACAGTACTTGATTCATTTAGGTATTCCAGCATACGTATGAAAACAGTGCAAGTCTGTTTTGTGGTGAAAAATGTCTGCTGGTGTAATCCAAATTGCATCAATTAATGGAACCTTCAGAGATAATGTCGTACTTCCACATCATCTACTCCCCATCTACTAGATGAGGGTAGGCTATTAGATGCGTCATATCATAGCCTATATGCTAAAGTATTTATTATTTTTTTTTCTAAATGGAGTAGAACTTGTATCCCTATATGGCTGCTTATTGACATCATGACTGCTACATTCTGCTACCGGTTAACTCCATTCAACTGCCTGCGGATGATCTATACTGTTCAGTTATGGGCACCGCAAATTATGTTAGAGGCAGGTGACTGGCGGTGATGAGCACCGTTTACCCGATGAAGTGAAAACTTTGTTAATTCCACCCAATATGGCAAGGCACAGCGTTCGCTTTCTGCGGACAGAAAAGCGTGCTATTTGTGCCATCTTTGTGTACGTTGAGCCAGTGTACGTTGAGCCCTCAGTGCTGAGAGTCTCTAAAGCATGCTCATAACCTAAATGAGTCACACAAATATGTGTATGTGTGACTGTACATTTCTGCGTGTACGCACAAATGTGAGCTGAATTCTGCTGGAGTGTTCATGGTGAGCTGATCTGTGGACAGAATTGAGGCCAGTGTGCTCAATGCACGTGACAGAACAGAATGAGGGGCTGAAAGACCGGATGGTCAGAACAGAGGATGGTCACGGGAACGTGATGCTGCAGTGGCCATTTCCCCCACAAAACGTTGGAGAAACTGAAGTTTACCCACCTCGGCTTGTACCATCAGGTCCACGCAGAATCCGACATTCTTCTATCTGTCCGAAAGGGGAGAACATCATCCGCACCTCATTTTCGCCATACTTCTTGGCCACCATGCCGATGAAGAGTTTGCGGTCCTCCACAGCTGCTGCAAAACCAAGAAATGTTTGAACTTTTGTGTACTCGCTGCCATTATGAAGCCTTCTCTTAAGTCCTCTGGGAATTCTCTCATCCCCCCCCTCCGAAAAGTTCTTTAGTCCTCCCTCTAGTCTCTTTGTAAAACCAAAAGGGAGCTGAGCTCATAATTTAATCCCAGAAACGAAACCCAGTGAGGAACTAAAATGTGCTGACAGGGTCCACAACAACTTCATGTTCCTAGCACAGCGGCTCACCATTTGTTTTGTCTGTGTCTGCAGGCTTCATCTGAATGGGATGATGCATCTAGTAAAATAGAGAAAAAAAATGAAATGATTATTTCAGTAACTGTTGATGTGACTTTTCACTATACCAAAAACAATAAGATTATACCCTGCCAAGGATTTATGGAATGTATTTCATATGCTAGTGAATGAATGCATTTAACTTTATCCAAAGGCGCTTCAGAAGAATTCATACCGAAATGCACCTGAAACGGTCCACACATCATAACCTTTCCTTAATATCAGCACAAATGTTTCCCTGCTCAACACAACTTACAGGCTGCCTGACACTGCTCTCAGGAGCAACACTAAAAATAAGGCAGAGCACCAGAACTGGCAATGCGCTTTTTTGGGGGGGAAACAGACCAGCATGGAATACAGATGGTCCTCTCAGCACGAGCATTAACGTCAGGAGCACAACAATGCAGAGTTCGAGTTCTGCCTTTACAGCCAATGGCACACTGCTGTCTGTACAGCATGGGTGAAAATGACATCATTTATGTATTCTACATTAAACTATAATGAATGACTCGTGTAAGAAAATAAGACTAGACGGGTAACTTGGCTTTGAGCTGTTCTAATAAATTGTGGTTAAAAGCCAGATACATTAAGGCAAATTTACTTTGCACATACTACATTGATTTATGTCGCTCAACTGAGATATACAGGGAAAAACAGGAAGATACATTCCCAACACCAGAACATCAACTTACCCCAGCTAAGGTTTTTATGTTATGCAATGCATTCTGGGCCTCCAGAGCTGCCTTTCTAGTATAAAACGTAACAAAACAGCAACCTGCCGGGAGAAGAGGGAGCGTTTAAAGAACAAGACTTAAAATAGATGGCAGAAAAGGAGCACAGATTGGAGGCAGGATGCATACAAACACACACACGACAAGACAAACGTGAAAAGGGAAGCTATAAGAAAAGGATTACAAAGAGCGCTGGACACAAACTGGTACAATGCCCCTGCCTGTATCAAACCTGACTTTGAATTAAAATCGTGAGAGGCCTGAACACTCAACACAGGCAGCAGTGTTTTACATAACGCAAGGGTGCTCATGCACACACTCAAAGCAGGAGGGGGGGTGGGGGAGCGGGTGGAAGTGGGGGTGGGTGCGTATGTGTGTGTGCAACAGAGCAGGCAAGAGAGGAGATGGAACGCGCTCTACATCTTGGCGTCCCAGTAGAATGCCAGTGGCGACTCAGGCTGCCTGTCAGTAGCGCTGTAAAAGTGGAGCACTGCAGAGTCTCTGACCTACATAACGGAGCCCTCCGCTGCTGCTGCCGATTCTGCCCGCCTCTACCGACTGCAGGAGCGCTGGTGAAGGCGGCAGCGAGCCCGCGGTTCTCTTTGTGCGGAGGCTTCTATGGCGGTTATATTTAGCCGTTTCGACACCAAGGTGAATAGGTGTGTTTATTTCTGCCTCTCTTCACAGGGCTTATGCTATATCTCCATATTCAGTTCACATTAGTCATGGGTATCAATGCCCGGTTATGCACATATGCAAAATATGTGGTCGTCATGGTAACGGCCTCCAGGAGAATAATAGGAACATCTCGTCAATGGAAATTCACCAGCAGAATCAATCTGGATAAAGCACATGTTACGTACTACTGCAGTTCCATGCATGTTGAGCTGAAAATGAGACAAAACAGCAAGAGCATTGAGTAATGATTCCGAGCTCTGCTGGTGGAACTGCAAGCCATCACAAGGACACAACGTGTGTTATTGAATTTCTGGTGAGATATAATCACCTGCTCTGTTTAGTCAGTGGTGTTGCTATGGATGTGATGGCAAAGCTCTAAAGATCTGCAACTGAAACCACTCCTACTAACATTGATAATCACACAGTCAATTCAATCTAAGGCAACACAGAATCACCTTCCCATGTGTCAACAAAAAAGAAAGTACAGAATGGTGCAAAAGCAAACCAATAATGACTGGAAATTACTGGAATGTTCCATATACCAACTGATCAACTTAATTCCTGACTTAACCCTCTGCTGTATTCTTGAGCTAGGCTACTTTCCCAAATAGATTTAAGCACACTGACTGGAGGTGCACAGTTTGGCAGGGCTTCGGATTTCATGCAATAAAGTAGAGGCCAACTATGCCCTGGCATCTATAGACACCCTGCAGCGTGACAGCCATGTGAAACTACTGCAAACACGTGGTGAAGATCTTGACACTGTTGGTGTTATGAGCTTTACACATCAGTGAAGATCACAACAACAGTACTATACAAAAAAAGACTACTGGCTGTGATGTAGACACCCAGAACAGAGAGGTCAGGATGAAATGAAACGAGAGTAAAGCATGCCAGATGTGGTAGCAGCTGTGGTTGACATCAGCTAATGCAAGCTTACCTTTGCTCTGGGGTGGGTTTTGAGTGCGATCGCGAAGAATGTTGATTTGGTGAATGGCACCAAAAGGCTCGAACAATTCCTTCAGCTCTGTTTCTGTCCAGGACCGCGGGATCTGCCCAACAAACATCTTGATTGTGTCTGGATCGGGCTGGTCCAAATGCTCTAAAGACCCATTCATGTTGTTGCCAGTGCTGTTGCTGTGAAAGAGCAAGGAGTGGATTTTGTTTAATATAATGACAACGGCACATCAATTGTAAGAAGGGGGACCCGAGTTTGTGCGCTTTCCTATCTAAACATTCAGACATTGACATTCCATCTAAGTAAATGCAAATGTTGCCCTGTTGTCTGTATGACCCTTTCATATGCTAGAGAGATGGCGTGAGAAGGAGTCTGACTAACAATGACACATCATATATGTCAGACTCACATGCTTTCATTTCTGACTGAGATGACGCGAGGAACCCAATATTGAGACAAGATGGGCAATCATGAAAAAGCCTGAAGAGTCTAGAAGTACATACGCGTATAGTGCATCAAGTATTGGAAGAAAAACTAATCAAACAAACCCACAAAGGCGATGGGGAAACAAGTGACACAGATAAAACTATACAGACCTTTGTGTGCGAGTTATCCATCTCTTACACATAGAGCTCAATCGTTCAGCTGAAACACCAAGATCCTTAAAGGACTTAAATGACATCGCCCAGTTTAAATGCTAACAAAACGTAGCTGCTAGCACTACAAGTGTGGCGTCCTGTTAGTCCAGAACCTTGAAAGATGCCAAGTAATCAAACACTATAAAAAACGCCTGTGCAAATGGCCTCCTGAAGATTGGTCCTCTTGACAAACTCAATAACCATATCTGAAGCTTTTTACAATCCAAACATTTGCGAAGATGATGCTGGACCATATCTTCCTCAGCGGCTTAGTGACAGCACAGGGATCGACTTATGGTTCCCCTTCCAGAGAAGGGCTGACAAAAGGGTATTGTTTGGAAAGGCTGGCAAATACCATTCACGAATCCCAAAGCAACACAATAGCCCAAGTGAGAGATGGACGTCATAAACACATCGAAGGCTGCCCCTGCCAGGCAGTAGTCACCGAGGTATGTGACACCATTTATCAGGCTCCCCATGGCAAATGTGCTGGGGGAGTGGGTCGAGTTGTCAGTGCTCATACACAACTGTGTGACAAACCTAGAGTGCAACTGCCTATAGACGTCGCCAGGTATGATCAACTTTGGCCTTAACAAATGTGCACACTGACTGACCTGGCCATTATCTTCCCAAGTGTAAATACCTGGTGGGTATGTGGCAATACAGCAACGGTGGCCAATACCACTCAGAGCCAGTGAGTGCTAATACAAGAGCACGAGCCCTGTATAGGCAGCCCATGGTATCATTTCCAACTGCCCATTACTGTTGGGGACCTGCCAAACACACCTAAAGCTTGCAGTACAGGTTGTAATCACTTATCTCAAACATTTCAGGTATTACCTGGAAATAACATTTTGCCCATGTTTATATGCAAATCAATTTTAGTGTACATGACTGTTTGAGATACGAGACATTTTGCCTTCTGATCTGGACTCATTAAACCGAACAGATTAAGCTCTTCTACTCCTGCTCACTCTTAGATTGTTGGAAAACGCACTGGCACACCAGCCCACAACGTTCTGTTACCCAAAAATGAGTGTACAACAGAAAGCAATCAGATAAACAGTAACTGCTATCTTTAATTACTGTCATGTAACCCAATTAAAAGTCTATGTCGCTGTTTAACTGGCTTCCTCTCAAATACTTGTTTAACTGTAAGCAAATGACACCTCGTGCCTGGATAAGGCTGGGAGCCAGGACAGAAAGGTCAGGTTACTGCTACATACTCCTCCTCTCTCCTCGCCTCAGGTCTGATGATAGCCTTGGCAGATGACCGTCTCAAAAGACTGTTGAAACTAAAAGGTGTAGGAGCGGTCAGCTTTGCCATCAAACTACTTACTTTTATTAGGGCACGCAATACATCCATACAATTACAGCACCAAAGTGGATACATGTAAAGCTACTTCTATCAAAACTGACAAGTTATCAAAGAGCGTTCACCATTAAATTTGCATTACACATCCAGGCATGTGGAAATTTGCCTTTGACTGTTGTGAGATGGCTCCTAGTTTTGGCTGTTTGTCCCATCGGATCCTTACAGTGCCTAGGGTTTTTGTTTACCCTATTAGAACCTCAAAAACTCATCTACAAGCCACCGCATTGTCTGTCATTCATAAATGAACTACTGTATTAAGTGGGGAAGTAATTCCACCAGTTTCACCTTGTAAAATATTTTTATTTATTTATTCATATCACTTTTAAGAACAAAGCCATACACCACTCGGCAAGCAATTGTACAGCAGACTAGCAAGCCAGTTTCAAGCATGTGATGCAGCATTAATTTATTGTGCACACATCTTCAGATGTCAAATTACTCTAAATTATGTGTACAGAAATTATTTCTTTCAAAGTTAACTGAGTAAATAATTCCACAAACTGGTTGCTTGCAAACAAATTGAGTAGGCATAACTAGGACAGTTTGGCCCATCAAACTGTGTTCTAAATAATTTAGTAGATTTGAACCATGTTACTTGTATAAACACGATGATCGTGTCAAACCATCAACAAACTCATTCAGTTACATCAGTAGGCCTATCTCATAGGCATTGACCAGGTGTGACTTCCCAATAACTGCTTGCTAGTATCTTCAGTGACTGTGGTGCAATCAACCTGGAACAGGCTAACCATGGAATTGCTATACTTTCTACTTCCCCATGAACTGAGAAAGCTGATATACTCAACTTGTCAATCGCTGTTGGCATATGCAATGGACAAGAGATACATCTTTATGCAACTTTAGGGCCAATAACAATAACAAATATTTATCTGTTTGGTATGGCCAATAACAATACAATTGTTATAACTGCAGGGACTTTTACAATCAGGGTAAGAGCTTTGATCATTGTCATTCTTCGTTGTTACATCATAACCATACAATGTAGTTTGGGAATTTTGGCACACAGTCACAAAACATTTATATTTTACCTTGATGTTGTAAATACTTCCCATGGCTTGAGTCCTTACCCCTGGACATGGTACAGGTGGATTTGTTTTGGAGCCAGCTACGCTAGGTGCAGGATTTGTTAACCGTGGTTTACAGTCAAAATGACTGAAGCTGATATATTGAGGTTAAAAATAAATACATTCAGTGCCTTTAAGTGTTAGCCAATATATTTTGAGGAAGGCCTACACTACACAGAGATGTGTGTGGAAAATGTCAAGCCCTTACCCTGATCATGAAACTATGCATTCAAACAAAAGCTTCACCACACAAGTTATAAATATAATTAAGTAAGAAAACCCCAATTCCAATTTATGAACCCTTGTGAACCCTGTGTACCCCCCAGTTCGAACGTCCAAGATAGCGGTACCCAACTGTAAATGAGAGCTATAGAAATGTATTGTTTATTAGCAGTTCTGTCATGCGTATCTCTGTGTTCATGAAATCAATTGTAGAGACAATAATGTTCAACCTCTATAAACCCAACAAAACTGAGCCTGGCTACAGTAGAGTCCCATGTGGGAAGGTTCTACCAAAAATAGTTAATGGGGCCTAGTGGAGGGTACTTAGTCTCATGACAAATTAAATTAAAACAGACAATCTAATTAGGTCTTTCACTCACTAAGGACTAAATCAAATGTACGAAACGTTCCCAATACAAGATCAAAAAGGTGAGGCAACATAGACATGTAGACTCTTAGAGCAGTGTACGAGGTGGTTACATCCAATGCGTTCCGTGTTCAACACAATCTCATAAGCTGCAATAATTTTGCATCAAAATTTTCACCAACTCCTGCATGAATAGGTCTATACCCTTGGCATTATCGTGACCCGTCACACATGGAGACCACTCTCTGGTTATACCTAATTTTAGTAGTCTATTAAGTGCTCTGAAGTTCACACTAATTAATCTGTTTTATTGCTGCTTGACAGCTACATGCTTGGTCCTATGGTGTAAACACAAGGTATCGTGTACAGTTTCATGTCTGAGTAGTCTAGAGGCCTGGAAGAGCTAAACTACAGCATTTTAAACTTAAAACACAAGATCCTCTCAAATACTCAAGATAACTAATACAAAGACTACAAAAATGAACAAAGCTTTCATATGTAGAAGATAATCTCTCCCCCCCCCCCCCCCCTGCCGTCAGTGTAAACAAGCTCCTATATTAGTGTACTGAACATTCACATACCTACATAAATTATTGAACATACTTGAACTGAATCTCCCATGATATAAATGTAAAAATAAGAATAACAATAAAAATAAAGGGAAAAAAACATGCACAAAACAATGATCTCTACACTGTTTAGGCTGAGAAACGTACCTAAAACATTTTGCTTTTACTACCACTCAACTGTAAGGATCGATATAGCTGTTGGTATGCCCCGTTTAAGCTGGCATAAAATGGAAATTGGTCAAATACTGGCACAAACAAAGAATACAACTGAATGTCCCTCAATTGAGTAAAGCAATTGTTGACAAACCAGGAAATAGAAGTAGGGGGTACTTCCCACATTTGGATTCAAGATAAGTCCTACCCTAAAAAGAGAACTGTGAAAATTGAAATGTCCAAATAATGAAACAATAAGATTAATTAGCCTACATTGTGAAGGTATACTTGTATTTCAAGTGGCAAAACCCCAAGCTATACAAGTAGTTATCATGAACCTAACCTATTCCCCTTCAAGTTGCTACCAGCCCATGGTATATGCTACAGGCTATTGGTGTCACCAAGCATGTAGTTTGCAAACGCTATTGCACAAGTCTCACATGTCCTGTAATGTCAGCAAAATCTCAATATCCATTGCTTTATCAGTACCTTAGTATACAGTAGTAAAATATACACTTAGTTCTTATCTAGCTTCAAGAATCATGTTTTGTGTGTATAAAAAAAAATACACACACATATCTTATGATCACGATGTATTCGTGCTGCGGGGTGTGGGAAGACACGTGTTGTGAACAGCTGTGGATTGACATCAAGGTGAAACCAGAACCCATGGAAAGCAAAGAACTCCTAACCTTAATGAACATTAACTAGATAGACTGCATTAGGCTACCTATATTACCTGTCCCATATCTGCTTCCTGGGACACCAATCGCACAGTATCCTAAACAAAGGCAGTGTAAAACACACCCAACTGAAATATTTTAGCAAAATACCACATTGTGGATGTATATAATAACATAGTTTGACCATAACATATTGCAACAATATGCATTGGAACACCCCTTACACAATTGCATTAGCAACTAAGTTAGCACGTGCCCATGTGTCCCCAACCTCCATTACGTGACGCAAAGCGAGCTAGCCAACCTCAAAGCCCATATAAATGGCAAGTAGATAGCGTTAAATATTCGTATGATCACAACCAACTCAGCCATTAAAAAAGTTGAATACGGGTGTTCAGTAAACGCTATCAAAAATGTTTGGGCTACGTTATTTCCTGAATACGTTTATTATGTAGCAACAGCATAGCTAGTTTGCTAACGTTAATTTGGGCAAAATAGGGGAGGTGGCCGCGCGGGCTTGACATTCATTCGCTTAACCACACACAGATGGATCAAACTGTTTATTCATATGAATTAAACAAGTTGCATTTTCCTTTATATCGATCAGGTGATATTTTATTGAAATGGTAAATCATATGTTTCCTGATAAACACAGCAACCTACATACCTCGCCCTTCACACTACAGTTAACGTTAGCCACTTCAGCTAGCACGTTAACAACGCACCTCAAAGTGAACTTAGCCAGAATGCTAACGTGACTTCCTCATTTCCATACACAACCGTTAAAATTGCTTTTTTTGTGTCCTACTCTCCTCGATACACCCATCTTACATCGGCTGATCAACACCACCGTGAAAACGACAGGCTGAATCACGAGATGCCGACTGCTAACAAACGTTAACGCTGCTACGCCTTTCACACATTGAAGTAGAACTTGACGCTACATGGCTAGCGAGCGAGAGAGACAGCCCAGGATTGATACGTTTTCACGACACAATCATTAATAGCTCAAAGAATCCTATCGATACTTGTAATCCTATTGCAATGTAATATGTTCAGTAACTAGGGAGTTTGAAGTAGTTAGCATTTCAACATTAGCTAACAAGCTAGCTGGTAAAGGGTTGATACCGTTACGCTCTCTGGATAACTTGTGTAGCTCACAATAACGCCACACTACACGCTATTAGCTTCAATGTGTTATCATTACGTTAAGAAAGACAAAATAAATTACTTACATGGTATCACAAGAGCCCAGCAATCGACTATCGGCTTTCATATCCGGATGATATTCGAGATTGTATACAGAAGTCATGGTTGCATGTAGCTAACTAGCTACCACTGTGGTGTAAGAAACACGCGCGACTGTCTCCCCCCGCTTGTGTGATTCAGCTACTGCGCTAGATATGTCATAGAAAGACAGGTGCAAGGCCTCCCCTCCACAGTCAAAGATTCTTTACTACTCCACAGTCCCTTCTCTCCACTCTTTCATTGTTGTTCACAAAATCCTAACCGAAAATTTGTCCTCATGCCGAAAGATGATGTTAGCGAAACTAAATGGGTCAGAAGAATGGCCTTTTAACGGAGGCGTGGCTCTCTCTCTGAAAACCATAGGCTACCGAAACACCCATTCTGAAACCACAGGGGGATTTGAATTATTTAAATATTTTTTTTGTTTTACAAATAACATTGCGATGTTATGCAAATTACGTTTCATTAGTCGTGGGCATTGAAAACAAGGCGACATCGCAAGTTGTTGTTCTGGACAGCACCTCGTGAAATACTGGAATAGACTGAAACAAGCTGTTAAATAAAGCCCTTCGTGGTGAATTCGAATAGGCAACTACACCACCTAACCCTACAATATGTGCTTTACATGAGGAGATATGGAGTAGAAGCAGGGATCAAAACATTTTTGGGGGAAAAACTATAATCTAAAACCTATCCCATAAAAAAACAACCTATCTTCTTGAAACAGCAAGCAAATCTCACACACACACACACACACACACACACACACACACACACACACACACACACACACACACACACACACACACACACACACACACACTGTTTGGACGTTAAAGACGTTGTGGTGGGGGTTGGGAATAGCCT
Source organism: Sardina pilchardus (assembly GCF_963854185.1). Lineage (NCBI taxonomy): Eukaryota > Metazoa > Chordata > Actinopteri > Clupeiformes > Clupeidae > Sardina > Sardina pilchardus. Next base: position 6,160,484 of record NC_085003.1, on the reverse strand, counting down.
GAAAAACCCAGCGGGACTATTCACATTTCGCAACTCGGATTATGGCAATTTCCAACACTAAACAACAAAATGTAGCCTAAATTAACTCTGCGCAATCAATTAATGACTTGTTTAGGTTAGGTGTACTGAACCTGTAGCCAGTCTGTGATCTCACCTAATCCTATTTCACCATATTAAACCTACTAATCCCCTTACATTTAACCATAGTCCTCCTACAGTATGTTGTTGTTAATGTTTATGTTTTTGTTAGCCTGGGCTACTACAAGCGTACACCAAGCCAACAAGAACCTTTAACCCTCTACATTTCCACATGACCGGCTCTGGCAATGATGACACAGAAAACCACTCATGCGCGTTGGTTTAGTTAGTCCATCCTTATGAATACTAGGTAGCAATCACATGACATCAACCAAACAAGTTCAGTAGATCTTCACATGCCTAGGCCTACTTGTGGAAGGCAGAGGTGAACTAAAAGGTGTTTAAAACTGAATATTGTCTCACCCCTCAGCCACATTAGACCTGTAGAGCATTCATCAGGCAATTTTGATTCAAATGTTGCTGATTAAATGACAGACACCACCATGATTCAGCCTAACTCTGTGCATATAACAACAAAACAACAACTCGAGATACTTCAGTTCCGTATAATCTCAGGGGAGATATATAAATAACATTGTCATCTTTAATCGTGAATATATTTTCACATATTAAATAGGGCTATATTTTAGCATTCTGTGCCTGTTTGAGACACTGTTATTTTTCTGTCTTTTAAGATGAACAATATCAATTCTATTCCACACCACAGTAAAATGCATGCTCAGTTTCCACTGATGATGAAAAAAGGCCTATAGGTAGAAAGCTGAAGGCAAAACATCCTTGGACACACATAAACACAACATAAACACAAATCTTAGACGAGAAACCAGATTCTGCTATACTGGGAGGAAATTCGCACCCATACCTTAACAGTAAGTCCTCACTTCTCACAGGAGTACAAGATGGGGGGCAACGCATGCTGTCAACATTCAAGCTCTACACCGAGGCCAGATAGTGGAGCACTCCAAAAGCACTGCTTAGTGTGTGATTGCCTTGAGAAATGGCTCCTTTCTTTGCTGCCTCTCTCTCTCTCTCTCTCTCTCTCTCTCTCTCTCTCTCTCTCTCTCTCTCTGTGGTTCTCTACAATGAAGAAGCATAGATTCAGTGCAGTGAAGTGGAGCCCAACCCCTCTGCTGACTGGCCTGGCTGAAATAATCCTTTCTGACAGCTCATCCTGCACTAATGCATTGTGCTGCCTAAGGCAACCACATTCAGATACCATGAAACCTTTTTAAAAACATTTTTTTTTCTAAATGAAAAAGTTCTCATATATATCACTACTGCTATTTATCACATTATTATTTTTTTTTTTTTTATTATTATCATTATTATAAAAATTATTTTAAAATAACATTAGTGGGAGTTTTCATTTTCATTTATATATGAATGTTGCTTCTGCTGCTGTCATTTAATCTAACAGTCCCTGCATTTCTATATCTGTTTTTAATCACAGTAATGCTACATTAAAAAACAAAACAAAACAAAACAAAAAAACATTTGGAGATCATGGCACTTTTATGTGCTTCACATCACCAAAATGGAAAATGTCGACACCTGGTGGTATGTTTAACTGCTACAACTAGGCAGAAAGTCAGAAATAATCACTTCAGGCCTGGCTGACACCAAATCAATCCTCAAAAGTGAAATGGTTTGAATACTTTTAGTTCACTTTCAATGGGGTTCTATGAAAGCATTTAAAGGGGCTTTTAATACTGTTCAGCCAGCACTGTTAAGGATGAAGCTAGAAGGAGATGGGGTGGACTGCCACCTGGCTGCATGGATCAATCACTAACAGACCAAAGTATGCCCGGCTATGTGACTTTGAGTCTAATGTGATTGTCTGCAGCTCTGATCATGCATGAAGTGCATGTCTATGGATTCTTCTATAATATTACACCGCCATGTTGCCATATTTACTGACATAAAGTGATGGCTAAATTCCCAACTCATTCAATATGGCCCACCATACCACTGTGCAATTCCTTAATTTCTTCCCTCTCCAGCTCAAGTTGGTGTGTGATGAGCGTTCTGGTGCATAATGGTTCACTGGTGGTGGTGGTGAGGTTTCCCCTTCACTGTAAAGCACGTTGGGTGCATTGCAAAGTGCTATGTAAGTGAAATGTGTTGCTATGGTTGTTGAAATAAAATAGTTGCATCAGGGCTGTGTCATATTCAGTACTAACACATTACTGACCTGTATATCTGATATTTCTTCGGGGTAGTTGTATATAAACTTTTTTGATCCTGTGAGGGAATCAAAGTTTCAGTTTTCATTAGTTTCAGTGACATGCATCTCTATAGGAAAGCATCGGGGACATTTACCTCATTTCAGAATGCTATAGCCCAAGTCTGCTTCAGATTGAAAAACACACTGATATCAAACAGTGCCATCTGAGGCCCAAAAGACCATGGCCACCCATTGCAGTTTTTCAGCCCTGTCCCTTGTTTACAAAAAAATCTCTGGATTCTCTGAAAAAATTATATAACAGAGATGTTGAAATCCCCATATTCTTCACAGTTTCACATTGAGGAACACTATTCTTACTTTGCTAAACTATTTGCCCACACAGATTTTCACAAAGTGATGAATACTTCAGCATCTTTACTTCTGCCTCTGCCTCTGGGATGCTCTGGGATCCAATTGGGATGCCAGTTAACCTAATTAGTTATGAAATCTTCTTCCTTTTATCATTACACAACTTTTCTGGGCTTTTTGCTGCCCCCGTCTCAAAAATGAGCTATTTTCCATGAAATAGTCACATTTGTCAGCATTTGATATGTCGTCAATGAATTTTTTTGCAGACGAGACTTGTCCCAAACTTTTATGGAAATACACCGTAAAAAGACAGACTAGTTCTCAAATATTGTGCATCTCTTGTAAAGGGGGGGGGGGGGGGGGGGGTATTCAAAATGCAACTTTTCTGCCTGTGCTCTTATTGGGTGTGATGGGTGCATGATGATACCAATTGGGCAGGGATAGACGGTGGCAAAGGAACAAAGTCATTCTCTGATCAAGTTTCTTCATTTAGCTTGAAATCATCTCACTTCTGTGCTCCATTTCTGTCAGATATTTAACCATTTAGCATACCATTTTCCAGTCTGTAAAAAAAATGCTATTTTGAACATCAACAGGCTTTGATTCCACCAGATTATGAGACCATTAGAGTTGTTCTGGTCATCCATCAGCCAAAGAAGACACATGCAGCTCACCCTGGCCTATTGGGTTTCATCAGTTCCCTTTATACAGGTGTACAAATTCAAGCAGATTATGAATGCAGACTGCGTGGTGCTTGATTAATAAACCTATAGGGAGGGACCTGATGAAACCCGTGAATATGATGCTGATCTGTACCCGGCTACTTCAATTTCATGATCCAGCTCTACATCCTCTCTCACCCACTGCGGTCCTCTGATGAGTGTCTGCTGTTTTGGCTCTCCATTCATGGTAAGAAGTCACAAACAATCCTCGATCAATCCTCAGTGGTTTCTCGTTGGTGGAATGAGTTGCCCTGTGTTTTGCGTTCTTGTGTTTTGAGACTTTAAAGTACATCTGTACATCTTACACTTAAATAATTAATTGTCTTGTAGTTTGATTTCTATGGATTTTGTTAATATGAAAACTCACTATTTTCATTGTGGATATTTGATATGGTGTAATGAATGCAATAAAATAATTTCCCTACTCATCAGTCCCAAGGACACTTGAGCATTGTCCACTGATCAATTATGTACTGCACCAACAGTTTGGTGATTAAAACTTTAAGTTGCCTCGCATTTGCGTCTTGCCATCCTTGGAACATGTCAGGTTCTTGATATTATTGCTATCATGCTTAAGGTAGGCTTTTTTGCTTTTTTTTTTTTTTTTTTTTTTTACATTTTATTTTAAAGCATATTTTTTTTTAAAATTAGTGAAATTTGCTTTGGACAAAAGCATCTGCATAATACCAACCATATATGGTGACAACCTGGGATATAATGCCACCGGAAAGTTTTCAAACCCTCTCATGCTTTAAACTCATTTTTTTCCTCATAAATCTATACACAATGCCTCAGAACATGTGTTTGGAGTGTTGTGGAGTTCCATGAAAGAAAGAAGAGAAAAATAGTCCCCTTACATAAGTATTCAGACACTTGCAATTCAGCTCTGGGGCATCCTACTTTTATCAATGGTCCTTGAGATACTTCTACAACTTGACTTTGAGTCCATTGGTGCCTAAATTAATTCATTGGACATAAGGTGAGGCACACATCTGTCTATAAAAGGCCGTTTTGTTCCCTCAGTGAAAAAAGTGAAACTTTCATATAATTTAGATTAAGATAATCTATTTATTTATTTATTTGTTTATTAAATGTTTCAATTTTAAGTAAAAGAAATAGGCCTACTAATTTTTTTGTTTTTATCTTGATGATTATAGCTTCATGGAAATCATAAATCCAGTATAAACATATTAGAATACAGAGTTTATGATAGAGAAATGTCAACCTTCTGATAAGTAATTAACTGAGCAGTTTAATCTGAAATAATGTGTAAGGCTCGTTTTGAATAAATGACTGCATCAATGTGATGGAGGCAATCAGCCTGTGGCTCCTGATAGTGCCTTCAACTCGTCTGTATTGCTGGGTCTGGTGTCTCCAGTTTTCCTCTTGACAATATAATACCCCATACATTTTCTATATTCTATATGGGATTCAGATCAAGCAAGTTGGCTGGCCAAGCAAAGTAATACCATTGTCAGCAAACCAGCTATGTGCAGATGCCAAGTCTTACTGGAAAAGGAAATCAGCATCTCTATAAAGCTCAAAAGTCAGCAGATGGAAGCGTGAAGTGTTTTAAAATCTCCTCGTAGAGGGCATTGACTCTGGACTTGATAAAACACAGTGGACCAAACTCTGTCATCGATCCTTGCAATTATGGACCTTGCTTTGTGCACTGGTGCACAGTCATGTTGGAACAGGAGGTGGCCATCCCCAAACTTCCCACAAAGTTGGGAAGGATGTGTCCAAAATCTCTTGGTTAATGCTGAAGCATTCAGAGTTCCTTTCACTGAAACTCAGGGACCAAGCCCAGCTCGGGGGTGACCCCTTCCTGTTCCAACATGACTGTGCACCAGAGAAATGTCAAGTATGGCGTGTGTGGTGTGAGAATGGGTCAAATTGCGTGACTGTCACGGTCAAAGCGTGAGACTTGGCAGACATGGAGGACAGAGTTGGTGTGGATGAACTTGACTGGCCTGCACAGTGTCCTAACCTCAATCCAATAGAACACCTTTGGGATGAATTAGAGCAGATCCTGAGAAGCAGTCACCTCGTCCAAAATCAGTGTGTAAACCTCACAAATGCGCTTCTGAGAGAATGGTAACCCCCCTAAACATACTCCTAAACCTTGTGGAAAGCCTTCCCAGAAACGTTGAAGCAGTTACAGCAGCAAAGAGTGGACCAACGTCATCATAAATTAAGGGTGGGACGTGACCGAAGTTCATATGTGAGTCAAGGCAGGTGAGCGAATACTTTTGGCAATATAGTGTATTTGACCGTGGGGGGAGACGGCGAATAAGCTATCCAACAATGTCGGCGTGTTCTTTTTAAGTTTCGACTCCACCTTATGAAGTGAATATTTTGTGGCCATTAGATGGCAATGTTGACCACATTTCCTCAGAGACGTAGGGTGCTGCATTTTCCTAATTGACGCCGAACCATATCAGACAAGCAGAACACGTGCGCTGCAGCTTTTTTGAACCATAGGCCTAGCCTACAGTTATTTTTCGAACCTTTACCCTTATGGCCTTTTATAAATTAAGCCTGGCTATTTGATAAATGACACTGACTGAAAATATGAAGACAACAGCCTGAACTTCTATCGAGTGGCTCGAAAACCTGCAAGGAAGTAAGCCCGACGATTAGGTATTTTCTTTTAATGTAGGCTAGGCTATTAGGCCCTAAGCCTTTTCTTAAAAACATAGCGAACTTGTGTATGTAGCCTAGGCCCACTGGCTACTGTATGTAATATTGCAACTGTAATATTTAGGCTACTAATTTCAACCTGCCTCATTTAACATGCCATGATAGTTTACAAAACTCTAGACCTCTAAACACTAGACCCCCCTTCATCTCAATTGGCAACCCTCATGCTCAGATCCATCATGAAAAATGGGTGACATTTGAATTTAAAAATACAAAATGTCACCCATTTATACCCTATTTTTTTATTTAATTATTTATTTAGATATGTGTTTATTCAACAAAAAACCCCAATGCCCAATATTGAATTGCTGCTGGATTTCGAATGTGGAAACTTCACACATTTTTCAATGCCCGCCCACACACACACACACACACACACACACACACACACACACACACACACAGTAAACACATGGAAAAATCCCTCGAAAAATGGTGCCCCCAATTGGCCATTTTATTTTATTAATTTAAAGCCACAGTTGTCAAAATGGTTTTGATCATATTCACTGAAATCGACAGTATGCTCTGACAGAACAACATATAGCCTAAATCAGCCGGTTTTAGAAAAAAGCCAGCACTTCTACCTCCACTAGAGCCTATTATTTGTTTTGCAAAAATCCACTGCTCCCGGTTCTTCTGATCCAATAAGCGAACATAAGGGTTGTATGATCAATAGCAGATCTGACTGTCAATCACAGGTTGTGCAGTCACTAACAAGCACAAACTCAATGAGAGGGTGCTCTGTGGTAGTGGGGGAGGGACATGAGAGTTGTATACATTCAAAATGTTGGCTAAGTCCTCTCAATCTGCCAGACTTGTCAACTGCAGCTTTAACCTTTATTTTACCAAGTGAGTCCCATCGCTCTTCAAGGGAGCTGCGGGACAGCAAATGCGGGACAGAAAAGACAGGACAAGCAATATGGTATAGAATAAGACAACTATAAGACAAAAGGGAATACGGTTATCAGAAACAGGTGCGGTAATCTTGCAAAGACTTGATTAGTTAAAGTTGTTTAAAATGTCCAAGTGGAATAAAAATGGAGAGCGTGATTTCTTGGTTGGTACAGTTGACTCACTCAGCTTGGAATTATGCTGTGACTGTGTGTCTATCAAGAAATCTACAGTACCATGGCATCATGTTGAGGTGTAGTAAAGTAAGGACACAACACAAAGGTCATTTGATATTAACAGGATACTTGATGGGCCTGTCAAATACTCACTGTCCGATGGCTGTCCTCCAAGGCAGCTTGGACCAGCTCCAAAATGGCTGGTGTAATGTAACAGAATAATCCTCAACTATTCAAAATACAGAATATGTCTTTCAGGACTCATTGGTGGCACATTTAGGACAAAAGGACAGACATAGCAGCACCTGCCCATGTGGCCAAAACAGAGGGTGGTTATTATAAGCCAGAGTTTAGGCCTATAAATAGCACCTGAACCACCAATAGTGACCTTAGGGGTGGGAGGAGAAGTGTTGAATGAACAGTGACCAGGTGAATTCCTTACGGGCTAGGTCTTACGAACTAGGCCACCCATTCTGCGTACATGCAGGAGATACAGAATGAGTTGACACAACAGAGACCGCATTGCAGAACAGTGCATAACCTCAGGAAAGTCCTGATAGAATCTCTGCCAAACATGGCACTAGTGCTGATAGTAAACAATAGGGATAGGCCTACATACTTCACGACGGTCAGATGATTTGACTGGCAGGCAGTCGAGTCAATTTATGGAACCCTCATTTGTCATAGCTACCAGCATGAATACAGTATTGACCAAACCCACTTGCTGTTATGAAACAAAAACGACCAGGACAGTTGAAGCACTTCACATAATCGGATACCCACGAAAGACCTGCAGTCATTGTGTAGGCTATGCTTTACAAGTATGGCAGCAGAAGCCACAAATGTAAAGGACGTCAATCAAACGGTTCAGTCAACGGAAGATGGCTCAATAATGGAGAATACAAACGACTGCGACTCAAGCGAGGGCACTCGGTCATCCACTTTCATTCTGAAAATGCTTGAGGCTGCGGCAAGCAGACGTTCAGTCAGCATTGTCTTAGTCGATGAGGAAAAAGACTCTGCTAATGTCTCAGTGAATAAGGACTCTCCGAATGTCAAGGAAGCGGTGAAGAAGGATGTAGAAAATGTAAGTTGGCCTTAAAAAATAATAGTGCTTGTGTCTGACCCATTTAGAATACTTTTCTGTGTCAGCTGTGTCAAGAAAAAGTGGTCAGGCTTTGTGTCCTTGCCACAATGGAGTTCAGCGCAAGTGTCAGTCAGCAACATCTCATTCAGATCATGTTAGGTCACATATGCTATGTGGGTTTCTGTACATTTGGCAATTGGTATATGAATATCTTCCATTTTTATTATATTTCCATTTTATTATGTAAATGACAGATGCATTGAAGAGAGCAGTGAAATGGCACTCAACGTGGTTGTATTGGTTTGTGAGAAGCAGATGTTTACATCAATTATTGATTGTTTAGAATGAACAGTGTATATTTGGTTAAAAATATAGTTGCAATCTAGCTTGTTAGAAACGAATGAATATTAGATTGTGTGAATATGACCTAGCCACAGATTTGAACTAAGCACTCAGAAAGCGCAAACCTCCGCCAAGCGAACACATAGCCACCTCCTGCATCCAGATGGTGATACAGATCACTCCCAAAATGTAATCTGTTCTGCCTTGGGTCATTTCAGTCCTTCCCGAAATCCATCCATAACTTTTTGAGTCATCTTGTGAACAGACAGACAGACAGACAAACAAACAAACCCTGATGAAATAACGTCTTTGGTGGAGGTAATTAAGGAAACTTGTGTGTATGTGCGTGAGTGTGTGTGTCTGTCTGTCTGTCTGTCTGTCTGTCTGTCTCTCTCTCTGTGTGTGTGTGTGTGTGTGTGTGTGTGTGTGTGTGTGTGTGTGTGTGTGTGTGTGTGTGTGTGTGTGTGTGTGTGTGTGTGTGTGTGTGTGTGTGTGTGTGTGTGTGCGTGTGCGCGCCTTTGAGTGTGTCCCTGCATCTCACACCCAGGCACAGTGAGTCATTGTTAGAATCCAGTGAGTTTCCACTACTCACACCTGCAGGTGCCTTCACCACATCACCTGTGTTCCCATGGGACTTAGCCGTAGCCTACCTTCTCCCTACCTGGTACCTACCTGTGCTCTTGGAAAATAAAAGCAGGGTACCCTCCAATTGAAACCTCTCTTTGTATTACCGTGGGAAACATCACCCTGCAGATTATCCTAACAGCTAACGATGCATAATAATTGGAACATTTCATTATTTTCTCATTGAAGAAAACATGTTTGTTTATATTTATACATTTCTTTAAGGAAATTAGGTTTAGGAGACCAACACAACGTAATTGAAATGTAACATCTGATGCATATCAATGCAATGCTATAGGTGTAGTACTGTAATGAGGTATTGTAATGAGTTTGTGTTTCGTTGTTTAAATACGGAATTGTGGTCTCTATTCATATTCATAATGCTTTACATCCACCCTCGGTAATCATCACATCTACCAGACAGGACTACGTTTCCAATTTCAGGCAAAGTCAGCTATTGCAAAGGCGTGAATCCGTTGCAACAGCTTAATCATTGTCCTTGAATGCGTCACCTTAAAGATCACGTTATCCAAGAGTGTCCTCTCCACTCCTCTACCTAAGTTTATTTAAATGCTCCTGCCTCAAAGGTGCTGTTCATCTGTAGGCGGAACATACATTATTTCTCAGAAGACCATCTGCAACATATTTTAGCTGGCTTTGTTTTTTTTATGCCTGAGAGTTGGATTCTCAGAAATTACCTCCAAAACGATGAAGAAGGTCTACAACTTGGTGCATGTAGGCAAGGTGAAGGGGCAGACAGAGGCAGTGCAGTCCCTGAACATCAAGGTACCACTCCCTCGGCAGCTTTAAGTGTCTATTCCGGCAATATACTGTTTAAATGAAATTTGGTGAAGTTTTTAAAAATACAAAACGTTTAGGGTGGACATTTATTGTTTTATGCTTTGATATCATAATACACTAAGCTGTACTTTAACTGCTGTGACTTACTTGTATTTACTTTGCCTTCACTGCCATAACCCCATACATAACCATTTATAATGCGAATGAGTGTGCTTGTCACTTACCATGCAGCACATTATCAGCACTTGAACTTTGACCGTTCTTGTGGTGTGCCCTGCTGTATAATAGTAGTACTACTAATAGTAATACTCTCCGGTGGTCTTATGCTCTTATATATTGAATGATTGACCTTTGTGAATGCAGCCGGTTTCATAGTTAATGTGGTGTGACGAAGTGGAAAGCTATCTTGGTATTAATGTTACTGTATATTGGCAGAAGTCCACTCTTTAACGTAACACTAATTTATAAATTACACAGATTTCAAAATGACTGAATATTTTAAGTTAATAAATTAAAGGAAATCATGGACATTGAGTATCCCGTTTATCAGATTTCAACGTTTTCTGATTTTGTGTTTGTAAATGGGATACCAGTATTCATCAAGTATACAGGAATATTGATAGCCAGGTTACTCTGTATTCATAACCACCTTATCCTGAATATGAAAATCGATCAGAATCGTTATAACTACTGAAGTGCGCATAAGCATGTACTATATCTGTGAAGAGCCAAGGCCCATCCCCACACCACATATATTTATTCACATGTAAGTAAGTGGGTGGCAGTGGAAAAATCCCAATGGATCTGTATGAGGGGCTGGTCACCTCTGGACAATGGCAAATGGTGTTTTTATTTGAAATAATGATTGAAGGGGGTAGACATGTCCTCCTTGAGGCAAAGTCAAAACATGACACAACGTAGGGGTGTGTGCGGTTAATTCGCTTGGCCTGCAGTTCAACAGTGGTTGGGCTTTCTTGAATTGCTGGACTGTTGGAAGGACATGGATTTATACTCAAGCAATCTCAGTAAATTGAAGTAATTGGAAGGGGGTGTAATATCTCCTGTTTCTATTCTGGTTTTATCCTTTTACCTCTCTCTCTCCCTTACCTCAACCCTTTTCTCTCTTTCTCTCTCTTTCTTTCTCTTTCTCTCTCTTTTGTCTCTCCTCTCTCTCACTGTCTCACCTCTCTCTCTATGTGTGAGTCGATGGTGTGACTGACAACAGACAAGAGGAAAGGAAGACCTGACTCTTACATTGCTTGCCGTTTACACCATGCTACACTGACTTTTCCAAGTTAGTCACGATAATCATTATCATATGACGGTTCTTATAAAGACCTGTGATGAATCGTTTCCGAGAATTTTTGTCGGCTTAATAACACTGTTTTGATCTTTTCAGTTATGACTGCATATCCATTAGATCCTATTAGTGTGTTGATATGTTACCACGTGATTGTGTCACTGAATTGGTCTTCTCTGGGCAGACCTTGTTAGCTTTGTGCAGGCTTATATTTTCCTTGTGGCTAAAGGCCCCAATGTGTTTATGTGAGTTGATGCTCAGTCATGTCGGTGACATGATGCAATATGTCCACCCTCATTTGTTAAAGCTGACCACTTGCAAGTATGATAATGTAACTTATAACACAAAGTTTAGATGCTAAATGATGGGTGTCCTTTGGTTTTACAATGAACATAACATCAGTGAAATTAATGATTAATATTATGTAACCACACTGTATACTGTGAATATGCTGACCACTTTCTAAGTAATTTCTTGCACAGGTTGAAGTATCCCCATTTAAGAAGGAGCTAAATGTACTCAAAGAATTCCTGTTACTAAGGTTACAAATTGCTTCACTTGGATACTTGTCTTCCATGGTTGTTAAAAACAAGCTTTGTATGCTGTGGAACGCTGGTGTCAACCTTTATAACAACAAACTTATTTCAGGGGCATCAAGTATCTGAATGTCTGTAAGCACAGTAGGCGTTTAACCTTCCCACCCTTGTCTGAAAGTTCTTTTCTGTTTTTCAGACAAGAAGTCTGTAAGATATGGTATGTTGAGGGTTGACTTCTTTTAAAATCTTTCTGCTTGTGAAGGCCTGTTATGCTGTGTTTGTTTTTCTGCTAAGTTTTGAGTGCATGGGACCTGTTCTGTGGCTCAGTGGCTCAGTATGGGTGACAGCAATGTGATACCAACTCACATTTAGACTGACTAACCCTCGGATCCTTCCCACTCGCGCATGGTGTCAAATGAATGCGGCTCATTGAATTTCCCCTCTGACATGCAGAGCCTGTGCTCCCTCCTCGCAATACTTACTGAGGTTGCAACAAGTTAATATGTGCCATGGTTTGAGTCCACGCTTGTGTGTGTGTGTGTGTGTGTGTGTGTGTGTGTGTGTGTGTTGCACGCGGTTAGTCAGCGGGCAGTTAAGTGAACATGCACAATGTTTTGACTGGCCGTACGGAGAGGCTAGTTTGTATTACGCTGGAATGCAGCTCCATGGCAATGGCTTGCCAAAAGCCAGGAATTCAGCCTAGCAGGGCCCTGGGTTATTAAATCTGATTAAGCTCCTGGGTAGCCCGCCATGCTCTTTGGCTAATGTCTGACTCCAAGGGATCAGCCATGCAAGATGAGAGAGCTGGCATGGAAGAGAGAACCATGGGGTTTGAAGCGGCACGGAGGGGCTGGGTGGCGAGGGAGGGGGTGTGTGTGAGGGAGGGCTTTGCAGCGTTTTTAAAAGTGCCTCTCCGAGACAAGGGGAGAATTGAGCTGTAGTGGTGGCAGATATGGCCAAGTGGGACTCCTCCGGCGCTAACCTGGCTTTCCAGTTACCCCAGTGGATGGTGAGTTTATTTGGTCACCACGGTTTTAATCTCCTATGGCGTGTTTGGGTGATGTGTCGAGTGGCCAGATTGTTTGGTGCCAGTAAAATACTGCGTAGAGATTTTCCATGATGTAACTTATGAGAGAATGTTGTTTTGGCTGTGAACATACCATTGACAACTATGTATCTTCAGCTATGATCGGTCATCTGACAGGGAAATCTTTATACTTTTTGAGAATGGATTAATTTTCTCTTATAATTGTTGAATTGAAACAAATAAATATGACATGCAATGGATACATACAATACTGCTTGTGTTTATACTGATATTTTGTGGAACAGTTGTTTTGTGCGACAGTATGTTTTCAAACGAAGGCAGATGTGGCTTGTTTATGATGATGTATCCATGATTTCAACCAGTCAACTCACCATCTGCTATGCATAGACATAGCTCCTGAAAAAAACCTGACAGTGTAATCTGAACAAGTCTCATTGAATGGCAAAATTCGTGCTGTTTCCCAAGGGTTCACAAACACAGCCTCTTTTTTCCACTGACACCTGAGTCAGTCTGCTCAGCCAGGTGTGATATAGCAGTCCCTGCTGGTTTAATTAACTTGAGAGCTAATATAGGTTGAATGTCCTAGAACTATAGTGGCCTAAGACATATTTATCTTGTGTGTAGTAAGAATGAAATTCTCCATACTGTTGCCTCTACCTGATGTGCAAAGTCCCCATCCTGGCACGTATTGTTATTATTTCTGCAAGAGACTGTGAATGTAGAGCCCATTGAGTCTGGTCAAATTACTGCCTGGTTTATTTGCACAGCAAATACAGCTCACAGAGCAGAAGCAAGCAGAGTTCAACAAGCGCCCCGGGAAGATCGGACGCCGATCCTTCTCCCGCTCCATCTCACAGTCATCCACAGACAGTTTCAGCTCAGGTACTGTACCAACCTACACAGAGATGACTGGCATCCTAGTGTGAATTCACTCAGGCCAGGGAGGACTGTAACAATAGAGCTTAATGGATTTGTTTGAGGGGCAAGTTATAAAGCCCCCAAAGGAGTCAGCTAGTCTTGATCTCTTTTTTTGTAGTGTGCCAAAGTGCTTCTCAGACAAAATGAGTTTGTGTTTGCACTGTGAGCGCATTATGTTGTGAAAGACTGAAAGAGTTCATGTTGTTCTTCAGCTCCCTCAGAGTCAGACAGTTCCGAAGATGAAGGCACACCTCGTGACAAAGTGCAGAAAAACTCCAAAGGCAACAGTGACTTCTGCATCAAAAACATCAAGCAGGCTGATTTTGGGCGCAGAGAGATTGAAATCGCAGAACAGGGTATGTCAGACAAAAACAACAACACCAAAAAACCCTTTTGTGTTGGTATTTTGAAAGTGGCAGCTGAATTAAAAGTTCTGTTTTTCTCTGTACAGAGATGTTAGCCCTCGTTGCCCTAAGGAAGAGAGCTCAAGGGGAGAAACCTTTAGGTGGAGCCAAGATAGTGGGCTGCACGCACATCACTGCTCAGACGGCGGTAGGTGGACTGGTCCTCTCCAAAACTCACGTGGACATACACGTGTGTTCACACAGACATACACTTGGCTCATGTGGTGCTTCAAGTCAACTGGTTGACCCCGCCAGTGCCTGACTTCAATTCCCATGGAGGACCCATACTGTTAGAACTGTATATTTACTGGTAATGTAAGTCGGTGTGGATAAAGGCGCCTCCTGAGTGTTTTGCTCTTTTCTTCAGGTGTTGATAGAGACTCTGGCTGCGCTCGGTGCTCAGTGCAGGTGGGCTGCCTGTAACATCTACTCCACTCAGAACGCTGTGGCTGCAGCGTTAGCAGAGGCTGGTAGGGAAAACACACACACACACACACACACACACACACACACCTTCCAGTACTTTTTTTGTTACCAGCATTTGAACATTTCTATTTCACTCTGATTGTGTGTGGCTGTTTTTGTTTCAAATGCTGAGCTCGTCTCTTCAGTCTTCCCTCCAAAATGACGTTCTGCTTTCTGTTTGACGTGACAGGATTTTCAGTGTTTGCCTGGAAAGGTGAATCAGAGGATGATTTCTGGTGGTGCATTGATCGCTGTGTGAACCTTGAGGGCTGGCAACCAAACATGGTATGATATATTATGATATATTATGCCGGCTCATTTCTCTCTTGATAATGATGCCTTAACATGTAACGCTATTTGATTCCTCGTGTATCCTCTAGTCAGTAGTGTCTATTTCAGTAATTAATGTCACACTTCAAAATCTGTTCAATTACATATGAATCTGTATGCATACTGCATATCTAGGTAATATGCTTTGTCTTGTCCTCTCTTCATAATGCTGTTTGTAGATCCTTGATGATGGAGGTGATCTTACACATTGCATTTATAAGAAGTACCCCCACGTCTTCAAGAAGATCAAGGGCATCGTGGAGGAGAGTGTCACTGGAGTTCACAGGTTTGATTGGGTCTATCAACTCTTACGCCTTTATTTTTACTTTGTCCTGTCTCGTATATGAAAATAATGTCACTTTTGAGAATATATGGATAACTTCCAGATGTTTTCAAATGCAAATTAACTTAATTAACCATACCAACTCGTGTCTTCTTAGACTGTACCAACTGTCAAAAGCAGGAAAGCTCTGTGTGCCAGCCATGAACGTGAATGACTCTGTGACCAAGCAGAAGTTTGACAACCTCTACTGCTGCAGAGAGTCCATTCTAGATGGGTCAGTCGGTTCGCTTCCCTATGATCTCCAGACACACATTTAGAAAAGTACTTTCCCACACTAACGTGCATATCTCTTTGAAACTCCACGAACAGTCTGAAGAGAACCACTGATGTGATGTTTGGTGGCAAGCAAGTAATGATTTGTGGATATGGAGAGGTAAATGCATGTACCTTCCTTACTATCACTTTTATCTGGCTGATTATGTTTTGGTTTATATGTATTTTGTGACCATGCTGTCCATCTCTTTCTGTAGCTGTCTCTCTTCTTGTAGCTGTCTCTCTTCCTGTAGCTGTTTCTCTTCATCCTCCTGTTTCTCCTTCTGTATGTTGTATGTGGTACTCTGTAGGCTGGTCATTTCTGTCTCTGTATTTTGTGTGTGGTGCTCTGTAGGCTGGTAATTTCTGTCTCTGTATTTTGTGTGTGGTGCTCTGTAGGCTGGTAATTTCTGTCTCTGTATTTTGTGTGTGGTGCTCTGTAGGCTGGTCATTTCTGTCTCTGTATTTTGTGTGTGGTACTCTGTAGGTTGGTAAGGGCTGCTGTGCTGCTCTGAAGGCCCTGGGTGGCATTGTGTATGTAACAGAGATCGACCCCATCTGCGCTCTGCAGGCATGGTACCGTACAATAGCTTTATTGTTGTAGAGCCATCATTTCCCTCAGTTGAGCCCTACACTTTTACTGCCTCTGGCTCACATGATCTCTCTTCCCAGCATGGATGGCTTCCGACTGGTCAAGCTGAGTGAGGTCATCCGAAATGTAGACATCGTCATCACATGTACAGGCATGTAAATGAAATGCTGCTCTTCTGGTCCATTTTGTTTCTTTTCAATGCCTGTATTTTAACTGCAACTGCTTAGCTTGGTAATTTCTTGATAGACATATCCTGGAGATGTGTGGGTGATGAGAATTTCTGGCATTGCTGTTGACCTTGACGTTAAATTAGTTAACTATTAAATTGATGAGAATTGCTCCCTCTGATTGGTCTGTAGGCAATAAGAATGTTGTGAGGAGGGAACATTTGGACCGCATGAAAAATGGCTGCATGGTTTGCAACATGGGACATTCCAACACAGAGATAGATGTGGTGAGTGACTAAAACTAAAAGTAATTCAGAATAAAATACTATTACACCCACAGAACAACTGGGTCAATCGGTCATTTGTGCTGTAGCCTAGATCATTTTTGCTTGAATTTGTACACATTTGAACACTTTGGCACAAACTTTGTTGTACTATGTAAATACAGAAATATGACGTGTGTTGACTTGTTACATAAAATAGCATAAGTTCAAGAGTGCATGCCCAGTTCTATTATGAAGCATCTGGACAGAGAGAGGGGGGTGGGAGGGAGGGAGGGAGAGGGAGAGAGCGAGAGCGAGAGAGAAAGAGAGAAAATCACTAGGTTGATTGGTTGTGTACCCCTCCAGGCTAGCCTGCGGACGCCAGAGCTGACGTGGGAACGTGTGAGGTCACAGGTGGATCATATCATCTGGCCAGATGGCAAAAGGATCATTCTCCTGGCTGAGGTCCAATAGATATTTATAGTTATTAGATATTTAAGCATATTTCCCACTTCACATAACATCAGTGTAGACATCAGAGATGTAAAAGTCCGGCTTCAAAAAGCAAAACTCCTGCCACATTTTTTTTCCAACCATACACTTAAAGCTGCAGTTGGTAAGTCTGTCAGATTGAGGGGACTTTTTGAATGTATACAACTCTCATGCCCCTCCCCCACTACCACTGAGCACCCTCCCATCGAGTTTGTGTTTTTTAGTGACTGCACAACCTGTGATTGACAATCAGATCTGCCAGTGATCATACAGCCCTGCCCTTATTGGACCAGAACCGGGAGCAGTGGATTAAACCAGCTGATTTATGTTGTTCTGCTGGGGCATACTGTCGGATTCAGTGAATATGATCAAAAACATCTTGCCTATGGTACCTTTAATCACCTGAATCTAATCAGCACAACTCTTAAACCAGGTAAATCCGCTAGTCAGTGAAATCACAGTGCACAGGCAAAACCGATACATGGCAGGACATTTACTTTCTGAAGCTGGACTTTTACATCTCTCGTAGACATACACTGTGATTTACACAGTGACAATGATCAGTGTATTATTTTAATCACTTTGTGCTGTCTTTGGTCTGTAACTTCAACCGTTATGCGTAGGGTCATCTGCTGAACCTGAGCTGTTCCACAGTACCCACTTTTGTCCTGTCCATCACAGCCACCACTCAGGTAAAACAAATGTATATATGACTACTGACACCCAACCAAAGAAGTATTTGCCCCATCTCTGTCTCTACGTCTTCATGTACAGCTCTTTCAAGTAGTGGAGACTGGACTAAATATGCACAGGACTTCTCCCTGCGGTGTCTTTGCATTAGTGTGGGCACAGCACAAGCATGTCCAGGGAGGATGCTGCATTTGATGTCTTCCTCTGCTTTGCAGGCACTGGCCTTGATAGAGCTCTATAACGCACCAGAAGGACGCTACAAGCAAGATGTCTATTTGCTTCCAAAGAAAATGGGTAAGGCTAGTGGGTTTGGCATGGGAATGTGGAAGATATGAATAAGCATTGCGTCGCACTGACTGGGTGTAAAATATGAATAAGCATTGTGTTGAGTGTATGATAGGGGCCCATTATGTGACTGAATGTGGTGTTCTATTTGTATAGGGCAGACTAGCCTGGACGCCAGCTTGAATTTACAATGTCCACAAAATTTGAGTTTGAGAAATTTGGTCTAGAGTCACCCCATTGAGAAGCCTCTGTATGCCCAAAGCAGAGCGGTTGGCACCAATTAAATCGTCTGGATGGGTTGTATATGATTATGGATGAGCTATTGGTGCCTTGTCATTCATGCCACCTGAGCTGATGAACGAACTGGGTGTCGCTAGAGAAGCGGGTTAGAGAAGATGTTTACTGAATGACCCTTTACTTTAACACTAAATCAGTAATTAAGGCCTTTGCCAAGAAGAAATATTTTTTTTTACTGTTTTCCCCTACAGGATTTATATATTTTGTTGCTCTGATTGGTTAGGTCAGGTCCACCCAATTACGTGCAGAGGCATTATTTCCCCTGTATTTGTTGAAACTTGCCTCATAATCAAATCCTAATGGACTGACACCAGACTCATACTGAATAGAATTGAGTCTGGCTATATGTCAGGCTAAGGGTATGTGATTATCTACGTCAAAGTTTTCAGTCAGTGTAATTTTTTCAGATGAGTATGTGGCCAGTCTTCACCTGCAATCATTTGATGCACACCTTACTGAGCTCACGGATGACCAGGCCAAGTACCTGAGCCTGAACAAGAACGGACCATTCAAACCAAACTACTACAGGTAAAGCAAACACAAAATGAAATGGAATGTCCTTAAGATTTATTGCACCAAGAGTTACACGTTTGTATAGATGACAGACGTTTATGGACATTTTCACTAATTTCCTATCATGGTCAAATATTTCAGATATTAGCACACAACTATACAAACAACAAGAGAGAAGGGAGGGACTGCTGAGAGTGCTGGAACAGAAGGAGAGTAGTGAAAATGTGTCCCATTCACTACACTGCTTGGCCTCCAGCTGCTGGTACTCTGCTGCCATCTAGAGGAAGACTTTGGATTGTTTCTGTAACTGAACATCTTTATTTTCACAGTTAATACTACAGTGCTACTTTTTAAGTGAATCACAAATTAAACACTATATGATTTTATATGTAAATACACAGTCTATATTTAAAGAGTGCTTTCATAATGTTGGTGTACTATTGACTATTCTGTATCATCAAGGCAGTTTGTGACAGTTTGTCACTGCATCTTTACAACAGACCATAATACACATTATTGTGATTCATGACTAAATAGCTCACTGAAATGTGTAATACTATTGATTATTAAGTGTTTCATTTTAAATTAGTCATACTGATGATTTAAATATTGATTGATTGATTTAAATATGATATAAATATTATGTTAGATTTAGCTGTTTTTGTTCTAATTATTCTGTGGGTGTAGTTTCATGTCCTTGTACTTTAGCGTTAACACTGGGGCAGGATGAGGGGAGCAGGCTTATTCTGTGCCTTTTGGAAACAATTTAAAATGTTTAAAAACTCTTATGTTGGATGTGTCTGTTTATTTGCATAAAGAGAGAGAGAGAGAGAAAGAGAAAGACACACACACACACACACACACACAGAGAAAGAGAAAAGGGGGTTACTGAGGCCAGACAGGACTTAACTTATCCAACTAATTGTTTGGGTGCAAGCACTTGATTGCCCAGTCGAGTTATCACTCTCACCGCCTATGCCATTTAATCCCGCCGAAAACAGTCAGCGTGTTTGTAACACAGTCCACACGTATATTGTAACAGTTTATTGGTTTAATCTTTGCAGCTAACTAGACAGTTTCAGGTACATCATAACTGATTTTGTGACATTCATATCCATGTTGTTTACAATGTCACCATGCTTATGTGAGTTCAACACAACAGTTGGATAGAGTATGGGCTCAGGAGCTTGTGTCCTTAGCTCACCTGGCCTTCCATTTACTGGAGGTAACTAATCAGCAATCTGTTTGTCTTCTGTATGTACACTACTAACAATTTATCATGGTAGCTGCATCTGCCGTCATAAGTTGTCACTGCAGGTTCACTGACCCACTACTAGGAATTCTTTGCTAACAGGTAACTGGCAAATGTTCGGGGAGGACAAAGGCCAGACCAGAGTAATCACTCCCAGAGCATCACTCGGTGCGCAAGCGGCAGATCACTGTGTGTGTCCTAACATGAGACGTGCACTCCACCAGACTAGAGCTAAAAATACTGCTGAGTTCCAGGATTAGTGTAATCCCAGTGGGGGTTGGGGCATGGATATTTGGAGATAGGAGAGGAGACACGGTTCCCAGATGAAGAGTTCGGATGTGGACGTTTTGATTCACAGCCTTTGATTCATTCACATCTTCATAATAGTCTGTCTGAAGGTGTTGAGGCATAGGCTGAACAATCTAAAATTACTTGGTTAAAATTGTTTGACCCAATCCAGTAAAACATTTTCTATACACCCTCCCAAATCAATGTGGCTACACACCAGGTTCTCTTACTCTGCTCACAAACTCCTGAGTGTGGGATTCTGATTGGCTCGTCATCTGGACAAAGTTGAGAACGCTTGTGACAGATGGTCTGCTCACCCTATAGGTATCCGTGGTCAGACTGCCAAAGACAACCAGGAAGTGCACATTATAAAAATGATACATATCTGGAAAATAATGACAGTGTTACAATTCTTTATTGTTAATGTACTGAACAGTTGAGAAAACCATAAAAGTTGACATCATAGGGCTATTTCACAGGTTTGGTATTCCCCTTAAAATCTAGTTTCATTTAATATTGGCTTTCACCACACAAGCATTATTTTCCTTTGCAAATTCCTTTTCTACAAAACAGCCATTGTTCATTTAAGTTGTAACACTGCTGAAATGTTTACGTTTCTTAAAAATTGAAATGGGAATATCTTATTTCTTGTATAGCATGTGTGCCTACATGATGAGACTCCACCTTCCTTTTACCCCAAAGGCAAGCAGCACTCACTGAGGGTGGTAACCAGTAGCAACCCCTCATGGGACCCTCTTAAAATGCTGTGACCCACCCTGCCATCCCAACGTGCTGTAATTGGCATGGACCAGCTGTTAATGCAAACCCCACACCCAGTCCACGCCCTGAGCCCAGCCACCCCCTCCGTCCCAGCCGCATTACAGTGGAGTGATGAATGGGGGCCGTTAAGCAGGAAAACTGATTAGCAGGCATTAGAAGTACATTTACAACGCCGGACATTGAGGAACCCTTCTCTCCTGTCAGCTCCCATCCCTCAGCTATAAAGTGCCCACTCGCATTAACACGCAACCGTGCATGTGCACATACAATACGTCAAAGGACGTAAAGAAATATGGAGGCTGATACAATCATCTACAAGAATTATGTGTTAAAAACAACAACATGACATGTAAACTGTGTGATTGTCCGTTCTCACTGATCTCTCCCAATAACCCACTGAGGGCTGAATATCCTCTCCACCTCCTCAACCCTGTTTCCACTCTCCTATCCCCCTGGCAGCCTGAGAGAGAGAGGGGGAGAGAGAGAGAGAGAGGTTGCATCATAATCTGAAATCCCAGATGATAAAACTAAGGATTTAAGGCCTTCTGCCATTGCAAAATAGAGACAGAGAGAAACAAGCATAATCTGCATGCATCGTGCCATTCTTCTCCCTTCACCGACATGTCTAAACCTAGAACAGTACTTTCTGCATGCCACAAAGACACACACTTAGAAGGGCCTGTTGTGTGGAAAACACTGCTGATTTAGCATAAAGCAATAATATATTTATTTCTTCTGCATAAAGTAAAATAGCATTATCAATCTAGTCCCCTTTCATCACTGTGTTTTAAACCTGAAACCCAATACAATGTTGTTAGGCATAGTCAATTTTTAATGAATCTACTATGGAACCCATCGTTCAGCACAAACCCCAATGTATTCTCTGAGTCGCTTGACTGTACCAGAATAATGGCTTCTGCGTGTCCACAACTGTGGTTTCCTACTGAGATCATAGTATTTGCTTATCTGGCTTTTCCTCTGAGCGCATCATGTTACCAGCTCTGTGATCAGCTAATTGCGCAGGAGTCACCCCACAGGGATGATGCCTCCGGGGACAGAATAGAGACATGGGGGAGAGTAGAGGGAGAAGACGAAACAACCATTAGTCATTCTTGAGTCATTTTAGATCATACCTATATCAAGTGACTACAACTCCCCATTAGATGCATCAAGTTGCACATGGATGTCATTTTCATAATCCATGGTTACACCTTACATTCTTATCAAATCAATTCATTTATATTTACCACTACTGAATCCCTGTTTAACTATCGGAGACAATTTGGAGAACAATTCTGAGGGGGCCCTCAACAACGCTTCCATGGTGACAGTGGCTCTGAGACCGCAGGTGTGCAGAGGAGGCCATTAGACTCCACCCCTCCCTGCCTCACCTGTAGTCACTCACTCTGCAGATTCTCAGGTATGGCACAAATGATTAAGATGCCAATTTCAACCTGCAAATCTCAAAATTGAGGTGTATCCTGCTATGGCTATCGCGTGATATGTTCCATGTTCCACCAAGGACATTGGTACATGCTCTCAAACAGTTGTTGGCAAGTCTAGAACCACCGGATCCATCGTGCCCACCAGTGTGAGTTCTACCATTGCCAAACACTGTGGGAGAGTGATGATTTAGCCAGGGGAGGGAGAATCATGCTTTCACTGCATGGTCACCATCAGATAGCCTCTTTATCAGTCACATACGTACGTACACACTTCCACAACAAATTACTGTATATATTGCATACTGTACATCAGGTGCATCTCAGTGTTCGCATGCAATCAATGTCTCAAGAAGTCTTCATAACAATAGGTTCAGATACAAGATGCACATCTGCTCAATTTCACAATGTGGTCATACGCTCAATGATAACCAATACAAAAACATTCAATAGCCTACTGATATTCCCACATTGTACTATTTAGGTCTAATGTTACTGCTGTGCTGCAAACAAAAAACTCAGACATCCATGGCAGTGAAAGACATCTGAGAAGATTAGCTGATTGATCCGTCACCCTCTGTAGACTTTCCAAAGGTATTGAACATTGACAAAATATTAATTATGCATTATGCTCCAAAAGAAAGAGGGGGACAGAATCTCACTCTGAACCTCTGTGGAAAATATCGGTTGTCTGTCTGTCTTGTCATATATTGGCACTACACATAATTGCTCAACTGATATATACAAAAGCAAAAATGTGCTAGTGCCAAAATAGGCTAAGAAGATATAAAGCACTATTTCAAAAATAGACATATTTCCACAGATATGGGGGGGGAAAAGTCAGTTTGGACAGAAACATAATGTGGTTCATTCTCTACTCTGTTTATGGCCCTTTGGTAATTCACTGACTGAGTGTGTTTACAGTGAATTCTACCAGTGCCATACACAGAACAGGAGTCAGAGTGTATCGGGCCCAGCAGACCTGGCTGTGGATGGGTTTAGTCACTTCTGATGGCGGGTCCAAACCTCTCAACAAAAAATAAGAATATTATCTGAACCCAGCACCTTCTAAAACCAGAAAGAACAAAATTACTGATCATATGCATAGCTCCATTATTAGCTATTCAAATACCATTTCAATATCATTCAAATGATCACCATAATATTTGGAAAATGTCTGTAGATTATCTTTGTTTTTGGGAAAAGCATTGCCACCAATTTTGTAATAAATACTGATTTCACTGTAGTCCAATACAGACCTAATAACAAAAAATAACTTTTAAAATAAATTAAAGGTAAGGACATGTTAAAAGAGCACAACCTTTACCCCTCATTTTGAACCTGTTCACCTGTTCACGAGTCCCCTTTTTGCCATGACATGTGCTCAATTCCCTTTAAATAATATAATGAAAAGAATGAATACTGAACACCACAACAACATACAATTCAAAAGACTAAACTGACAAGTTATATGTTCTAGTCTTGTCACTCTCTGTCAGTTGCTTTCAGACCATCAGCAACACACTCACAGTCTGCCATGATAACAGTCTGGACTGAATCCAGGGCGAAAATTATGCGCTAAGTGATTTTTGAGACGTTCAAATGTCTCCCTGAGCACTTCTCATTCTCCCATTTCCGCTGCAAATCAATAAACCCGCTCCAAAAAGCCTCTTCAGCTCGCCAAAAACAGAGGCGTTGACTTGGATTTGTACAGAGTCTACTTGAGTGAGAAAATCTTGGAGCAAAACTACACTGGCATTGGTGTGCCAGTTAGAACACATAGCCTACAAAAAGGACGTAATTAATCAAAGGAGAGGTAAAAAAAGAATACTTTTTAAACGTAACGTTTAAACTGTTCACATCTCTTCACAGCAGGATGGCAGCAAAGCTCGTTTAATCTTATTGTCTGTGATTACAGTCTCGTCCTCCAACTCCAGTTATTTTAGGAATGATTAGGAATACGACCACTGGGTTCATAGGAATATCCTACTGTTCTGTTGATGTAGAGATTCAGTGCGATATACCGGCTTTATAAATACGAAAAAGTTATCTCTGCGGCAAATGCACACTCTTCTCATCTCCAGTCATGATTAACCCACTCATTTAATCTCAACTATGTCCTGTCCCATTACCCCACTTGTTTCTGCTCTAACAAGCTAAACTATGGTATCCTACTGCGATATCTTGAGATATATTGTTAGCATTAAACGAGGATATTGTGATCACTGCACCTTACACGCGCAATACTCAAGAACAACACATGGTAAGAAAGAACAAACTCAAAGACAGTATACATCCATCATTGTAAAACACAAAATCGTTGTGTGCAACTAGGCCTACATTTTACATTCAGATGTAAATCATTTCAAGCTCGTCTTACCAGAAATTTGACATAGAATAAACCATTTAGTCATCTCTGGTTGATGCTCATGTCAGCAGCCCACCTGTCCTCCTCGGTCACTACGAAGGACAGTAGCTAGTTGAAAACGTCCCGGTTCCGTCCTGGGCAGCACAGGCTAATGCTAATACACTTAGGCTGGCTCTAGGAATCCTTCGACCCGGTGACAAACACTCCTGCTGTTCGTTTTGCGAAGACTGGGATTTGCCCATGGAAAGATAATTAGCTTGTAAGCATCTTACCCCAGTGGCAAGAGAATAATCCCTCCCTGTTCCTCTGCCTCTGTTATTTGTGAAGTCACATACTCCATTGCAGAAATGAGCCCAAACGAAACTTTCTGAAGTCTCACTTATAATTAAAATCAAGATCTTGCACCAAATAAATGTGATCTTTATAGCTTCACACTGATACGGACAATATGAGGAAACGCGTAAAAATGTTTTCTCTCCACCATGGCAGAAGTAGTTTTACATTGTACATCAAAATTGAAACTTTATGCTTTTATATTAATGTTACACAATTATATACATTTGTGCCTGATAACCATTAGGCATTTTGAATCCCTTGTTGCCTTGCTGCCTTGTTGCCCTGCCCCCATGGGCGGATTACTTTTTTTTGCGTGAGATGACATATTGTTAAACCTGCATCTTGCTCAGATAGAGACTGCGGCAGGATCAGATGACCCTATCCAGATGGTCAATACTGAGCCCAATCTACAATTACATTTGCAGGATAAGAGTCCTTTCTAAGCGCTTCCAAAACGAACGACTTGGAACTCCAGTAGCCTAATCTGCGTTCCAAACCACCAAACCCCGAATGAAGTACAGAAATAAATGTGATGTATAGGTTATCATATCACCTACCAACAAACGTGAAGAATTCGCTTAGAAGGTCAAACACAGCCCAATCAGAGACAGTCCATAGCCTACTCTTGACAGCATGCGCTCAACGAAGACTACAGACAGACTAGTGTCATAACTTTAACCCTAAAATTGCATACAACCTGTGTAGCAGTGCGCAGTGAAGTCGCTTCTCCTTGAGGCCCGCATCTCCGGTGTGGAGACTGGTGTGATGATGCCGTGCTGCACCTTTCCAAATATATGCACCTGCCCCTTACCCATACGCCTCTTTTTCGTTTAATGAGTACACTTGCCTGCTGTTGATAATTAGACATACGCAAAGCCTATTTGGAAAAACTGATCCCACATTGTCAGTCAGTTAGTGGGATCCAGTTTCAGCCTTTCAGATGGAATTGTTACAGTGAAATCAATCCACAGGTTCTCATTGTTTCTTCCGCACATTTTTAAACAGGGACAGGGAGCCTGGTAGACCACTGTTTCATCTTGCCCTCTTTGTGGACACACAGTATCTGGTAAACCTGACCATGGGGCAGGAACCCGAGATTGTAACGCGCGGAGGGGTAAATGGTGGCGGCGGCAATGGATATGTCTACCAATAAATATTTTAGCAAGTCCCTCAACCTCCGCACAGGTGAGATCTCCCAAGTGCCACAGCAACGAAGCCAACACAGGTGCATCTAATGGAAGTTAAGTTAACGAGAAATGAAGTCACGCGTGCATATTAACAAGGATGTCTATTTCAGCACTTTTATGTAATTTGAGGAATCTAATTATTTATCAACGGTAAAAAATATATATGACAACGTTATTGCATATTATAACGTTATGCCATGGCAACGTTAACAGATCTTCAACAGACCTGCAAAACAAAACTGTTTATTGAACTATACCCATTTCATTTGATCAAGAGCGTTTAACAGGTCCGAATTTCTTAGAATAGGCTATGTTATCATTTTAAAGAACACACACACACACACACACACACACACACACACACACACACACACACACACACACACACACACACACACACACACACACACACACACACACACACACACACACACACACACACACAGAGAGAGAGAGAGAGAGAGAGAGAGAGAGAGAGAGAGAGAGAGAGAGAGAGAGAGAGAGAGAGAGAGAGAGAGAGAGAGAGAGGACAATGCAGAAATTACGACTCTCTTCCCATATAAAGTCTGGCCTGAACTGGCATTGGAAGTTATACCTTATACCTTTTTAATGTATAAAGGCTCAGTTATTTGACCAGTGAGTCTTTGGAACATTTGCAGCTAAATTGTTTACATTTCTTGTAGCATAGCCTACTTAAGATGACGGGAGATGTGATTGAATAGCACAAAAAATGGGAGCGGTGCACGAATAATTTTATGAGGCTGCTGTACCCCTTTCTCCTGCCTGCCTTTTCGATTTATCTAGGCTTTTAAGACATTTTGCTGGCTAATCTTAATTGAAGGAAAATATCTACAGTAGCTTATTGGCTACCAGTGCTTAAATATGAGTTAGACTATCTCTCAAAGAAACGAAGGCTATTTCCTTTTAAAAAAAAACAGTTGAGCAAATCCGCTCCAGGAGAAGTAATTCATTTTAATTGATGATATTAACTTATTTCTGCCTCGCAAAATGTGACCCATACTGTTTTGACCCCGTTGCATCATACAGCTGTCCCACTGACTGATAAAGCGAACGAAAAAAAGGATGGTTAATGATGCATAAGTGGAGGCATCACTGAGAAGCCTAGTCGAATGTCACTCACTCGATCCTTTTGGTGTTCATGTAGCCTAAGCCTGCTATACTTTAGATTAAACTTCTAAGATCAGTGTAAGCTTATCAGGCTTATAGCATCCAAAAACATTAGACAAACAAAAGAAAAACTAACGAATTAAAAACATGTTACAACGTTATGTGAAAATTATACAGTTATTATGGGCCTCATCTAAACTGCGAATGGTTAAACTATCTTAACACCAAGGGTCATCTTTGCTTTCTCCAATGACAGATACACCCCTGCCTTTTTTATTTGCTTTGACATAATCTTCGAAAAGTACTGCAAAAAATACTAGCCTATACAATGAGCTCAATGAATTGGAGGATAAAATCCGGTTGTAGGCTATGATTAAGCATCTATAGCTCTCGGTGGACACCTTGTGGTCAATATTGGACAATGATATTTTAAAGTATATAGAAATGTAGTTTATGTAAGGTTTAGGTTTGATAACATATGTTGAATGTGTTTCTTAACACTGTGGCAAAGAAGCAATCTATTTCACAATAATATAACTGCCATAAATGACATCATTGCAAAATAGGCCTATGAATGAATAATACATAGTAATGTACATTATACATATGTACAATTTTTTATATATGGAATTTCTGATAATCTTGAGACTGTTTTGTATTTGTTAGCCACTTAGTTATGCTTTTAAATGATAATCCTTCCACCATTTCTTGTCTGAAGTGCGTTGACTAAGTCCCCCCTCACTGTTGTGGGATATCTCCTCTTGAGCGTACAGTGAGGCCCGTCTGGCTCAAGCTGAGTTGAATATTCCACCTCACGTCCTCCCCTAGATATTTCTCTGGGTTCGACACTCACAACCTAGACTGGGCTGGTCTGCTGCCCATTCCTGCAGACTCTTGGCTTGTATACTTCCTCCCGTCCAGTTTGTGGCGAGACTCAGGCCTCGCTCTGTCTCCATCCCTAAGTTGCCTCAGTCAGTTGTGGTCTGTTGTTGTCCAGAGATGCCTGGTTGTGGTAGGCTATGTTAACTCAAATGAGCACATGTAACAACACACATGTATGCAGCCACTCGAGGATATTTAGCAATCTGAACATCTTCGACTTCCCACAGTTCTGTCCACAGATTTCCTGGAACCATCCTGATTGTCCACATTGTCAACTATTGAAAAAGTGAGAGAGACAGCAATCAATTAGGACAGGAGTATACCAGACCTGCAGCTAATGTGTAAGTAGAAGAGCTATGAAGGAGATGAGGGGGAGCTTGATGTTTGATGAGGGGAGAGTGACTTATATGCTTATATATGCTAACATATGCTTCATTTATGTTTTGTATACATAAAACAGATAATACATTTACACATGCTATATTATGTTGTCAGAACAACAACCACAACAATGGACGCCACAACTGATAGACAAAGACAGAAAAAGAAGAAAAAAAGAAAGGAAAAATAAGGGGTGCATCACGGTATAATTATTATCAGTAACTAGGGTGGATCAACAACAGTCTAAACAACAGATATACTGTCACAGTTCCTGGCCCATTCACATATTGTACAAAAGGGTTTCATATTTTGTCAAATATATGCACAGAGCAATTGAGAGTACATCTAATCTGTTTTAGCTTTATATTTCGCATGACGTCTGTAATCCATTGATTATTTGTTGGAGGAATTGAATCCTTCTATTTTAAAAGAATGACACGTCGAGGGGAGGAAGGCAATGACCCTCTGTAGGTGTGTTAGGAGACTGGACCCATCATGATGCAATACTGAAGATGGCGATCGTTGGAGAGGGTTGAAGTAAGAGGCCAGATTAAGACAAGACCATAGCATAATGGTAGATCACCTGTCATCACAAATAGGGTTTATTGTTGGAAATAGTTTTGCTAATCTAACTTTGGAGCCATGTCCCATTCTTCATCTGAAAGTGTATCCATTATCTGTAAATAAATAATTGACACCCAATCCTTCTTTAACAGATTGACCCTTAACAGAGAGTTAAGACAAGACAAAAGGGGAGTGTTTGGGAAATTGGCAAATTTCTTACGTCCAAAATCCCCGAAGTAAGTAGCGGAAAAAGTGTTCAAAGCTTGCAAAAGTATTTTTTCTATAGCGAAGTCCTGAATGCTACATACAGTATACCTTTATCATGCCAGCTCTGGAAGCCTCTATCTAATAAAGATGGCCGGAAAACGTGGTTATTTGTTATGGGAGAGTAGGATGAGATGCTCTGGACACCTAAGCATTTGTTTAAATGTGTAATGACTGAGTTACAATTACATTTCCACTCACATTATTAATCATTGATGTCAGGTATGTGTAAAGTAGGGAGGCAGTGTGGACTTCTTGTGACCTGTTGAAGTCACACATGGGCAATGCCACTCCAATCTTTCAACCACAGGGAGAAAGCAGATTTGCAGCCCAATAATATGAGCGTACCAAATACCAAATGAGGTTTGGTAAGGAATGTTCATCTTTAAAGAGTTTATTTCCCCAGTACTGATTACATTTAATTTATACATTTACCATGGCATCACATTTGTCAATTTCAACATTTGAGATGTTGTCTATGTCCTTTTTGCTGCTACTGTGTGAGCAGACACACCCTCCATCATTGCTTCCTGCTCTTTCTTTGGCACCATCTTCCTCCAGCTGGGGACCTTCCTCTCAGTCCTCTGCTTCTCTCCTCTGCTCTCCACCTCAGTGCCAGATCTCTCCATCTTGTCCTCGTAATCTGCCCATGCTCACTATTGTTTTGGTTCTGCTCTCACCTTGGTCATACTTTGTGTAACCTACTGGCAATAGATGTACAGTATGTGTCTTTACATGCTAGGTTATTCTTTAATGTGTTTTACTAAAAGAACATTTCACATTTGCATTCAGTCCTGACTGTATTTTAAGCATTCACAGTAGCTGTAAAGACTTTTGGTATAGAACTGGCACGCTAATGATACAGACCCAAATGAATTGAAAGAAATTGAGAAAAAGAGAACAAATTGAAAAAAATGTTTTAATTGTATCTGACCACTTAAATCACATTAGACCACTTTAAATGACTTCAAACTAGAAGGGCATACAGAGAGGGTAGAAATACTAGGGCCAAATACTAATTCTCATAACTCAAATTAATAACAAAATGAATGGGTCTGGCCTGTGACTGAATTTGCAAATGGATTTGTCGACTGCTCCACACCCAGTTACAAAAGTGCACTTTTGATGCCTGAACACATGGGGGTGCTTTAGTGACAGTAAAAGATGCTGTTTTGTACAATAGGGCACTTTTTTCTGAATGAAAGGCAGTATTTGGGATTTCTATTGATTTAATTGAGGGCCAGTTTGGAGGTACAATGTAAATGTAAAAACAAACATAGTTAAGTGCACATTTTGGATCTATTGTTTAAAACATCAGTTGTTTTCACTGTCTAACAATTCCCAATATATCTGATTCCAACTGTTTATTTATCTATTTATTAAGTCTTATTATTATTATTTACTTGATATGGGTGATGCTACTATCCAAAGTGACTTGTCTATAATAACAGGGCCAGTCTCCTCAGAGCAAATTAGGCTGAACTGCTCTTCTCAAGGATGATGGCAGACAGGAATTGACCCCCCAGCTTTTCTGAACACTACACGGTAGCTCCTCACCCCCTACACTGTCACCAACAATATGAACGCAATGATGAACACAAGACTGCATTTAGAGAATGCAAGGACCTCTCAGGACTCTATGGGGATGTGAAAGTGTAGCCGCATCAGTGTTTGAATGTTGTCGTTGCCCTCCTCTCCGTATCTGTTGTGGGAGATAGCGGGCCAGCGTGTGGCATAGCAGCACGCGGACACTGGGCGTTTTTTTTTGCGAGAGGGAAGCGTGTGCGCTCCTAATCGCCAGCCGCTGCTCCGAGGAGCTGCAGGGCACGGCTCCATGTTCCTCCCTTCGCCCCAGCAGCACGCTCTCTGTCTGCTCCTGATAAAGCAATCAGCCTGACGCATGCAAGGCACACTAGCGTGGCCTGTCGCCGGTGTCCTTCGCTTCTCTGTCCTGCGGCGGCTGAGACGAAAACAACGGGCTGTCGTCACCGTCTGACTGTTTGCTAAAGATGATTAATGAGCGTCAGCTGTATTAATTCACATCTGATCAACAGGCTATTGATCCGCTTCGACTCATGGTTAGGCACCCTATGAGAGCATTCATCAGTGTCTCTGAGGTCAAGGGGTCAACTCTCATGACCTTGTGCTTAATTAAGATATATTTGGCCTGTCTGGGTTCAGCAATGGAACGCTTGCAGTATCTTTGCTCATATCCCAAAAAACAAGCTTCAGTTTTTGATGACAGTCATTCATTAATATCTGCAGGCAGTACATTGATTGGTAACAAAAGCAACTTCCTTTTTGACATTTCAAAAATGACACTTGACAGGCAGTGGCATGCATTATGAAACTACAGAGTGGTGATTAACTCATTGAACGACTGTACAATCTGAAAGAGAAACACTGGATATTTTAATGTTTTTTTTTTTCAATTCCTTGAAGTGTCAAGTCCTTGCATATTACACAATCAAACCATGCTACACTCAATTCTTCTCCCTATCCTCCATTATGGCGAAATTGTAGAGAGTGTGCTAGCTTAATACAATAGAAACAGCCAGTGTGGCTGGCATAATATGATTTCCCAGTCTTTTATCCTCTGGCTGAACGAGAGCGAGAGAGAGAGACAGAGAGAGACAGAGAGATGGATGAAGAGAGATGATGGGATTTTTTCAGAGAACCAGGAATCTGTCCTCATATTGAAGGACATTCGAGAGAACAATATCCATCTTCCTGGCAGGAAAAAAAATGTGGTTGAACAGAGAGTCAATTTGGAGTGAATTCTCAAATTGCGACGACTCTCTTGAGGGGAAAACATTGTATATAGGGTCTAGGTGTGCAGGAAATTAGAAAAACAACCTGGGGCCATGACAGAGAAGCAGCAGGCAACACAACAGATATGGCCTCATCTTCTCAAATTATTCTAAAGAGATGAGATGAAATGAGGCTCTCAATGCAGCAAATGGTTTCCTGATCTTTGCTTTCTATTTTAGGTGCAATTGCCCCCCCCCAAAACACACACACACACACACATACACACAAACACACAAACACACACACAAACACACGCACACGCACACGCACACGCACACGCACACGCACACGCACACACACACACATTATCCTGCCTAGCTCTCAACACATGGCCTGATTGACTATCGTTTTGCATTAGGGTGAACAGTCAGGGTCAGCTCACATTCCTCACATCGCCAGGCTGAATGCGTTGTCAAGCCTGCCTCCTTGATCTGGGTTCGTTGCAGAAAGACGTGGTTTAGAAAAGAGAAGGTGTGTCGGTGAATACTGAGAGCATTTCCCAGCCCCAGCTCTACTCCAGGAGACATATTGATGTCTCTTTGACTGATAAATACAGTTTTTTTCCATCCCTCTGGTCTTTTGACGAGCTCTTGAGAGGCACTGGGTTGCTGTCATCCATTCTAACTTGTCTGTGTGTGGCATGTAATTAAAAGTTTGGACTGGTGAGATAACTTTCTCTGTTTGGACCAAATCTCATTGGAACTCAATAATAGTTTTCAAGACCTCAGGGGCTGGACTTTATTTCAGTCCAATCATAAGATTTGGACCTTTTTTCATGTGATTGACAGGTGTGGAATACAAATTATACACAGCTCGTGTAGGAGTCACTTATGTTCACATATTTTGGCAGCAGTTTGAGCAGGGAGAGTTGAAATGAGAAATGGTGTTTTTTTTCATCAAATGCCAAAATGAACAAATGGGGAATAGCCTCTTGCAGTCACACCATACAACTGGGATGCACCATACAACTTTTGGTCAGCTGATATTTCGGTGGCCTGGTGTGATATTGATCTTCCCTTTAACTACATAGAGTATTTATCATAAGAACCAATGTATTTCTTTGCCAAACCAAAGAAACAATATGTTTGCCTACGGTTAGGGGTAACCTACTAAACAAGCAGTAATATAAATGAGCCTCAGGTTTGCAGTATTGGCTTTATAAATTCACACAATGTATGCCGAGTACAGTAAAAGCTTGCTTCTGAGGATCGTGCAAACAATCAGATCTGATTGATCAGTTATATCTGCAGAATGAGAATATTGCTGTGGAAAACTTGGTCTCGGTGCCAGATAAGATGAAAACGTTTTCTGATGCATTCCCACTCAGCTTGCATGTAGTGTATTTCCATTCTGTCCAATGCAGTGCAATGCCTGAACCAAAAATGAGACCGAAAATTAACTGATGTGGGACATCAGCCTAATAGGCTGTAAAAGAGGAAGTCAGACTGAAATCAGTTAATTAATCAGTTTATAGCATTACATCATGCTGCACCAGCAGCAATTAAGGTCTGGGGGGGGGGGGACAATAGGAAGGAGCCAGAACAATAGGAAGATGGACACTGGTCCTCTGGTTCTGCAGGGCACACATTTCTGAGCGTTTCAGACTGGCAGTGAACAGCACAGAAAAGAGACACACAAAAACAACTAGCGGGCATGTTTGAGGATCTGTCAAAGCAGCGGAGCTCTTGTCAGGTTGGCGTGTCTCTCCCCCCCTCCCCCCCTCGCTGCTACTGCCAACCCGTCCCTGGCGCCACTCCCATCTCCACTTGTAATCATGGCTCTGGCCGCGGGGCAGGGAGGCATCCTCGCGCCGCTCTACAGCAGGGTCATAAAGCAGCCGCCATCAATATTCCTAAATCAGATCTCCGCGCAGCTGCAAAGCATGGCCCCTTGACCAGCATTACATAACGGCGCTCGAAACCTCCTCCCAAGTGTTCACTGTGCCGCAGCCCTAGAGTAAACCGAACGTCTCTCAAGTGTTGGGAGTTTGTCTCTTCAGCAGGCTTTTGTTGAATTACGTGGACTTGTTTTGCGTCCACAGTGTACACGTGAGGATTTGGGTATATGAAACTTTGTGTAAATATCATGAATCAGCCCCCTCATCTTCCTTTGGTTTTAAACATTGACAGACATGTCCACTTATGGTCTACTTTCATAACTTACACAATACGCTACTCTAGTTGACCTTTTAACAGAAATACCATGGAAAGTGAACTAAGACATTCAGCGTTGGACATTGCCAGGGCCATTTTTCTTTCTGGCATGTTTTGCATGAAAATGGATCACAGAGAAGCTTGAAGGTGACAAGAAACAAAGAGGAGCCCTATGACTCCATACACTCTTAGAAAAAAAGATGCTATATAGAACCAGAGATGGTTATATTGCATGCTTCATATGGCACCCCTAAATGCTTCGTTAAATCAATTTGAAGGGTTTATCAAAGGAACCCTACAGGTTCTTTAAAGCCTGCATGGTTCTGTTTAGCACCCCAAGAATCCTATTTTTAAGTGTATCTAGACAAAAGCATCAGGTAGAAACCAAACCTGGAGTTATTACCGTAAATATACACAAATGTACTGATGCCTCTCTGAGATGATAGAGGTCCCATATAACGTGAAAAAAACATACAGCTGCTCTGTATGGTATGATCTACTTGACAGCTTCTGGATGACTTCATGCAACCCTGTATTTGGCCTGGGAGACAAATGTTTCTGTGACATAAACGATTGTGATCGATGTTTGACGCGCAGGGAAATTCACACCAGTTCTGTGCAGAGCTACGGCAACCGCGACCCCCCCCCCCCCTCCCCCCTCCCCCTCCGCCCCACCCGCTGGGTTCTCTCCCCCGTATAACTGTCTGGCAGAGACTATTGATGTGCATGTTGTTGTGATACCAATAAATTACAAGTGAATGACCCCCATCTGACATGGGGCTGTGGCGGTAGCAGCTGTTGATGCATTAGGTGCTCACTGCAGTTAATGGGTATGGGGGTTGTGACT
The DNA here is from genome assembly GCF_963854185.1 of Sardina pilchardus. Taxonomy (NCBI): domain Eukaryota; kingdom Metazoa; phylum Chordata; class Actinopteri; order Clupeiformes; family Clupeidae; genus Sardina; species Sardina pilchardus. The sequence goes on along the minus strand of NC_085003.1, from coordinate 6,124,928 downwards.
CTGAGAACATTATATGTGGGGTTTGAACCCACAGAGATTAGACTGATGCTGGCTGATGCATGATACCCATGGATACACACAGGCTCACCTGAGAGACACCTAGCAGATGCCAGAACACTGCTGTCAACCATGATCAACATCCACTACAGTTTCCAGCAGTGCACTTTTTTTAGTAAAAGCAGATGCATTTCTCTCTGTCTAGATAAAGTATCGGTCTCAGCAGAAGTGTGAATTACACTGAGGATGATTTAGCTTTGCCAAAGGGCACTGTCTCCTCTCTCATCTTCAAACCACATGTTATCCCATCCCCACCCCCCTCTCTTCCACAGCTTGCTTTTCCCTCTCTCATCAAGACAGACGGCCATCTTTCGGTGAACTCTTGACCTTGGCGAGGCTCAGAGCAGAGAAGCTACAGTCCCAAGAGGCCTCTGTGATGGAGACTGACTGACACAATAACAAATGTGAGCCCGTTCTCATTTGTTATGGATCCGCTGTAGTTTGGAGTACACAGGACCGCAGGGATGACTATATGCAGGCGTGGAAACAGTGAAACACCATCTGATAAAGCAACCAAGCAGGTTCATTTTGAACAAATATATTATAAATGTACAGATATTACATCACTTACAGTCCTAATATATGTATTTATTCATGATATATACAAATAGTCTATGTACACAAAGTAGATTTCTACAGTTACAAAAAGCCATGCATTATCTACAGCATAAATTATAGAACAACTCTATGAAATCTACCATACTCTGTCATAAAGTCAGAATAAATAGTAATAAATAATCTGTCTATTTCTCTTTTACACTTTTGATACACACGTATTTGCATGACACCTTTTTGATAAATGTCTTCCCTTTTTGTTTCCTGATGAGAACACTGTTTGTGTCGGTCAGTTTCTGAAAAGCAGAGAGTGTATGTAATGTCCGTCACTCAATCCATGTCCACTGAGGACAAGCATTTCTGCCTGGCCTCGTGGTCCTCGAACGTGACCTTTTTGTTCTTCTTGGGGTCGATCCACGAGTTGCGGATGACGGCGTTGTTGGGCAGCGGGTCGGACTCGATGATGGACACCACGCGCTTCTTCATCTTGCTCTTGAGCACCTTCTGGAACTTCTGCCGCGTGAAGGCGTAGAGCAGCGGGTGGAAGATGGTGGTGCCGTAGGCCATGACCAGGAAGCCCAGCCGCAGCTTGAGGGTCAGCCGGCTGAGGCCGGAGCTCAGGATGACGGCGTTGAGCACCGTGATGGGCGTCCAGCACAGCAGGAACGTGGAGATGATGAGCAGCGACATGCGGAAGACGCGCCGCTGCCTCTCCCGGCGCTCCCGGTGGCGCTTGACGGCGCGTCGCAGCGCGATGATGACCGACACGGACGTGCGCATGCCCAGCGCGGGCAGCCGGCTGACGCTCTGCGAGGCGTCGGCGGGCTCGGCCTGCGTCTGCGCCGGCTGCTGCGGCGGCGCGTGCTGCGACGTGGCCGTCAGCGAGATGTTCTTTTTCCGCCGCGACTTCTTCTTCTTCTGCGAGTTGTGGAAGCGCGTGCCGATGCGGATGTTGAGCGCCTGCAGGATCTTGTAGTAGGTCACCAGCATCACCACGGCCGTGAAGATGAAGATGGGGATCTGGGCCAGCAGGTGGTAGTACAGGCCCAGAGCCCCGTAGTCCTGCTCGCCCGCGTCCACCGTCGTCGCCGTCGCCGTCGCCGCCGTCTGGTTCCGGTCGGGCTGCGGCTCGGGCCCGAAGAAGCCCACCTCCACGAAGGGCACCAGGAAGCTGAGGAAGGACAGCACCCAGATGGCCCCCAGCAGGGCCACGGCGCGGCCCATGGTCAGCACGCGGTTGGCCGGCTTGACGGAGATGTCGTAGCGGTCCAGCGTGATGGCCAGCACGTTGGCGGCCGTGGCCACGCTGGCGAAGGAGACGCAGGCCTCGTGGAAGCAGCCCACCAGCGCCACGTCGCCCTCCAGCGACAGCAGCACCACGGCGATGGTCAGCGGGATGCAGCACAGGCACACGATGACGTCCAGCACGTGCAGGTTCATGGTGACGATGTTGCTGACCGAGTTGACCAGGTTGGACTTCATGCAGTAGAGGGCCAGCACGGTCAGGTTGCTGCTCAGGCCCAGCACGATCTCCAGCATCAGGAAGCCCGTCAGGGACACCTGGAAGCTGACGGGGTAGGTGGCGCTCGCGGCCAGGTTCATGTTGGGACTGACGACGGACTCAGTGTTGTCGTGCACAGTGACGTTGCTCATGGTGGCTTCTTCCAGCGCAGGGGGAACATGCATTATCCTGTGACGGAGAGACAGAGAGAGGGGAGGTCAGGTTAGGACACACTCACAGAGCATCTTAAATCAGCTATGCTTGATATACTTTGGTGTTGTGGCACAAGGTAGAAAATTGTCGATCCAGTATCCAGTAGAGCCGGGCGAAAATCACAAGAAAAGAAAATTCTTGCCTGTCAGAAGACACGGCTTATCTCCTTCCAATTCCACCTGTATTGATCTGTCATTTATCTCAGGTAGATCTTGTCACCTGGTTGCCAATAAGCTGATCTGATATGATTCTGTAGTTGCAGCTAACAGCCTGGTGGTGTTGCTATTGTCAATCTATATGTTTTTAGCTTTGTAGTATTTTATCAAGTGCATGTCTAATCGCAACACATTCATTTGTTTTGGCAAATACGTGATTCGAATGTATACAGACACAGACACAGACACAGACACACAGACACACAGACACAGACACAGACACAGACACAGACACAGACACAGACACAGACACACTCACTCACTCACCCTTCCCCTGGGCTCAATCTACACCCCAGGGCTTGGTGTGTGGGCCACAGACATCTTGACAGGATCCAGCTGGGTTATCCAATCCCAGCATGGCCTCTTCAGCGGAACGACGCACCACCTGTACTCCACTCAGTGGCACACCTGTTCGCAACCCAACCAGCATCTGGTCACTCTTCACTCAATAGAAAAGATCAGTATAGGCTCCTATTCCAAGACCAGTGTTCTTCTTCTTTTTTTCTCTTTCTCACGTTCTCTCTTTCTTCTTGATTGTATTAGATGATGAGGAAAGTAAAGGCAGATAAGCACGTTGACCGGGGGACTACCCAGTCTGTCCACTGTTTATGATATTTATAATTCCCCCAATGACAGGGCTTTCAGAAAATACACACAACAGCAAAGGTCAGATTCTCTCCCCCATAAAGCATTAGGCGGTTATGGGGAGATATTGACTGTGGTCTCCAGCCAGATAGACCCATTCGCTGTTCAGCGCAAACACTGGTGCTTTATGGTGTTTACTTCTGCCCCTCAATGAACAATTAATCCATCCATGATAGCGCCATTATCAAAAGACAGCACAGCGCCGTGTTCGGGATTCTCAGCCCCAGGTCCACCAGCAGCTACTCCGGTGGTCATTCGGAGTTTTTATCACAGTGCACGCAGGATTAAATCCTCATCGATTTTCTATGGCAGGCCAGCGATGACACCGGTCTGGCCGGTCAGTAAGCCGGTGGGGTCAGTGAGTCTGAGGGATGGGCATCTCTTTTCCTCCCCCTCTCTCTCTTGCCCTTTCTCTTTCTGGGGTCTCGTTGCTGTAGATGACCTTTAAGCTTCCCGGAGGTCACCTCCAACCATCCTAACAGGTCACCTCACAAGCCAGGAGAGCTGTGGCTAGTTCATTAACATCCACTAGAAAACACGACATCCATCCTTTTGAGCCAGGAGTACACTGCCGTTGAAACCCATGAAGGCTCAGCTAATACTATATTTTGCCTTTAGTGGTGTGTGTGCGTGTGCAAGTTGGTTTGCATGCAAAAGTAACGCTTGGGCGCGTGTTACTGTCGCGGCGTTTTTGAGCAATTGGCTCAGTGTTTCGCTTGAAGGTCGTTGGCCTGTAAGGGAAATAAGAGGGAGTCCATTAGCCAGTGGTCTTCCCTGGGGAGCCGGGGGCCGGCTGGTGGTGGTGTGTGGGGGGGTGGGTTGTCGAAGGCGGCGGAAGAGACGCTGTCGGCTGATTTATGCTGGGACCAAGCCCCGGAGAGAGGCAGGGCAAGAGCAGCAGGCCTGGGTCCACGCCATCTCCACGTCAGGCTGTCCCCCGCTCCGGTCCCCGAACAGGCGCTCTGCAGGGAGAGGAAACACGCGAGATGGGGTCTGAGTCGAAGCTAAACAACCATCCATCACAACCAACCAGGCATGGTGCTACAGCAACTTTTAAATATAGCGACTGCCATTCAAGACCTAAACACATTCCTTTAATTTTCGCCCCGGAAAAGGAACTGTGTGTATGTGTGTGTGAGTGAGTGAGTGTGTGCGTTTGAGGGATGTGAACCTCTGGAATCTATTTGGTGGAAAAAATGGAATGAAAACATTATAGACACTATTAGGTGCACAAGCAGATAAAGAATTCTTCCCAAGTCAAGTCAGTCAAAGTAAAGGGTAAAGGTTGATAGGGTCTGGGTGACAGAAACAGGAAACAGGACAGGAAATGACAATTTAGGCAAGAATATCAAGGCATCCAAAGGTCCCCCAGATGTCATTGTGATGGTGTTGTCTATGTGCAGCTGCACTATAACACCTCTGCCTCCTACACGCCGCCTCTCTCACGGAACATCTCAAAAAACCCTTAGGACGGATGCAGTGCTGCACACAGACACACAGACACACACACACACACAACAATGCACACACACGCTGCCCTCACTCAAGACTGGTGACCACGGGAGCGAGTGGTCGGCAGGCGGGCAGGCTGTCAGCCCGAACCGCAGCGCTCCGTCACCTTCCCTGGTAGCGCGTCGCTAGAGCACTGAGAACACCGCTGAGTCGGAGCCGCGTCCGGGCCACGGATGGACGCGGAAAAGTAGCGACGGGGCTCAGCTCAGCTCCGGCGATTGTTTAAAAATACATGTAGGATGGAACAGCAGGTGCAGAATGTGTGTGCATTTTGGAGGCCATTGAGAGATATTCTGTCCAGATGTCAGAATCCAAATCTAACCTAACTGATTTTTCTACTGTGCATATGTCACAAGAAACACTCTATGTTCACTCCGAGTCCATAACATTTGCACTGCATTTAGTGACTACTTTCCCTATTTATTTCTCTAATTCTTGATGAATGTTTGGCATAGACACATGACATGCTCATTTCTCACAGCGCATTATTTGCATTTTCCATTTTCATGAAGCGCTCCTGTGCACACATACCTCATGCTGTTCCAAATCTTTCTTCTTCTCAGTGTTTATCCGGGCAGCAAAGACGGAAGGAGCGAGTGTGACTGCACGCAACTGTCAAACAAACCCCTCTGGCTTCAGGAGCACTAACTAATTGCCAGGTCCTGCTAATGAAATTCAGCTCTGCTCCAGAAACAGTTGGGTCTCCTGACTCCAGTGGGCTTTTCTCCTGTATGAAGGCGTCCCAAAGACCCAGTGAAATCCAGAAGTGTAAGCGTGCCGTACTCCCAGTGTCCCACAGTGGATGTGTGCCAGTAAGGAATTGTTGAATGTCATTGGCAGTGAAACAAGGGGTCATTTACCATCCCAAAATCAATGCATCCCGCAATCCAGAGGCAGTGAAAAGAGAGAGAGGGGGAGAGAGTGAGAGAGAGAGAGAGAAAGAGATGGACCATGCAACTATGGGCTGTCCTGTGGCAGAATCGGACCATCCCACTTTTCCCCTGTCATGCGATTGCAGTCCTCCCGTGGACTGCCTCTGTTGCGCTCTCTTTGCTGTGCTGTGCAGCGCGTGCAAGCAGTCCTACTCCAACACTCACTCTCTCTCTCTCTCTCTGTGTCTCTCTCTCTCCTCCCCTCTCTCTTTCTACTCTCCTCCTCCCCTCCCGCTCTCTTTTCCTCACTGCGGCGGGTTGCGGTGCTCCCTGCTGCCCTGATTGGTCTCCTGTAATAGGCTTAACCCTTTCCTCTCTGTCCAGGAGCCACGCCACTTCCTTTTGTTCCAAGCACCCCCGCCTCCCCCCGCCTCCCACCCCCTTCTTCACCTCCCCTGCTGAGCATCATTCCTCACTAGGTCCTGGACGTCCTCCGCGTGTTGGTGTAAGGGAGCTGTATCCATGGCGAAATGATACTGTAATCAGGGAGGGGGGTGGGGGGGGTTCTGTGGTCAGTACACAGAAGTGTTAGTGTCTCAATACAAGCCAAGGGTGCAGACAGTGGAAGAGGGAAATGGCTGTGGACATCATGCCATTACTTATTGATGCTTGATAGTGTTATAAAAATGAATCTCAGCCCGCATGGGAGATATGGGGTGGTGGTGGTGGTGGTGGTGGTGGTGGTGGTGGTGGTGGGGCAGTGGGTGAAGGAGAGGATGGAGATAAGACTCGGAGAGCACTGATGAAGAGATTCTAAGATGCGTCTTCTTTTTTCCTTCCTTCCTTGCTGCCGTGTAAGGGGCGGAGAGTGGCCTTGATTGATAGCTTCAATTACATGGCGCTGTCAGATTACAGAGGGAATGGTCACCCTCCATTTGTTTTGTTTGCCTCATTTGCCAGGTGTGATAAGAGCCAGGGGGCATCTTCTTTCAGAGGGGACAGTGATGTGATGTGTGTGTGGGGTGGTGCTGGAGGAATGGGGCGGTGGCGGCGGGGGTGGTGGGGAGTGGTGGTGGCCATGGAGCAGGATAGCTGTCATCGTGTGTTCCACTATCCGTCTGCAGTAACCTCTGCAGTTATTGTGTCGCGCAGGATTATATTTGTGCTGAGTGGAGACAGTGCACTGACGTACCTTCTATACAGTTGGGCACTTACATGGAAGACAACTCACCTACCATCAGCATGTTTTTGTTTATTCAAAATGTAATGATGAACAGCTGTCATATTCATTCACATACAAAGCCATGGATGTCCTCCCAACTGCATATGAACAGCATGGGGAGAGCCTGTTGGGGCTCATTTGTGTCACACACAACAGTCCCAGGCACAAGAAACACTGCAAGCCCATCAGATTCTACACAATAACCAGTATTGGTGAAAATGCTATTGCAGCATTTTATCATGTTTATGGTGTTAGAAACAAAATACTGCAATACGTGTAGATCGTTGCCTGTATGTACTTTAAATGTGTGTGTGTGTGTGTGTGTGTGTGTGTGTGTGTGTGTGTGTGTGTGCGTGTGTGTGTGTGTGTGTGTGTGTGTGTGTGTGTGTGTGTGTGTGTGTGTGTGTGTGTGTGTGTGTGTGTGTGTATATGTCTGCGTCTATTGTGTGTCTTTTAAGGGCGACCCCGGCTGGCAGGTAGCTCTTAAGGAATCACTTTCATGCTCTGGAAAGTGGTAAACATCCTTCAGAAAAGGCAGTTTTTCTGTCGGAATTCAGTAGAGAAAGCCATTAATATTTCACAGAAGTATTAATATTTCAGCCAGGCTGCTCACTATAGTCCCAAGACTCTGCAGTCTGATATTCGTTGTTTTATTCTGCCTTTTTTGTGCGCGTGTGTGAAAATGTCTGTGTCTGTATGGGGAGGACAGAGGAGAGTGCTTGATGATGAAAGAACGTTGATTGCTGAAATGTGGTTTCCATTAGTGTGTGTAACCTTGTGAATTTGTTGAAAAGACGTGTAGCGGCACAAGTCTGGAGACTTAGACTTTGTTGAATTTGTAGTGCTTAGCCAGCCTCAACGTTTAAATCCTAAATGTGTTTGGCTGCCTTGGGTGGTGGGAAATTGTGGGCTAGCTTCCAATGTAATCGCTTCAAGTACAAATGGGATACCAATTAAGTTAGAGCAGTTGTTGTAGCCCAAAATTGCCTTCTAAGATGCTGTAAGAGTGGTTGCCAGATATTACCAATAAAGATAGAAGAAATGGTTGCAATATCTCACTTCAATTGATGGCAAAGTGTGCAGATCTGTGGCTCTCACTGAATTGTTGTATGATTTATTAGGATGGGTGATTTTTAGCTACATAATATTAGGTTTACACAGAGAGAAGAGAAAATCTGGAAAAGCAAGGGATCCCTGGTCTTATCAGATGTAATGGGTGTTTGCCTACAAACCAGCAAGTCAGATGGCAGTGGAATGCGATGACAAACAGTGGAATGAGAAAGCCTGAGGACTCGAGAGCAAGACTCCTTTTTTTTTTTTTATCGCTCTCCTGCAGCAGGCTTTCTGCTCTCCAAATCTGGAGCGTGTGCGATTTGCCATAGATTAGCCCATTGCTAATAGACTCCCATGTTTGAGTGGCCAAATATGCTTAAACCAAAGCCCACTTTATTCTAAGCTTCAAACAGCCTGAGAAGCAATGTAAGTGGAATTAAAATAAGGGAGAGAGCGGGAGAGAGGGGGAGAGAGCGAGAGATAACTGAAGCACGCTGGAAAAGTGTTGGCCTGGCCATCTTTGCTTGTCAAATCTCTTCACGATGTCTCATGTTGAGAGGAGTTGTGTACCCGGATTCATCCAGCAAATAGCACGGCTGTCCCCATCTAGCTGAAGATCACCTTTTGATCACTGTGGGATATTGGGTAATATCCTGGCCTGAAACTCAATCTCCTCTCTGATAGAGCTACCTGGGATGGCTATGCTATTGCAAATCATTTGATGTCCCACATGGGGTTACTACAGCTATTGTACAAACAGAATGTCATGGTCAATGTGCAAAAAGGGGGGAAAGGGAGATTACTGGAAATAAAACTAGGAATTATGTATTAAATGTATTAAAGGCTGAAGCATGTTGGAAACTGAAAATATTTTCATATTCATTTTCAATATTTCATTCAGCTGTGTAGGCTACTCTGTATAATATGATAGAGTGACAACACAAGCTGACTGGACTTGACTTGATACAATCGTAAGGCAGGCCTCTAGGTCTCTGGATAAAAGCTATGAAGCCAGTAGCCCAGTTCTTGCATGTGTCACAGCCTCACGTTGTGATTAATAATTGCTGCCTTGACTCTTACCTCTTTATATGGCCATCACCCAATTAGAGACAGGGGGGCTTGGCCCATGACTCATTCAGCCCTGTGTTCTCCCCTCTGTAGCCTGATCTTCCTCTCATCTCTCTCTCTCTCTTTCTCTCTCTTTCTCTCTCTGCGTTTGTGTTTGGACGAGTCTGTTTTCCCTTTACCGTTCCGTCCTCATTCCAATCTGTCATCAGATCTGGTTGTTTTGAGCCTTTTCGGGTGGGTGAAGGGACGCTCGATAAACCTCAAGCTTCTTGTCCTTCAGTTGACCTCATGTATTGGCTCGTCTTTGTTGCAATCTGCATATGAGAATGGCTGAGATTTATGCAGAAATACTCCCTTATTTCCCGTCTGCTTCTTGCCCCAAGGTGATGGATGTTCTGTTTTTTTCACATTGAAGTTGGGTTACTGGAGGATTATCTCCACGCCTTGCTTGGAAAGATCATTTTTAATCACATTTCTCGCTGAAAATATTAGTGGAGAGAAGTCAGTGTTATTAATGGATTCTTATTTTTGTTTTCCCTTTAAAATAGCCTCTGTGAATTTCCAGGATGAACAGCAGGTCGATTTAAATGTCTTCATCGTTTATATCAGGGCCAGGGAAGAGATGGATCCCTGGAAGAAATTGGACTAGCTAAAAGGCTTTTTGAGGGGTGGAGAGAGGAAGAGGAGGCGGGGGGTGTGGGGGGGGGGGATTGCTGTTACATCCTCTGCGTCCTTAACAGGGGCCTTTTTAGCCATGGCCAGATATTGGCCGTGCTGTTTCTGGTCACGTTCCGAATGCCTCCTGGGGGTTCGCTCTATAGGCCGGGGCCAAGAGCTCAAGGGAAGGGCAATGAAAAATGGAGGTCGCGACGAGGGACTCACGCTTGCGTCTGACCACAGAGCAGCTCCTGCTTGGTCCCCCTCCAGACTCAGAGCAGCAGCTGCCAGCAAAGGTCCAGAGGCGCGGGCGAGTCTCCACCGAGCATTCATTGGTCTTTATAGGCCACTAACCGCTAATAAAGCAGCGCCCCGCTAGGCCCGGATACACACAAAATGTTCCCTCATGCAACATAAACGCTGCCATAGTTAAAGGTCAGGGTTGTCTATTGCACAAACCCTAAACTGAGTGTGACACGCAACACTTAACTGATTATTAGGAAAAATGTTGACACGGTTTATATTTCCTCAAATTAGATAGTAAGAATGAGTGGAATTGTACAATTACATTGATTGAATTACATAGGCATATAGTATATTGCAGTAGTCAAAGAAATGTGTATGACAAGTGGTAATTTACTTTAACAGCGTAGGCAAACTTATTAAATGAAAAATGTTTTTATGTAACATATATTACACCTGTTGAAGAATCAAGCCTTGACACAACCAATCGTTTCTACACTATGTTACCCATAACTCAATCTCAGACCAACATTGTATCCTTCATGACAAAAAACTGAAACTAAAATAAATGAATGACTACATATTGTAATAGAAAAACATTATGACTGCTCCTAATTCAAAGTTATATAGCAATGAAACCAAATCATAAACAATTCAAGAGGAATCCCTGGAACGAATTCCATAAAGTATTCCTAGATCTGGTTGCACTGCCTGCATATTCTATACTTTTACAGTGATGGTGGTCTTCATGAGATTCATTCATTCACCAAATGCTTGAATGTGAGGGGTGAACTGGTCAAGGCCCCCTGTCCCATCCCAAATAAACACCATCCCACACCCGCGGCTCCCTCTGGCTGCAGATTTGACCACAGTAAAGGGAAGTCTCCATGCATGTGCCCTGGACATGTCCACGGGGGGGTTACGACCCACACATGTCCCCCACCAAGGAGCTGCTTTTTTTGGGGGGGGGGGGGGGGCAGTGGTGAGTGGAGAGGGTGGTAGGGTTGGGAGGGAGGGGGGAAGGAGGGGGAGGGTTATTGGGGAGTAGCGCGGTGCTCCCTGCAGCTCAAGCGCCAAGTTTTCCATAACGCGTCTCAGAAGTCCAGTCGCTTCCTGTCACAGCAAAGCATCTGTTTACGTCCGAGATGTCAGGGAGCGTCCCTGAAGGCGTGGGAAAGCCAGGGCTCCCCTCGCACGCCAGGACACGGAGCTGCCGGGGTGAGCGGTCCCGTGGGGGTGAGGCTCAGTGGGATCTCCTGCAGGCTTGTTGTTCCGAGATTTAGGACGAGCGGCTTCAGGAGGACTGGACATCGGATTGGACACCGGACTGGATTTTTAATTAAAACCACTTTGTAACATTGTAGGGAGAATGACTGAAGCTTTTGCAGGAAATATATTTTGTTAATAATTTTGATGTAATTATTTTGCTGTACCACTTCCACAGAAACATATTAAATAAACAAATAAATAAAATGGCAAAGTAAACACATGGAGGGTTTACTTTCCTTTGACATACTTGGACACTGTTCCACAACAAGGCTACAAGATCAATATTCAAATACTCATATTCAAAGAATATTCAAACTATTCCAGATATATATATATGCAAATGCAAATATTTGCAAGTTGTTCTTCCATGTTATGTTCTGAGGTTTATATGACTGTTATCTTGTTATCTGTTAGATTGACATCATTCGCTGAACTGGGAGAATGAGTTGTCACGTGGGGCACTTACTGTAGTTATGCCATATCATCCAAATGGATCTGTATCACTTTATACAGTACAGTTTATCAAATAGGGCCCATAGGGAACTACGCAATGCATGGCTTGAAGGTATTCCATGTGTGTCCATGGGAAGGCCAAAAGAACTATCGCTCTATTTGTCGAGACAGTCCTGACATGAACTCATTGCATCCATGCCCTGAGAGCGCCCATTGTCACCTGTGCTGTGCCGTGGTAGTCTGCAGAAGTCCCTTGTCACGGCAGCTTCCAAGTGGATCTTTATCTGTTTCTAGGCAGGGAAGCACAATGGAAGAGGAATGGCCCTGACTGGACAGATGGCCTGCCAAAGCCTAGAAAGACCATTAGGTGCTGACAGCGCAGTCCAGACAAAAGAGCACTTAATGTTGGACTGTGACATTTATTGCGCTCTGTAGCCGCGGCCCTCCCCGAAATGTCTGGGGATTATAGCACTGGTTTTAACATCAGTCTTCCCCAAACTGAGAGCTGCTGGCTCTCTGGTGGATAGACAAGAGCAGGTCTCTGTTAGGACAGTCCAGCTTGTTGCAAATCAAATTGTTTGACATGATAATAGAGAACGCTACCAGCTGAATGATAAAAGCAGATCAGTAGCCACAATGTCAAATCAAATGCTTTGCAATGAAACTAATTCATGTACTAGAGAGAAATATCTTGCCCTGTAGGGAGCAGAGAAATAGTGTCATATTTTCCATAAAAGTTGGCAATGAGTAATCATTTGTTCTGTAATCAACCTATGTCTAAATTGTTTTGGAGTCATGTTAGTTTGTTTGCTTAGCCGTAAGACTCCCAAGATCAGACTGGTCACTTTACAAGAACCAGGATTCATTTTGTCAACAAAAATTATTTATTGTGTTGTGGACTTTACGGTTCTGCCAACACATCTATCAATACACAGACCTCAGTGCAGGCAGCAGGAGCCACCCTTTATCGGATTGTTTACTTTTGCTCAGCAAAATATATTTTGCTCGGTGTCCTGGGTTCTACTGGACTTAAAATACTTTGATTAATTGACTGAAATGGCCAACCTATTTAGTGCCTCGCCTGCACAGCTGCACTAAGTGCTCTATTTTCAGGGGCTGTCCTTCCTCCTTCTTTGGGATATTGACAAGTCCTTGGCAGTCTTTCAACAGACGAGGTTCTGTTGTTCTATAGAGTCAAGTTTCCCCTTATTGGTGAGAAAACATGAACCCATCTCTCTCCAGTTGAATAAAGTGACATTTTCTCTTGCGCTGACAAAAAGAAGAATGATTGATCTTGAATGTATCTCGTGCACGTGAGGTAAGACATGACAAAGTCCTCAGAAGGAGGTCCAAGTGTGACGGGCCTTTGACTGGTCAGTGTGTGGACTCATCTATCATTGTGTAGCGGAGACATGTACCATGGTGTGCCGTTGGAACAATCTGACCCCTTAGTCCTTGCTCTCATGATATTTGATCTTTTCTTGCCTGCCGTTGAAGTCAAGTTATTTGGGGTGAAACTGGAATCAATGCAAAACTCCTGAATGCGTTTAACCAAAGTACTTTATTACTTCATACATATGGAGCCATGTTTTAGTGACGAGATAAAGTATAAAACAGTCATGTATGTGTAAGGCTGGGTGTTTTCCCGTTCATGAGTTTTTCTAAGATGGCAGACGGGGGAGACGACCTCACGGTGGGACACTCCTTTATGTTCAGGTGGTCTGTTTACATTTGACTGTCCCCACTGTCTTGAGACCGGCATATGGCCAGAGTTCCCGACCCCATGCCAGGCACACCTCGACTCCCCCTCTCCACGCCTCTGATAGATTAATGTTGGAAACTGAAATGTATCTGTTTCATGACAAATGATAATGTATCTATGTTTGGTATCATTTTTAATGTCTCAATGCGAGAAGTAAGAGGGTCTCAGTGGTACAATTGTAAAATAAGTGTTAATATGTTTTCTGGTGATCTAAGCGAAATTGCCAAGTATTGGATGGAGAACCTCCCATTCCCTTTTGTAATGATAAGACAATACCCTGTGAAGGCCAAGGCCCCTTCTGTAGCTATAGCATTTATATGTTAATTTCCAGTGTGGAACTTCACAAGAAACCCCCCTGTTCTGTGTGGATACTTAAGGATAGATAACAAGTAACTCAAAAAAGGATTTCTGCTTATCAGGTCTCTGGGTAAGGTATGAGAGGTTCTGCTTGGCAGAACTCTCAGGTAAGGTTTGGGTAAGGTGATGGAGTCTCTCTGCTTTATAGAGCTCCTTGGTAAGAGTAACTTTATTTTAGGTTGAGGTTTTAACTTTCTTTGCTACTTTATTATTGTTTGTACCTTTATGCTTTTATTGATTGTATTAGAAAGATTACAATAAATGTAATATGAATTGGTAACCAGTAATATTCTTTTCTTGAGAATTGAAGTTCTAAGCAAGGTCTTTGTTTAATCAGATATCATAACAGTGAATAGATTCTCAGATAAACTGAGCGGCTTGTGCGGGCTGGTCAAACTCAAGGAGTCACTGTGCTGGGTTCAGTTTGCCTCAAGCTAGTAGGCCTCTGAGTGCTAAAGTCAGGCCTGACCTGTCCCAGACAAACTAGCCTAGAAGTCACTGACCGGACAATGGTAAACTGCACAGGGGTGCCAAAGTCAATGTACTAGAGAATAACTGTTGATATCAGGTTGGATCTCATTTGTGATTAAGCAAAATAGGCCTTGTAGAGAGAGAAGTCTAGAAATACTTAGTATTTATTGTAGACAGATATTTCATAGTCATCAACAGTGTGACTATAGCTTTCGTCTTATGGAGTCAGATGATGGTCAAATATTATAAATAAGTTAAACTTGTTCAACATAACCTCATTGGCGCACCAGACAAAGACAGAACACGTAGTTAAGTGGGGAAATATATTGTTGTATAATATTCCTCCTTACAAAGTGGTGACTTCCCTCAGGTGATTGAATATTTCTGTGAATCAGAACTTTCAAGTACGTCGTTCTGGTGCGATATGCAATGAGTTTTTGAGCTTCCAAAAATTGCTTTAAGCAAGCATTTAAGTTACGTCGGTCGCGCACTAAAAATGCCTAATGCGAGAAATGCAGATTGTCCCTCAACAGCGACGAACTCTCTCCGTGAGTGATGTGATGTAAATCTTCTGCATTTGGTGAGTAAATCAAACTTTTCTTGAAGACTTGTAGTAAAATGCACATGCATTAACGTTAACATTTCACCAAAAATATTCAGAAAGTGTAGCATTCGAATGTATAGCCTACATAAACGAACATGGATAAATGTCATGATCTACAAATGCTTTTGTTATCTGCATGGACAAAAACATTCAATTGCACACTAGATAAACTACAACATAAAGGTATCACAATTAACTCTAGCGAGGAAGAGATATATAATTTCTGGACTCACACTCAGGTGAGAAAGCCAAAAGAAAAACGGTTTAAAATTACGGAAAGCATTGTGTCTTTAATATTGCGAAAGAAAATGAAGGAACTCGAAACACTTCGTACTTCAATGCAAATGTTTGCAAATGCAAAAGATGTTGCGGTTAACTCTGATGAAGTTCCTAATCCCAATGTGCCTTCTTTGCAAACCATTTCCGTGAACACCGATGTTTCTGATCATGCTTTACCAACTTCATTGCGATTTTGTTCTGATGTGAGAGATGCTGATATTTCTAATGAGGTTCCAGACATTGTTGTTTTACAAGGCAATCCAAGCACCAGTGGGCCTGTCTTTCCTGAAAATGAACCTCTACCTGATGAATGCGCTGTGGCCACAATGAGACGTGTGGACACAAGCAACCAAGGCTTGACCAAGAAACGAGAAGGGCAGAAAAGTATGCCTAAAGCGAACAGATTCTGCAGCTCCTGCTACAAGGTTGGCCATGACGAGGAAAAATGTTGGACGCAAGGATTGGGCAAACCTCCGCCATATTTCTTCAAGCGCCGCGAACGAACCAACAAGCCTCTTGACAAACAACATAACGGTCTGAAAGATGAAGTTCTAACTATGATCAAAACAGCAGTTAAAAATGAGAAATTACGAATTTCCAAACTGTTCGTTCAATTCCTAAAAACTATTTAATGCCTGTGTCTCTCCCAGCAAATCCCCCCATAGATCCAGATCCTTTGTTCTAGGTGCGAAATCTCACACCACCCGATGCTGCTATGGGTGCGTGCGTGTGTGTATGTGTGTGTGTGCTTTCACTGGACAATAATGACATAGGCCTACTACTGATGTTATTCCACCATTGAGAAACATGGTAAGACACATTCTTATTTACTTCTCAGTTCTGTGAATCTAAAAATTAATTCGAAATGCATTGACACATTGAAGTTTAAGATAATATGTTATATACTGACTTTGTTGTATGCTCCTGTATCAGGACATAGACTCTGTAAGTGTTTTTTGCTTCTAAGCACATAGACAATACAGATGTTAGTAGTACAATTATTCTTAGAGCTGATATTCTTGAACACCAGTTTAAGTGAAGAAATTGTAATAATATCAACTTCTAACAGTTTCAACAAAGTTATAAGGTAATGTCCATAAGTGATAAAGCACACACACACACAAGTGAATTTTCTTAACATTTATGCTACAAATCGAGACATTTGGATTGTTGGGAGCAAGATACATGACATAACTGATTAACTTGTTTTTTCCTTTTAATTCCTTTACTTAACCTACCATGGATTTATTTTTTGAATTGTGCATTCAAGAGAAAGCCTTTGAATTGATGCACCAATTGACAATTGACATCTAATTAGATATTCTTTTTATTATTTGATTCTTCTTGATTTAATTTAGGTTATATTCAGTGTGCCTTGTTATATGATGTCAATTTGATGACGACACATGTTAGTTACTATAACACAACTGTTTTATCAGCCTATTTGAACTACTATAATGATAAAGATCAAGCTTATGCTTGGCTATAGTCACAAATCGATGATTTAGTCTCTGATTATAAGGACAGACTCGCTGTCCAAGTTCCACCCGCTAGATTTAAGTAAGACCTATGCTGATGTGACTGGTCTTTTTGGCTCAACTAATTCCATTGCCAATTCTTACAGGATAACTGATCACAATATTCATTATGGTTGTTAACCAGAGGTACCCTGGTTGTCAACACCTCACCAATACTAATGAAAACATTATCAAAGCGGAAAAACCTGAAGCGCAGGCGTTTCTAACCGTTTCTAACAGTCATTCATTCTTCACTCAGACCCGTACCATCGAAGTGACTTAGCCTGTAAGACATACTGTATGCACAAGATTTATTTACTTCTGCCAGACAAGAACTCCTGGATCTCCATCTATAAAAGACCCCTAGGCATGTCCTAAGTGAATTGATTGAAATCTTGGACTTGCACAGGTGGTCTACTGTATGTCAGAAAAAAATGAAATGTATAAATTGTTTAAGAATTATTACCAACTTTGATAATGTACACTGGCACTCAATGTGCAGGATGTATTGTTTTTATTTTTGTCACCTTTCCACTTATCCACCCAGAACAGGTCTTTCCAAATTCTACAACATAGTGTAAAAGATCAAGTGATAACATGGGACCACCTCACCTCACAGGGTATATTTAAGAAACACTGAGACCTTATTCACTTCTCGCACTTGTTGTCATGAAACATTCAATTATGTAATTTGTACCTGTAATACACTAAAGCCTTTTTCACAGAATGACTTCGAAATCGTCAGTGTTCAGTTACTGTATGGGCATTCTGATACCTCTCAGGTTTCACGCACACAGTGGTGTGTCACCAGTGAAATGAACTCTTTTCCTAATGGGAGCTTACTTGCCCCTCACACCACAGTCTGCATGGAAGTTACTGAAGACTTCTCCATGGAACAGATCATTCTGAACATGGACTGCCACATCACCCAAGCACAGGTTCAGCGAACCTAACCAAGAAGATGGCTGACATCCTGTCCAGCTCCTCCACACGATCTGCACAGTACGCATACACTTGATGGAACTGGGTGTTCAGAGCATGTGTACTTGCTAGTGTATTCACAGCCGCTGCCACCCTAGTCCAGTGTTGTTATATGCGATATGCCATCCGTTCCCTACGCCGAGCCACTCACACAGCTCTGGTATTAAGCCCACTACAACTGCCAGGACCACACAGACTGAAATGATGATATGTAATATGGATGGCAAGCCTTCATTTTTGACACCTCTGAGATAATGACTTCACGGTGTCAATCGGGCGATTGTAAGGCTGGGTGTTTTCCCGTTCATGAGTTTTTCTAAGATGGCAGACGGGGGAGACGACCTCACGGTGGGACACTCCTTTATGTTCAGGTGGTCTGTTTACATTTGACTGTCCCCACTGTCTTGAGACCGGCATATGGCCAGAGTTCCCGACCCCATGCCAGGCACACCTCGACTCCCCCTCTCCACGCCTCTGATAGATTAATGTTGGAAACTGAAATGTATCTGTTTCATGACAAATGATAATGTATCTATGTTTGGTATCATTTTTAATGTCTCAATGCGAGAAGTAAGAGGGTCTCAGTGGTACAATTGTAAAATAAGTGTTAATATGTTTTCTGGTGATCTAAGCGAAATTGCCAAGTATTGGATGGAGAACCTCCCATTCCCTTTTGTAATGATAAGACAATACCCTGTGAAGGCCAAGGCCCCTTCTGTAGCTATAGCATTTATATGTTAATTTCCAGTGTGGAACTTCACAAGAAACCCCCCTGTTCTGTGTGGATACTTAAGGATAGATAACAAGTAACTCAAAAAAGGATTTCTGCTTATCAGGTCTCTGGGTAAGGTATGAGAGGTTCTGCTTGGCAGAACTCTCAGGTAAGGTTTGGGTAAGGTGATGGAGTCTCTCTGCTTTATAGAGCTCCTTGGTAAGAGTAACTTTATTTTAGGTTGAGGTTTTAACTTTCTTTGCTACTTTATTATTGTTTGTACCTTTATGCTTTTATTGATTGTATTAGAAAGATTACAATAAATGTAATATGAATTGGTAACCAGTAATATTCTTTTCTTGAGAATTGAAGTTCTAAGCAAGGTCTTTGTTTAATCAGATATCATAACAGTGAATAGATTCTCAGATAAACTGAGCGGCTTGTGCGGGCTGGTCAAACTCAAGGAGTCACTGTGCTGGGTTCAGTTTGCCTCAAGCTAGTAGGCCTCTGAGTGCTAAAGTCAGGCCTGACCTGTCCCAGACAAACTAGCCTAGAAGTCACTGACCGGACAATGGTAAACTGCACAGGGGTGCCAAAGTCAATGTACTAGAGAATAACTGTTGATATCAGGTTGGATCTCATTTGTGATTAAGCAAAATAGGCCTTGTAGAGAGAGAAGTCTAGAAATACTTAGTATTTATTGTAGACAGATATTTCATAGTCATCAACAGTGTGACTATAGCTTTCGTCTTATGGAGTCAGATGATGGTCAAATATTATAAATAAGTTAAACTTGTTCAACATAACCTCATTGGCGCACCAGACAAAGACAGAACACGTAGTTAAGTGGGGAAATATATTGTTGTATAATATTCCTCCTTACATATGTCTTTGTACATCATTTCCTGAATTTGTTTTAAATGAGTTTATGAGTTTTAAACGCCTGTCTGGCCCATCTTCTGAACAAATAGAAAAAGTTGCACCATCATACCATAGTTCCTATGAAGGTTTCCATTGAAAAGATTTCACATAGAGGTGTGAAATCAAAAAATAATTCTGTTTACCTCAAGAGCAGGAAGAAGATGTTCAGTACCTTGCATAATAAAAAGACTTTGATGAGTGAGATGACATTTTTCCTAGCACCCTCTAATGCTATTGTCTTTTTCATTTCATTTTCCCCTAGACTATAACACATGCAGAGGACACTTAGACATGTTCATGCTGGATCGACTGCGGAGTTTCTTGATGAATTCCACTGCTCTCACTTGCTATTACGCATTGAGCTGAATAGCTGCAGAAAGGATTTCGGATTACACACTTATTCAGCAAGGTAAAGCACCAGTTATAGTTTCTATCCGCTCTACGCTCCTCTCTCTCTCTCTCTCTATCTCCCTTTCTCTGTTTCTTGAAAAAGGATTATTGCCTGCAGAACAAGAAGGTACTATAATTTGATTTCTATTCTAGTGTTTGAGCGTATGCCCAGTATTATGAACACACAAAGCATCCTGGCAGGACTCTTATCAAATATGCATTGCTTCCATTACAATTTATATTAGCCTGGAAATTAGGAGCCCTACCATCTCTAGGTGTTTGCTCCAATCCAGCAAACAAAATGACTCTGCATTGACTCCCTGCATTGTAAATGCTTACTAAAAATGTCTTCACTCCTTTGTATAAACATTGTCTTAGGTGTTGATATTGACACCTTAGACCTGTTGTATAACTGAGTTTTCAGGGCATTTACAGAATCTCAGATTCATATTCACATTCACATGATGTGTCAAAAGGTGCAGGTAAAAAACAGGGGTTTTGACACACACTGCCCTACTGGAAGATTATTGCCATCTCAAAATTGGTTTAGTGAGACATACAGAATGCAATGAAATACAGCAATAAAAATTGATTTGTGTGTAAAGCCCATTTCATGACAAATATGCTGCTGAAAGTGTTTCAGCAGTAACATAAGGTAGGTAGATATGATTATGTCAGCAATGATATGAACGTCATTACAGAACATCTGTTTGTTATAGGACCCTCAAAGCCGTCTCTTTCTTTCTGCTACTGGGCACCCGCTCCGGGTGGCTGCAGTGGGTGAGTTTTTCTGTTTTACACAACTGCCGTACCACCGCTTGCACCCGATTACCCCTGGACATGATACATGTGGATTTGTTTACAAAGTAGCAACGATCATCCACTGACAAGGTAATATCACACAATTTCAAACAAATGGTTGGTTATTGTGCTGTTGCTGTAAAGTAATTCACGATTCTCCAGGTCTGTGGAGAGTAAAGTCATAGGGTTTGACTGGGAAGGCATGGCATTCTCCATTTCAAGTTTACCATCTAAATGACTTCAAAGCTGTTGTATTAAGGTGCCTCCTACATCAGTGTTTTAAATGTAAATTTAGATGTACTTAAATACTGCTAAACTTGTTTGCAGGGATTTCTCCAGTTGATTGTACAGGGATTTGAATAGACGACAGTCATTTTGTGCCTATTAGCTGTGCTGTATGCTGATTTTGCAAAACTATAAGGTTTAATATGCATGGGAATGCATCTCCTCTTCATTCTTCATGATCTGATTCTTGAGTCCTTGGGCTCTTGGGCACTGCAGTTAATACACGGGTGCAGTCAACACACGGTTTGGTTTAGTTTTTAATTGGCATAAAACACTGCTCAACAATTTGAGCGATGGCTAAATGAAATATCACTGTTACTGTAGTAGGCCTATGTGTGTTATATGATTCTTGTTAAGGATGAAGGTGACTTTTGAATACTTGGCAGTCATGTTTTGACAGGTGTACCGTTTTTGGGATAATTTGACAAAAAAATAACACAGCTACTGTAGTTCACTTCTGTCCTGTGAAGTGTCCACCTGTCTATGCCTTCTGGCCTCAAGTCACCTCCATTCTGTTATATGTCAGCCTGTTTCTGGTGAGGCAACACATTAATGGAACACAACTTCTAATTTGTACTGTACTACCTTTGTGAAATTATGAAGCCTATACTGTACCTCAATGCTCCTTTTCCTATCAGTATCTGTGTTTTTTTTTCATGTGTTGTGCCCCCCCCTTTGTAGCCTACCTCACTTCACAGAGGAGCTCTTTAAACTACTTAATGTCCTCATCAGTTGCCTAACCGTGAGAGGGATTCAAAGCCATGCTTTGTTTAACCCTCTCCCTCTGTGAATGTGTGCGTCACTGTGTGAGTGCATGCATGTGAATGTGTGTGTCTGTGTATGTCTGTGCAGGCGTGTGCATGTGTGTGTCTCTGTGTGTGTGTGTGCGCGCGCGCGCGCATGTGTGTGTCTGTGTGTGTTTGTACAGGCGCGTGTGTGAGCCACTGCACTGATATCTTACCTCCTTGTCCTTGCTCAAGTTTGATGATAAATATTCTTTTGATCTCCACTCCTCTATCTAGCAGCAGTTCCTCTGGCAGCTGCGTGCGTGCGTACAGGATGCTTTTCTGGGTTTGTATTCTGCTGCTGTCTCGTCTAATCTCCACCTGCTTTTGCTGCTGAATCATCTTTGACAAAAATCATAAACGCTTTTGCATTTTGATGTGCTGTGAAATTTCACAATTTCTCTGCTAAAGGTGCTTTACAGAAATTTGAACGATTGTTGTACACACAGCACCAGTTCCATTCGTCTATGGATTCATGCTTACATTTTGGTATCATATCATGAAAAGCTCAAGAGAAACACTTTGTTGATGCATTCGAGCGACACTATGTAGGAATTGATTGATTGTCAACATTACTGGGAATCCATTTAATGGTAATTACACTCAGAATTTTAGCATTTCTAAGCACAGAAATGTCCAGTTCACAGATTCATGGTTTGAACATTTTTACAATTAAAGCTTTGCATCCCAGATCATTTTAAGACAGAATAATGTATTTTAAATGAGCAGGAGCACTCATGAGGAATCCATTAATGTTGAATTATTTCAACGGTAGGTTTTTTTCTACTGCATTTAATTCATGTTAATTGAGCATATATTTTTGCATGCATGATGTCTACAATAAACTCTTTCAACTTGCAACGCTGTTTTTTGTGTCTCTATGAGCTTATGTAATGTTACAACATTCAAACTGATCTAAACAAAACTCTTGTCTCATCATAAGTAGTGTGACATTTGCTCAGGCACTCGAAATAATGGGAAAAAGGTTATTGCTATTGATTACATCAGTGGTTGTTATTGCACACTCTTTCCAGGCACACGCATAAATCAGGCGCACACGCAACAACGACGGGCTCATGTCACCGATCCGGCTCCTCGGATCCAGGGGGTTGCTATCAGCAGTGGACAATTAGAGGGATGGTATTAGGGAGTATTGATTTCATCTGGTCCTGCTCCATTTCAATAAACGAAATGAATGCCGAGAGGGAACCTCGCCAATATCCCTGCACGCACATGGCCTGGCAGATGGCTTGCAGGCATTAACCTGCCTCACCAGCCCCCCCCCCTCCCCCTCCTCTCTCTCTCTCTCTCTCTCTCTCTCTCTCTCTCTCTCCCTCTGCTACCTCTAGCTAAGTGGAGTGAAGTGACGGGAGAATGTATTCAAATTCTGTCAGGGTTCTGATGCAATAGCACTATGGTTCTGCAGAGTGCTGATCCCATTTCCTGATTCGGGACTCTGCTGACAATGGCCTGAGACCTGCGGCGGTAATCGCCAGCCTCGCAGTTTTAAACCCCAGACCTCTTCAGCCTGTATCACGATAACAGCGAAATTGATTATATTAAGAGAGACGGCGTTGTTGTCGAGCTGAACGAGGATGTGGCACGCAGAGTTCAGCCACTGCAGCAGACTTGCTGCGGGTGTCATGCCTGTTCTTTGGCCCCAGGGTCATAAAGAACTGTATGTGAGACTCCGCAATGCCAAAAGGAGGATGCCACATCAATGAACACAGGCGCACTGAGGAGCGAGGGAGCAAGAGTGTCCGTGCGAGTGCATAAACACCCTGGCAGCGGCGTACGGACAGGGGCGCTAATAGCGCGAGGTGTGCCAGACTCGGTGACCTTGTCGTCTTGCACATCGGGGGTGTGGCATCAGAACCACACTGGGCTCGCGAGTCTCTCTCCGTCAGCACTTCTGGAGCTCGCTGCAGATATTTGCATAAATGAGCCAGTCTCTCCGCTCACCTGCGGCCTCCGGAATTCCCCACCCTTTTACCATCCGCCGTCCGCTCAGCTTCCTCCATGAGCATCTGCGGAGACCATGCACTCTCCTGTCTGGCTCGCCACCCACTTCCTTTATTAGGCACGCGTGACTCAATACAAACACTACTCACTGAGCTATTTCAGTTGGAGGAAAAAGGGTATCCACAATAACGCCCAAAGACAACATTTCCTCTAGATGTTATCAGTGGGCTTAATTGGGTAGTTTATCAGTGGGGAGCATATGGAGAGGCTCATGAGGTATTTGAGGTAACTTGGGGTATAGTGATGAGGGAAGTGTGTGTGTGTGTGTGTGTGTGTGTGTGTGTGTGTGGGGGGGGGGGGGGGGGGTATCTGATATCCTAAGGTCAGGGCTCTCCTGATCTGCATACAAACTTGTAAAAACGACATTGTAAACCCAAACTGCTGTCAAACTAACTTGAAACAATCATTTAACACACCATAGTCCTGAAAACGAAAGTAACTCATAATATTATTTTTCCGTAACTATGAAACATGATTTTTAAAGCCCAACTGAACTGTTTTGAGCATTATCTAGATTCCCATGATCCTTTGCATTACAGCCTCTACAAGTGCTCAGCTGCACAGTTTAGTTAATCAAGTAATGGAATAAACAGTGCCACTGTATTCAACATGGCATCACAGACAAACTTGGAAACTGCAGAAAAGACTAGGAATGCACACAAACAGTAACTCTTTTGGATCCAGGCTCATCTCAAACACACAGAGACAGAGAAGGAGGGAGAGAGGGAGAGAGAGAGAGAAAGAGAGAGAGTAATGGATCATCAGTGAACAAACACCAATGAGCCAATCTGGCTCAGACACAGCCTCACTCTCCAAACTATTCCCAAATGCCACATACAGTGTGTTCCCATTGCCTGAACATGCTACATTTATGTTTATTGCCCTGCTCTATAACCATTATGAATGCTGACTGTGGCCAACACTGATGAAGAGTATCTGACATAACTCTTCATTATCCAATGATGACATAGCACAGATTTCTCAATTGATACACAAGTGCAGCCCGTGTAGCTCAACACACAGCTCTCAGTAAAATTCCACGGAGACCAACAACATCCAACGCTTGGCAATCGGAGATTGAGCTGAGCGGTAAGACGGTGAGATGCTAATGCAGGAAGATGAACAGGTCTCATCTCATTACAGACTTCATAGATGAGCTTTTGTTCCACATGAAGAATCACCCTTAATTTCTTTTGCTGTCTGAGAACATCAAGAGATATTGGATTTTTGTTTAGAGGGAATTCAGAGGAAGCCATTTTGCTCCGAAAATAGCAATAATTACAGTGAAACAACATCAGAGGATATTGTGCCTGATGTCAATATCAGATTTTGGAGCATGACAGAAAGAATAGGGGTCGTAATTTAAAAAGTTGGCAAAGTGCAAAGACAGTCAATCAGATGGCAGTCTCCCTCTCATCCCCAAAACTTGATTTTCCCTATCGTCTCCGGCCCGTCTCCAATGGAGCTCAACAGTCACTACCCATCTCCATGAAGGCTCTATTCGATGTTTGGACAAATCCATATATAAAGGGTTTTAGGCGTTGCCTTAGGCTGAGCTGCAGTGGAATCGTAATCATAACATTTCATTTCAAGCAGGAAAACTAAAAAAGGCAAAGGTACAAGACTGTGAACACATTTTAATCTCAGAGTGAAGGAACTACTCATCTCATCAGCCAATGCCAATGATACATTTTTCAACTTAATGACAGTTTAACACACTTATTTTTTAATGTTGCTTAATCATGTCGTAGCTGGTTTACAGTCTACTGAACATGATTTTATGGCTTATAAGCCAGTTCTCAATAGAGAATGTGAATTAGATGGGTATTTCCTGAGTGGGCAGTGACTGTTGAGCTCTACACAGCTAGACTCCTGCCTGCTTCATCCTCATCCTCCATTACATAGTGTGACTCAAGGATGAACTGACTTTACTGTAAAAAGTGGTGAACTGAATAATGTAGACACTTACTATTTCTTGATTGATATTCCTAAGGCTGGATATTTTGGAGCTGAGGATAAGTTTGAAATGTTGAAAACTAAAATGACATCTACTGTAACCCTGAGCTGACTATCTGCCTGACATCTTGTCAATAGAACATTACGGTGAAGCTGCAGTCACACACGCCGTCTATTACAGTAACCAAGCCGGATATTACATTAGAGGCCTCCGTGTTATCGACTCAGTATCAACACACAGGAAGTGTTAGGTCATGGCAACAGGCTTATAATAACATGATCTCAAGGTTACCTTTAATGAGGCCAAAGCAAACACAACCTACAGTACGAGCCATTCTAGGGACGACAACACAGTGACACATTTCTGAATTCAAGAGTCATTTAGTTCAGTGCTATTAAATAGTGGATTAAGTGAGTTACCATGACAGTGCCTATCCTTGAATCAGAGGTACATACAGTACATGTTGAACTTAAACAACAAAGTCTTAATGCATCATGAGTGCAGTCATGACTATATATTAATAGCTATCGACGCTTATTAGGCTTTACAAATGCTTTATAACCGTTGTGTTGTTATGAGTATGTTGACATGTCCACCCTCAGCCAATCATCATAATGTTTCAGGACAGGAAGGAGTGTAATTTGATAGGCTCAAATATCAACAACCTTTTGTTAAATCAAAATCAAATTGCAGAGTACATCTTTAAAACCAGGTGAATTTGAATTGCTTCATTAGTATTTAGTATTTAGTTTCACTTTTGATCACAACTTTACATTGAAATAAATACACAATGTCAAGCTCCTACCCGCACACGCTCAAGATGGCAGAGTCAGCAGCCTGGAGTCTTTTCTCTGTTTGAGTGAATGTCTGGGTGTCCTCTCCCCCCGTGGGCACCTTTAAACATATGTCCTTATACCTGACTGAGAAGAAGGTGAATAAATCACTGTCAACCCAAGCCCCTGCAGCACATCACACAACACCTGCCGCAGTGCTACAAAGAAAGAAAGAAAGAGAGAGAGAGAGAAAGAAGAAAAGAGAGAGATGTGTTGCATACCCTCCTTCAATGAAGTAGCATACAAAGCAGAGCCTGCAGCGTGTGCCCTCAGAGCTCAAAGTGCTCATGAATAAAGTTAATACAGTCAACATCTGACTGACAGAGCTTTTAGAACAGGCAGAGTGATCTTTTTTGACAATGGAGTAAGACAAGGTATAGGGTTTCAGAGTGGAGGCTGAGAGAAAAAACTAGAGCAAAATACAAGCAGCCATAAATACGAGTCAGGACGTGTTGTCTGTTTGGCCCACGAATGAAATCCACTTAAACTCCAAGCTTACCCTCCCAAAACGAATAACCCACAACCAATTACTGTCCAGGTGGGCCAATTCAGGCATCAATCCATTAGTGCATCATTAGGCTACAGAATCGATCCTCCTGAGTACTTGGGGGTGGGACCATTCTACGCAGACAAGCTAGCTAACATGGCGTCAGATGTAGTAGCCTGTAGCAGGTTAGCAGTTTATAGAGAAGATAAATGTCAATTCCCGAAATGAGGAAGAAGGTGTGAAGTTATGTGTAGCCATTTTAAGAACAAGAGGAGAGGTTACTTACAGGCGTATATATATATGCAATATGTGTATGATGTTTCTAAAAAAAAAAGTAGAAAAGATTATTATTTTGTATAATTAGGTGTGTGTGCAATGAGTGTTCAATGCTAGGGTTAGCAGGCTCAAATATGCGCTGAATGACACCCCAAGAACACCAGTTTGTTTTGGCAACAGGGCCTGGCGACACCAAGAAACAAATGATATCACAGTCACACATTAGTCATTTCTATTGTTCAAATAAATGACTAAATAATGTATCTCAGGATTGATTTCTTTCCCCCAAAATACAGCATATGCGGAAATGAAGATTCCCCGACAGTTGGCCTTGAAGAAACAAAGTGCTTTGGCTCAAGTCATTATATGACATCTGTAGTGTACTAAAAAGCCAGTGGAGACAGGAAATCGGAAAATTACCCACAATCAGTGACACCCACTCTTACAGAGTGACTATATTTCTGAAAGAGCAGAACAAAATGTTCAGATGACAATTAAATCTCTTTTCAGGCCATTATCCGCTCTGATTGATTACTCTGAGATACAGAGATTTTCCACAATGTCTGTTTCAGAGATGCTGTGATAAAAGAGAGATATGGGACAGATAAAAGGAAGTCAGTACAGAGACACAAACAAGTCCTCGGGTCTGGCACAGAGACACACAGAAAATACTTAAGTCATCCTAAAAAGAAGATATCAGAAAACTGTTTAGTATCAGGGGAATTCTTTTGTTTATTGCACACAATAGAATCTGATAAAGAATCATACATGTTATATAGTTTATTCAAATTTAAACATATATCAGTAATTTCGTCATAGTTAATCAACTACTCTTAACCATGTTTAATCTCTGATAATGTTTATGCCATAGAGCACTCAACATCAATGATACGCCCTCAAATGGTTCATACCTGTGTAATTCACACTTAACTGGATGTATAAACCACAATCTCTGTGGTGTGTAAGAAAAGAATAAACAGACATGAGACTTGACCTGATGGATGAGATCTGCAGTTTTGTATTAGGTTTGTGTTGCCATTCTTACACATCTCAGGCGGCACATCTATCCTCTCTGGCCAGTGCATACATGCCATCGGTCGGGCCTTTTTCTCACACCAAACACTAAGGTGTGAGACCAGTGGCTCAACTTTAGCTGTAAAAATAACAACAGACAGTCAGTCTCTGTGCGTGCCCGTCACTGTCTGTCACTCTATCCATCTCCCTCGGTCTGGTACCTTTCTGCTCTTACGCTATAGACACTCACTTTTTTCCTCCTCTGACCTCCATCTGACATTGAGAAGCCATGACGTGGTGGTGCACCATCTGCTCCCTGTGTTAGGCACCAGAGCATGTGATTCCTGTGGGCGTTGCACTCCTGCTTGGGACGACTCGTTCCTCGGGCTCCGCGCTGTGTTGGCCAAACCGCAGGGTAAAGAATGCGTGGAGGAGGACAGGGGACATCCATTACCCGTCTGAAGGTGATGTCAGCTTGTAGAGCGCTTCCTCCTTGTTCTGCGGTGGAGAAGCAACCGCTGACCAGATCAAGAGAGAATTATGTGAGAAGTAAGAAGAAAGACAATTAAGAGAATTATGTGAGAAGTAAGAAGTACATCCCCATATTTTCTCTCTTGAATACTGCTTTCCGCCATCATTGTTGTGAGCACGAAACTGAACGTTAGTAGTTACAAATTGTGTCTATCAGGTCTAGACTCCAAGAGTGAAATCCAAGATGGTTGTCGTGAGATATACATTTTAGTGTTACAATCCAATAAAGACTTCAAGTGTATTCCACCAGAGATACTTCACCACTCGAAAATAAGGCCCACAGCGCATGAAAGAAGGACATTTCCACCATGAAATGATATCGACACAGTACCGGCTCTCACGGATGCACACTTCAAACACACAGCAACAGTTGCTCGCAACAATTTCCAAAGCAATATCTTGGCCCCACTCTATCCAATTCATGTTTGTCTGATCACTTCTGGGACTGAGAGGGATTTCCAGAAGCAAGCATGTTTTATTCAAGAACCCGGCCTCTCTCTCCTACTACATACTGGCACCGGAGATTGGGCAGAGAGCTTAAAGTCCGCATGTTATCACCATGACCTAGAAAAGTGCCGGCAAGCTCAGGAGGGCACTGCCCTGATTTTAGACTGAGTGTACTGGACGGATGGAGAGATGGAAGCGGCTGGAGCGAAAAGGCTCTGAAGGAGCCATGGAAGGGAGGTGTGTAGCCATTAAGAAAGCTGTGCACTGACTGAGAGAGATTATAGGAATAGCACAGATTATAACCCACTCACCCCACCAACCCCATCCCAATCCCCTCCCGTGCGTATACTATCTTTGAAGGGCAGGTTTAAAGGTACTGGCTCGTCGCGCGGCAGCCACTGTCACTCTGACCCCTCGAATTTCAAGCGCCGCTTGAGCCTGGTGGAGTCGGAGGCATAGCACAGCGCTGCTCCGTGTCCCTGGGAGGTTTTGATAAAGAAGCGGGGAGTGACATTGTCACGGCCTTGTCTCATGCTGCACACCGACACACTGCCGTGGGGGCTGCTCTATGTCTGACACGTGTACGAGGAGCAGTCACATGCTCAGTCTGACCGATGTAAAACATGTTTTTGTCTGTATGGACCTTCTTCGAGCTAGCTCTCTGTTTTGTTTGAACGTCAACAGAGGTGACGTTACTCAACATGGTTTAGTGTACCAAAAGGAGAACTATGCCGTTTTTTAAGATTCATTTACCTTAACTGAACAGCTTTGGAGTCACTGGAATGGTTATATGTCTTTTTCGCTTTGAATGGTGGCTGTCTCGATTCCACTTAGCGCCTGTGAGCGGAGAGACCACCCTTGCAACTTTGGGCCGGTGGGCAGCTGCAATGACAAACAGAAAGTCTCGCAGCCTCGCGATCATGCTCCCGATGTAACAAATTGCTTTACGGCTAGGCACCGGCTAGAACAAGGTAGCGATGGAGTTTCTCAGACATTCGTTATGGCAGAGCCAGCAAAAAGAGGCAGAAAGTGAGTAAACCGGGAAACAGGGAAAGAGGAAACGGCTGACTGAGTATGGCGTTTAGAGTTTGCATTGGCAAAAATGCAAAAAAGCTTATTCACAAACATTTCCATGCTGCTTCATTAAGTTGAGTCACCTCTGTCATTACAGGCATGACATGCATTATGAATATGAGGGGGTCACTTACTTAGTCAATTGTGACGCTGCTGCAAGCTGCCACTTCATCACCATACTCAAGGTGCTTAAACTGTAGTGTTTGATTTCAATTCATTTAAGTACTTTAATTTGAATTTTGGCCATTTAGTACGTTAAAATTAGCATTATTTTAGCTAATTCTGAAATTGTATGAGAGAGTATCTTCTCATTCAGAGTAGGTGTCTCATTCTCTGCTGACAGGATATTGTATATTACACTTGGTAAGTGACACTTCACAAGAACACACACATCCTAATATTTTGTCCTTAAAGTCACCACTGTAGCATGATCAAATCTGAGGTCTAAGCTATTCATTCAGTGAAGGCAGAATATGCCTGAGACTAGTTGGCTTGGGGGCAACTGACACAATTACTTTGATTTCTAGTCATCTAGGTTTTAAACTCGCTTTGCAGATGTAGATCCTGCCTGCTACATTAGCACAGGCTGGGAGAACTGAGAAGGGCAGCGACATAGTCTGTATTGAGGGAGAATCTCACTGCTTATACCTCTTCCTCATTTTCTTTGTCGCTTGCATTCAGGCCAGAGTCCTCCTGAACGTCTGTGCCAATTAGCTGGCTGTGGGGCTGCAGCAGCTGCTGGTGCAGTGTGCCATCACAGTGGGAGTAGCGTCTTCAGTCCGCATTGTTAACGCTGACAGTGATAACTGCACAGAGATGAAGATAAAATTATTGGCTTTGTGTGTGTGTGTGTGTGTGTGTGTGTGTGTGTGTGTGTGTGTGTGTGTGTGTGTGTGGGTGAAGTGTAATTTGTGTGCATGTGTTTATTTGTATGGGGAAAACCCCTGTTCATATAATCTGGGGAAATTAGTGGTAAAATTTGACTAAAGAAACAACTAAAGTGAAGATATCACAGTAGCACTCAAAGGATGGGTTTGGACAACCTTGTATCCTAGTAATTACAAGAGTGCCGGAGAAAAAGGCAGGATGGTGAGATGACTAATCACATTGCAGAGTTTCTTAAGAGTGAACAGTGCGCACAAAGCCCTGATCAATTAATAATTCAATCAGGCTAAATCCTTTTTCTCACTACCCAGCACTTTTACTCTCTTGCCTGGAAGACACTCCCCGCCCCTCCTCTCCCCAAAACTCCAAACAGCATAGCAGGTGGCAAAAAACTGATTTTCTGTCGTTTTGCAAACGTGTGTGAGAGAGAGAGATAAAGTAAATACAAAAATAAAGATGCCTTGAAGAATGTCATACGACCAGAGAATTCTTGAGTATTGAGGGTATCTGCTTGATGTAACATTGCTTTATTATTGATATCAATGGACCCGAACCTGACTTATATCACACTGCTAACCGTTGACACATGTCTAGAAGGTTCCATTCATCTCTTCACAGCCGTCTTACAGAGTACTCTATGCAGAGATTACTTTGGCATCGTCATTTGTCACTCACATTGTGGAGGTATTTAAACACCCACTCTCAGAATCTCAAAGTCACCTCCGAAGGGGATTCTTCGGGAATACTTTGTACTCAAAGTGTTTTTGGTACAACAGACTGTGAGAAAATGTCCTTATTAGTCACTGTGATTACATTGGAATTTCACTCAACTGAAATGGATCAGGTTTAAATCCATTTAACCCTGTTATATTTGTTGTGAACAAACTGAGAAGAATATATTCATGGGTCCTGCTCTGCCTGAAAGGTGAATTAGACAAAATGGTTTAGGCTGGCATACTTCATGGATGTGGATGAAGTTGTTTGTTTTATATAATACACAAAAACAGCTAAATTGTAGAAACATATGACATATTCACTTAACCAACAGGGACAGTAATTGATTGATCAGTTTGTTGTTGCTGTTGTCCCCTGTCAAGTGCTACTTTTTGAGACTGGTGCAAAAGAGCTTTTTTACATTAGGTAAGTGCTTAAGTGTCCCCCATCTCATCCAAAAAGTATTAAAAGCGATGCTGTTCATTTGTGTGTGTTCATGTCAATTTGTATCGTAAAAATGATCATTTGTGCTGTTAAGGGTCTAAGTAATTAAACTCCAAAATAGCTCAGTGAGTGGATTGAAAGAACGAAAACCCCATCATGAACAATCGTGCATTCAGATTTTATAATTTGTATGATGAAATATCTAATTGTGTCAACAACATATCCATACATCTTCCACTCGCAGATTGAAAAATGTTCTTGCATCCCATACATTTCCAACATGTTTGCCTTCAGGGCAGCAGAGAAAAAAGGGACATTCTGCCCGATTAGTGACTGGTGAAAAGTGCTGAGCGAATTTGGATGAGGCAGCTCATCTAAAGTGTCTTTCTTCTCTCTCTGTCTGTCTCTCTCTCTCTCTTTCTCTCTCTCTCTCTGTGTATCTCTCTTTCATTTGGCAACATGCACAGCACCACTGGCAACTTTTTTTATACTCTTTTTTGACTTCCCCCCAGAGGCAGTGCATGCGGAGATGAGAGAGGAGAGATGGATACCACTGTTTGCAAATGTGACATGCTTCCCTGAGAATCGTACCATTATTATTCATAAATAATTGGCCCTGACTGACTGTGGTGGCTATTTATAACCGCCATCTTGGCACGTTTGCACTGAATCTCTCCTTCACGGAGCTTTTCTTCAACACAGATCCCCGTTACTCTCTTAGCGCAGTGACACGTTCCTTAAAATTTGCCGGACTGATGCTCTCGTTAATTAATCATTCGGGGTAACATGTCCACTCATGGCTGTTACATCTGATTCTCATAACAGGTTCGGTTTAGAATAATGGCGTGCTGAGCACCAAAGCCTGCAGGCGTTCGTTCCTTATCAGCCAGGGGGGGCTTTGAAACCGAGCCGCAGACTGCCAGACAAACTTGTTAATGATGCAGTTACAGGATCTGTCTTGCCTGCAACTGGGGAGTCAATAGCAGTCTAGATTGGTCAGTCAGGCACTAGATTAAAAGGGAATGCACAATCCCCTGAAGATCAACATGGGAGGGAATTCTATTCGGTATCAATCAGTGCTGAACCTTTGTGTGAGTGTGCGTCCGTCTGTGTCTGTCTGCTGGGAGTCTGGGACTTTCCTCTGCAAACGTGTGTATCGAGGGTGACAGAAAGCAAACGGCACGAAAACAGACAAAGGACCAGTGTCTGTGTTAAGGGACTGTGGACAAACAGTGAAGATACTTTGCGTGCAGAGAGCAGTGTCTCGCAGTAGATTGCTTTTCTCTCAAGAAGCTCCTGCATATTCCACAAAATACACAAACAAGAGATGAGAGCACCCTCCTGGCAATCAATGCATGAGCACACCAGTAGATTTAATCAAACTTCCAGGCAGAGGGCTCTGAAATTGGCATATGCATGTCGAAACAGAGCAAAGGTGAAATTTGGTTTTCCTGAAGCAGCTGGAATTAATGCTTTCAGCACCTGGTTTGGGGGATTATACTGTTATCACTGCAGGCAATGGCCTTTGATCTCCAAGCTTTAACAAACACAAGGGCCCTACTATTAGGTCGCCAAATCTGGGCTCGGTGAGAAAAATAACGTTTTTAATCAGGAGGCAGAGGGAGAAACACATTGCTGCTACAAGGCACAGTGACACTTCTGCTGTGGTGTAATCATATTCTCCTTGAAACGCTACATACGGGGTGGGCGAATGCAAAAACACCACCAACAAGAAGATCCAAATAGGAGCCCCACGTGTCTTCACGCTTTTGAACGGCTGAGCAAAGAGAAACAGAAGGCAGACTCTTCTTCACCCCTGCTCTGCTCGATCTCGGCGAAGGTATGACAGCATACGAACATGGCCAGAATGCCTAATACCATGGCGGATGCTTATAGCTTCTTCTTTAGTTAGTATTCACGGCAGATGCTGCTTGTCTGTTTGGACCTTTGCTGAAATCCACTCCAGTAAATAGCAAATAAATTGGGTTTGCCATGCCTCACAGCTGAGCACAGATAACATCTCTCTCTCTCTTGCTTTTTTAGCAACTGGAGGTTTCTCGTTGTCTTTCCCTGTTTTTGTCTAGCACACATATTAGTTGCACTTCATAAAAAAGGCAGAAATTCAGATATAAGAGCGCATCTTTATTTGCTAAACAACTACGGCAATAGGGATTTGAAGGTGTCGATGTCAGTTCAAGGGCATGTTAGGAAAACAAAATACTGTATGTGGTCCACATTGTGTAGGTGTTGATCAGATCTAAGAACGTTAGTTTTACATTTTGAAGTCACAAAGTCATTCAGGTCATTTGAGGCCTTAAGACGAAGAATCGTATAAGTCCATATTTTAAACGTTTTAATAATATCTATATATATTTTTAATTTGGGCTGTGAACAGCAAATTTTTTTATTTTACTTGAAGATGAGCTTAGCTAGACACTATGTACATACGGTTCTTCCACTCAACTCTTTCAGTGGACTTTTTCCTCGTTTAGCTCTCCTCTGCAGTTCACATATGGTTTCCCAGCATCCCTCAAAGACTTCCTTGCTCTGTCCTTCCATTCATTCATGTTTGCTCTCCCTTTTTTGCAGAGGTTTTGCCTAAAGCAACCGGCGTCTTCATTTTTCGTAAGTAGACACAAACACTTTTTCAATCACGAGGCTGCAAGACTTTCTGTTTGTCAGAAAGCGTGAATTTTTCTCTCACAGGTGCTATGGGGAAACGAGACAGCTACAGTATCATTCAACCCGAAATAAGTAAAAAAAACATTCAAATGACTCCGAAGCTGAGCCAAATTAAGCTAAAAAACTTGATAGTTCACCTTTAAAGTTTAAAATACAGAGTATTGGTCGTGCGAACACATCCCCAAACTGCTTCTGTATACAAAGTGGCACACATGCATTCATGTCACGTGGTTATCTCATTTTTTTTGTGTTTTTTTGGGGGGGGTTTATACTGTTGTTCGTTGCATGGACTCATTTGATGTAGTGTGAACTGACCTAAGTTAAGTTGCGCCCAATTAAGAAAGGGTAATAAGGACTCTCTAACCTTTGGCATAATGTCTTTAAAATAATTCTTTTGTATATCTTCTCACATCAGCCATTTTAAAGGTCACTTTATCAGATTTCCTTTCACCTGACTACCTTTGCTTTTCCTCAAAAGGAGTCTTCGATTTATCTCTGTCTTTGTAGAGGGATGCTTGCTGAAAATTGACTAACCTTTGCCTCCAAAGAGGCTTAAAAAGATTTGCCTCTCAAGGGCTGCCCATCGTCGGGCAAAGCCTTGGTCTCTATTGTGTCTAACTGCGTTATTGCTGCGAGCCGGCCTGTGCTCTGGTCTTGTGGGATTGTGCTGGGAGGGGTTTTGGTGAAGGTGGCTGACATGTGTGAGCTCTCTCTGTGGTCACCATGGTTTGGAGGGGTCTGGCCAGCCTTCCCCTAATGAGGTGCCAGCTCTGCCTTTTGACACACGCTGTGGCTAATGCCCCGACCCTAATTGGTAGCAGAACACGGCGTGCACCGGCGGACTTGAGCTTCAGAGGGTGGCTACCTGAGCTCTAGAGGAGGCAAGATTGGATTTGTGTTTGCTCAGTGTTCACTCTGCTGGTAGCTTATTCAAGTATCGAGGTCCTTTCAGTCACATCAACAACATCAAATTCCTGCACTGAATGAGGTTGGCCTAGATGGACCTTTTTTAATCGACTGTGTTCACTGTGGTTAAAAACAACCACAACAAAACTACACCCACAGGCGTTCGTTTCTTGAGGTAAGCTGGTCTGTTTCTGGCCTCAACAATGAAATACGGTTAGGTTCGGAGAGCACGGGCAGTTAGCAAGGCAATACGGTTGTAAACTAAACAAAACAAGCAAGTGAGTATCTGGCAGACGCTTTTATCCAAAGTGACAGGGACTCGCAGTCAGGGGCCGTTCAGAGTTCAGGTGTTGAACCAGATCCAGCCAATTGTTCCTCTGGCAGGACCCGACCACTGCTACACAACACCCCCAGTACGGAAATGCTTACTGTGGAGAACTAACAGCTTGCTAAGATGTTCTCCCACATACTGTAAATCTGTCCTGAAACCAATATTTCAAAGTCATAGTGAACACCACGTTCATGCTTTCTGTCAGAAGAACATTGCCATTGAGCTAAACAGGTAGTTAGCGACTGAGTGATGTTTTCCGGCTTTTAATGCTGAATGCACAAGAAATATACTTGTTTCTTTTTTCTGGACCAGGACCAGATGGTTGGGTTTTGTACACAATGATTTTCACACCTCTAGTGCTTTCTTCACTTTCTTTTTCTCTCATTGGATTTTTCCCCTCAGATGTAACAATCTCCTTTTCCTGCACCATTGATTTTGCTGTTTCCTGTCTCTGAGTCCAACAAAGGTGTTTAACTCTAGAGAGTTTGGATATAGCCTTGCAGTGGTTTTAAGAGATGCCAGGGATGTTTAGTGCTCAACCACCAAACTAGGGGCTGTTTCTGTGGCTGTTATTTTCTCAGTGCCAGGAGGAGTATCTGGCAGAGTTGCGTCATGGTTCTGATGCTCTCCTCAGTGAAGCTGCGCAGCGGGATGGTAAGAGAAAGTGACGTGCGGACAGCTGCTGCAGCTCCTAAACTGAACAAGCTGTGCTCCTCTGCCTGTACGCAGAAGGTAAACAAGCCGGTTGTTAGCATGGCGAAAGCACAGCGTTTCAAAACCCATTTTCTGTAGCCCTCCACTTCTTCAGCGATGGAGCGTCTGAGTGCACTTAAAAAGCTCCTTGCCATGTTGCAGCTGAACTCAGCACAGGATGAGAGAGGTCAAGTGCTTGCCTGTGGGTGCAGCCTTCTCCCCAGCTTTCGAGACAGCATTCAACTTGTCTTATGATGATTCGATCTCCTTATTAGTTAAAGTCAAGTAGGCTAGCTGAGCCAGAAACTCTAGTCACATTAGCTACAAAAGACAACGACAACTCCACCAACTTGCTGTTGAGTCAGGCTGTGCTTTGCGGGTGATTGATGGATACAGATTTCTGCATGCTAAGTGGCGAACAGATAGCTCGTACACGACTTCAGATGTATTTTTTGGTTGGAAAACCTGGCTTTTTAGATTCAAAAGTAGACAAAACATAAGGCAACAAACCCTGAACTTATTTACTTCTGATAGTACAGAAATATTGCCTTCAATGAGTTGGCTCCGCCACTTTAGATACAATTTTCGAGTTAACTTTCAAGCATCAAATGTCTCATCGCCTTCCCTCCGATTGGCAGTCGCTTTTTTGCATCAACTTCTTGTCTATTTTGGCCCCGCCTTGCTCGTGGCAGTGGCACGCTCGTTGCTTATCGCTGGCAAACGGGCAATGAAAATGAATGGCAGCCTGCCGCTTTGTTGCTGTCTCTTAGCTAATATGACGTTATCCGCCATCAGATATAGTGAACTTTAGACATGCCATCCCATTACATCCTCAGGAAATGTATGGTGACTCGGGTATTGCTAGTCTGAAAACTGTATGACCATGGTAACTCGAGTGTTTTCGGGCTGTATGACTTTATCTCTGCCATAAATGTATCACACTGTGAGCAAATAAAAACATTTTGGTGCAGGATAGAGTCAATGGTCTTTGCCTTTCCTAAAAGAATAAAGTTATAATTGTGTTTTTGGCTCGTTGGTCTGCAGGTTATGATGTGCCTTACATCTGCTATAACCTGTTTACGACATAGTTATGGCTGTCCTGATGTATGTGTGAGTATGGAATGTTGTGTGCCTTGTTTTTACATGTTGGTTTGCATGGTGTATGTGTTTATTATCTGTGTTTGCATGTGTATGTTGTGTGTGTTACAGTGTATATTTTGGATGTAAACTTCATTAGGCTAGTTACTGTCGAGGCCCGGCCCCCTTAACCCTTGGGAGTGGTGTATCAGCACAGGCCTTCGAACCATGACCATGGTAATGAACCCATTAGCCATGAAATTGAGTTTGCAAATAATAGAAAAGGGAGGGGATAGGGGAGTGTGGGTACATAGGCTTCATTTTCTTGCCTTTTTTTGTCCAAAAGTAAAATGATCATTTTACTGTCTCATTAACCAAAGATTCTCACCGTAGCTCTCTGCGGGATCTTTCAACTTTACACTTACATTTTTTTCAAGCTCGTATTTTAGTTTATATTTCCTCCAAATCCTCTCTGACTTGTTCCTTGCATTGGCATTTACCTGCCTGCTATATAATCGTCTCTTTTGCTTATG
This sequence comes from Sardina pilchardus, assembly GCF_963854185.1. Taxonomy (NCBI): domain Eukaryota; kingdom Metazoa; phylum Chordata; class Actinopteri; order Clupeiformes; family Clupeidae; genus Sardina; species Sardina pilchardus. The sequence goes on along the minus strand of NC_085003.1, from coordinate 6,086,622 downwards.
TGCTTTCGTTTAGTTCTTTCTTAGTTCTCTCAATTACTCATATATTAAATTGCTCTCTCCTGCAGCAACAGCAACATCGTACTCTTCTGCATACTTGTTTCATCTCAATAACAACACACTGTGGCCTTTACACTGACACCATAAAAACATGTGGAAAATACTCCGTTCATTCAGTGTTCTTTAAATGTAGCACTTCAGATACTGGGAGAGTATCAGCCTGATTTTCTCCAGCATTGCTGATCCCTTCACCACCCTGTCAGTGAGAGTCCCTGGCCCCTGGACCTGTCGCTGGGAGGCCCCAGGCAGATGCCAGTGGGAGATATCACATGTACTGTAGCCCACTTCTGTGACATGCGAGGGGAACACCTTGAGCGTTGCCACCCAGTGAGAAGGGCTGTGTTTGTGCGTGATTGGCTCAGTGTTTCAGCAACATCTCATCAGGATCTCTCGCCCTGGACGTCTCGCAGCTCCTGGCGTGATTGATTGCGCGCCGGGCGCTCACTCCTCCGCTCTCATCCCAGTCGTGGAAATGACAGGAAGGGCACTGACATGAATAATGCATACAAGTGTGCACCTAGTTTTACCCATAATGTGTGTGTGTGTGCGTGTGTGTGTGTGTGTGTGTGTTTGTGCTTGTCCTCAAGGATGCATGTGTGCATGTGGCAACATACAACACACACACCCTATGCTATACAGTTTGTGTGTTGGGGGTGGGGGGGTGGAGGAGGGGGGCTTATGTGTTATTAGCTTTCATAGCAGTATCCTACACACACAGATAGGATCCATCATCAAGCGAGGAACTCGGAACTCAACCAAATGCTCCTGTCAGCTGCTTGGGAGGAATTCATAATGTCATTCAACACTATAGTACACACTTTATACACATCTACATTCACTTTCACACTTCCCCACTGCAAATGAAGGAACGACAGCTATTTCACACCATGCAGCACTCTCGATTACGTTCTCTCTCTCTCTCTCTCTCTCTCTCTCTCTCTCTCTCTCTCTCTCTTTGCATCATCCTAGTGTAACATCTCGTTTTCCAATCACGACAATCCCGACAGGAACCTGTGGTAGGGTACCATTCCTGGGGGGGGGGGGGGGGGGGGTGCCTTTTGCATACATTTACACCACAGTGGCGAGGAATCCATCTCAGTGGAGCAGTGCGATGGCACATGTACTCAGTGGGGGAATCACACTCGGCCGAGAGGCTGCAGAGATGAACCCTCCCACCTCCCACTACTGACACCCACCACAAACAGGAAATAGGTCAACAGCATGAACACGCTTCCCACACACGCAAATAGACACACACACACACAACTCTTGGCTTGTGGATATGACAGTACAGTTTTGCCCACACAAAGACACCCTGAACAAATGAACTAATAGAAGTGACAAGAAGAACCAGCATTATGAGTAATAGTAAGAGCTTAGCGAGAAGAGGTTCGTATCCCCTTGTTTTTCCCCCCTTCTGATTTTTTTTTAGAGAGAGGGTGCGCAGGCACACACCTAGTGAAAAGCATATCTAACTTCTATATGCTTGGAGTACATATCTGCTGTGTCAATTATTTTGTTATTTGTGAAGCATAACAATCTTTTCATGCTCAGCACATCATGAACATTTTGCACTAAATTTAGGTGTCTTTTTTGCACTCCCAACAATATGGGGGACACACATCTGTGTGACACAGATATCAAAGATGTCGTTTTGTGTTCCAGAGGAAACAAATGGTTCGAAAGATACCACAACAACATGTTCAGATTCACTATGTGCGCTATCACAGAAAATATGCTTTAACTGTGTAGCTGTAGAGACTTAGTTTTTCCAGCTATATCAAAAGGCTTATCATGACAGTTCCACTCACTGATCCTGCAAAAGTGCCTGAAAGGGATATTTCCTTCCACAGGTACAAACATTTTGTTTTTTGGGTCAGATTAGAGGCACTCTTCCTTAATGGTTACATCTAGAGTCCGGAGCGTCTTTCTGACTTCCTGAACTGAACTGGTGCAAATGGATTTTTTTTCCTCAGAGATGCACTTTGTTTTTGTCAATTCAAAACGGAGGAAGCAAAGAAACAGTATCTGCTTCATCCTCAGTCCTCCTTTGTGTCCATGACTCACCACAGGGAGAGAGGGAGAGAGAAAGAAATCGAGGGAGTGCACTAAGGGAGAGAGAAGGAGGCGAAGGAGAGGAGGAGGGGGGATCATCCCAGGAGTGATTACTGTTTGAACAAAGTGCTGATTGCTTGCCGAGTGCAGGGCCATTAATGACCGTCCTCATCAGCACTCATTTTTCTTATTATATCTAATCAGACTGCCATTAGAGCAGCGCGGATGGAAGTTTATGTTATCATTCACTCCGATCCTGTCCTGCGTGGCATGCATCAGGCCTGGGTGATTAAACGGAAGCCCAGCGACAAAACCAATCCCTGCCACTCACAAACGGAGCTGATGGTTGCTTTGAGAGGCTGTGCGACTGCTTTCGGAAGTCAAGGATATAAATGTAGGACCGGTTTAGTAACGCACTCGCTGAACGGGTGGAATGGCAGGATTAAAAAAAATGGGGAAGGGGGGGGGGGGGGCGACTGTTGGAAGAAGAGCTTTTTGGTTGCCCCGACTGGAGTCAATCTCAGAGATTTGAATATGACCTACTTTTTTGGTGCATTGTGCGTCCATTGGCGTCATCAGGCGTACAGGCGCGCTTCCAGTCTGACATCAATAGATTGGGTCTGTGTCCTTGATGTTACGTCACTGCAGATACTGGTTCACAGTTAGCTCCATGGGGTGTATTTTGCCCGTGGGAAGGCATCTTTTCATGTTTACAGTAGCTGGCAAAGCTTGCGATTTCTAACAGCCGTATACATTTGCTCCACACTTTTGTGCACTCCCTTTGGCAAGGTGAGAAGTTTTCTTCAGCTTTAGTTATATGCGCTCAAAGTACACGTTATGTACAAAATCACACTGCAGGGGTGATATTTCAATTCCATAGTCATTTACAACATTTACAATTAGAGCACTCAACAATGACAATGACAAGGGTTTACACCCTGATCAAGTAATGTGCGTGACCATAGGCTAATCTGCCCTTGTACATCGTATTTAGACCATTTGAATGCTTATTCTTATCCACGTAATCACATCATAACCCACCATGCATGGCTAGTTGCTGTGAACTGCTGAACAGTTAATGATTTTATAATGATGTCTCTGTAGGTAGTGCACCTGACTGGTCGTGTGCCTGTTTTGAAACACAGTATATGGTCCACAGAGATTGAAGAGATTACATTGTCATTTTAGGCCTTAATGGTCTCTTTGTCCTGACCACCAATTCCAGTTCTCACTCTCCAATTACTGTATTTGTCTATATGATTCTGTCCCTCCATCTCCCTTCAGTGCAACATAATTCCTCACCACCAATATCATTTTTTTTATTTCCCTCTTGTTAGAGATTTTAAGTACATGTCATTTTTTTTGTCATTACCAGCAATCATCTCGTCACTATCCATCTCTGTAGGCAGCCCAGGCTCTGAAAACTGTGACCAAACAAAGTAGGGGCAGCTTGTCCCCTAAACAAAAAGGACACTCTGTGTGGAGTTTCTCTGGGAATGCCGAAGGGAGGGTGAACTACAGAGGGTGTACCTCTTTGGTTTGTTTCGTTTCGCTCTTGTTTAAAGTATAATTTACGTTGTTTTAGACAAAAACGTCTGCTAATAATTTTAAATATAAACATAAACAAATCTGACTTCCTGTGCAATTTCTGACTGCATCTTTAAGGACGAAATGTGATTAGAATAAGCTTGGATTCAAAATAGAATCCCCACTGAATAATGTTTTTTTTAAGAGACTCTCTTTAGCCTTTATCAAGCTTTGTTTGATTACGCTTGGATTCGAAATTGAATTCCCACTGAATGATGTGTTTTTAGGAACTTAGCCTGGCGGTCATTCCAAGTACATTATAGTATTTCCCCTATTTCTGACCAGAGTTTCACTCCTACTTCATCTTGCTGCCCTGTCCTGTCTCCACTCTGTTATTGCCCCCCTCTGCCTCTGTGTTGCCTCTAAACCTGTCTATGTCTCTCTCCGTGTTGATCAGTCTCTGGAGTGTCCTGACTACCGTCAGACACGGGCCGTCGCCGAGGGCGTCGTAAAACAATAAAAGGTGTATTGATTTTCCAGGAGTCGGACGGCAGGCGATATGTCTGCGTGGAGGCGAGGCCAGGGTGAGGGAGACACGTGCAGCTCTCCGCACAGTGTGTGTTCGGTAACCTGGGACGACAGGCAGACACTGCAGAGTCAAAGAGCTCCCATTTGAAAACTGTAAACAACTGCATTGACAGATGATTAGAAGGTGAAATGTTATGTCTTTAGAGAGGTTTATGAGTTACACTTTCATCATAATGGCCCATTATGTGGTGGTCAACAAACTACCATGCGTTAAATAAATGTTTAACAAGCCTTTAACATAACTGTCTTCCCTATTAACTACCTGCGTCCTAACTGAAGGCTCACCCTAACTCTAAATGTAAATTTGTTCATGTCATTGTCAGAAGATTAAGGTCAATATATAAATGACATATATAAAAAATCAAAACTGGTTAAGGTTTTATGCGTCTCTGTACAACAGAAGAGGATGAACAGCTAGAGCAGTTATATGGGCATAATCTTTATCCCCTATACTGGAAGAGCCGAATGTACTGTATATTTGAGGTATTGCAGGAGCATATAGACATCTTGTGATTTTGTGAAATAGTACCCAAGAAGCAGTTCTTCGCTTTGGGGAATTTGGAACCAGTGGAAGTTTAGTATGTGGGGGGGGGGGGGGGGGGGGGGGGGGAGAGAGAGAGAGAGAGAGAGAGAGATAGAGAGAGAATGATCAATTCTCTGCAGTCAAATGTTGCCTCTTATAATCTAGTCATGTTCACATCAAGTGCTCAGACTGCTGAGCTCGGAATGCCATTGACCCCCAGGACCATCCTCACCTCTTGGGGATTTGAAAGCATGTGTAATGATCTCAGCAAGCCCCCTGAGGGGAATGAATAATTGCCAAATAGAGATGCATGGAGGGTTTAAAGGAGGAGCTTCTTAAGTGAACACGTGTCCATTTAATATTAATGAACGTTTTTAATTATTCTTATAATAACTTCTTCTTTTATTTCTAAAATGTAGGCTACTCAGTACCAACCACTGTATCTGGAGTCTTTTTTAAATAAGTAACTGTGGTGAAGAGTTTTTGAGGAGGTCTGATGGAAACTTCCAGACTACGTCAGACGAGCAGCCCTCACCAATCAGCATGACTTGCCGTAAACATGCCGTTGCTGTGTGTTTGGCATGCTGCTCCTCCTCTTGGCTGTGTGCTCATGTTGGACTGTTGCTGCCAGCTGAGATGACTGTAAGCATGGGGACCTTCACTGCAGCAGTGTGTGTGTGTGTGTGTGTGTGTGTTTGGGGGGGGGGGGGAGGGGAAAGGGGAGCAGCATGCAGTGTTCATTAATGCAGTGGTGTCCTTGACTGTTTGGGGGTGGGTGTGGGTAAGGGGTGTGTGGTGCGATGTGAAGGTGTGCTGAGATACATTAGCATTCTGCCTGCACCCCTGGTGAAGTATGCGGAGCTGTGCAGAGACCCCGGCGTGCTGTGCAGATTTACTCCTCCTGTCCAGACACATTTCGACTCTCCAGCACCGCAGTTACTGCCCACTGTGTCATTACCCCCCACTGTGGAGATTTGGGCAGCATGCTCGTTCAGCTTGGACTGAGCATAAAGCGCAAATAGGCTCATCACCTAAAGACGATCTTGGGTGCATCACTGCGTTTACGCCACAGATGAGGGACTCCATGCTGAGAAAGACAACAAGTCACTTATCCGCAGCACATATCGGATGTGTCATCTTTGTGCACAATCGCTGATTGGTACGCTTCTGCTGCCTGAACAAATGGGTGAAAGGCAGTCCTCTCATGAATTGAGTTGCGGATGACCTTTCAAATCCAGAAAGAATTTACAACGATGTTGATTGTCCACATGGTTTGAAAAAGAGATCAAAAGTGTGTTAGTATTTGCATGATAATCGGTAAGCACTCCGCTGTAGAAATTAGGTTTTAGTTTCATCTTAGTTACCGTACTCTCTCAATCTCTTTATCATAACTGATATTCTGTTGACATTATTGGTAATTATAGCTAATTTCCTTGATGTATTCTTACCAAGATTTTAAAACCGTTCACTGTTCAATTTTAACTATTGCATTGTTATTACCACTGTATAACTATTGCATTTGTAAGTCGCTTTGAACAAAAGGAACCATAATAATTAGAGCCTTTATGATTTGTACAACAAATATTATATGAGCAGGTACCTTCAGGGAACTATGCAGGTTTGGTGATTTCTTCGCCGGTTTCGCTTTTGGTTTTCACTTCCACTTGCAGGTTTCTCTGCAGAGATTCCCCTACAGCTTTAGCGTTTATATTTTACAACACTCTTCAATCGATCAGTCTGCTTTTTCATGAGCATGATCGCGAGGCTGAAGACTTTCTGTTTGACAGTGCCACTGCTCAGAGGTGCTAGGGGGAAGCGAGACAGATGTCATTCAACCCGAAATAAGTCAAATAACCATTCCAATGCCCCGGAAGATGATAATTTAAGGCAAATTAAGATAAAAAAAAAAACTGGCATAGTTCACCTTTAATGTACCTGACTGTAAAGTTATAGCACTCACTAATGAGGATCGTTATTTAGGCCTACCACAATTCCACTGACTCATCCCTGCTTCAGAGGACACATAAACTATCCTTAACTTGTGTTCATAACTTGTGGTTTCAGAATTGAAACCCAACCCCTGAGACACATTTGGATTTCCAGCTGCACTTGCAGCTACTATAAATCTCCAGTGTTGTGAAAAAGCATTTGCCTGATTTCGTCTATTTTTGCATATTTGTTGCACTAAGATGTTTCAGATAATCAGACAAATATAACCTGAGTCAACATGAAATGCCATTTTTAAATGATGATTTGTAGGCTATATCAGAGGCTAATGTGAACACTTGCTTGTTGGTGTCAATCTTGGTGTCATTCCTTCATATCTCAGCAAGGCGTGACATGTATCTCGGCAGATGTTTTTCATGTTGAGCTTTGTCACATGCGGATGTTATAGACAACGAAGCCCTGAGAACTGCCATCCTCCCTTGCGCATGACCATAATGTCAACGGAACTACCGGTCTGTGCGAGGGAGCCCCACGCCACAAATGTGTCCACGTTTGACATCCGCTAATGAGCTCGTCATCACAGGGAGAGAGGACAGTTTCGTCACGGGGACGAGGCAACACTCTGGCTGAATTCACAATGAGGTGCGCAGCCCGCTTGGATGAGGGCTGCAGTGCAAGTGCAATGCAAACTGTTGGCTCAAGCCCGAAGTGACTTGGCTGCAATTATCGTGACTGCAGGAGCAGATAAAGTTTTCACCAGAGAGCCACTGTAGATCCACGCATGTGAATGTTTCTATGGAAACACCATCTTAATTCTCTCACTCCTACAGTGTCATCTGCAAATGTTTTGTTGCTAATTTGTGTGGTGTGGTGTGTGTGAGGGGTGTGTGTGTGTGTGTGTGTGGGGGGGGGGGGGGGGGGGGGGGGGGGCGTGGAGGAAGGACAAGCAACAGAGCACAAGGCTAAAGTGGTTATTTTTGCACCGTTTACACATTTAAAATATCTCAGAGGAATGGTCTTTGGTGGAAAACAGCTTTGAATCTGTAAACATCTGACGCTGTTCAGCATTCCACATGGCCTCCATGATGAAACACAGACCGCTCCCCTCTTACATGAGTTGTTTCCCTCTCATACGCTAATTTCTCTGCGAATCCCTCAAAAGCAGATTAGGGACTAAGTCATCTATCGAGGGGAAAATGTCAAGTTGCGACAGCATTTGCATGTCTCTGCATTCTGCTCAGCCTCCGGCGTTCCCCCCACCTGCATAAATGTTTGCCTGAGAGTCCAGCCACATGCCAGGCAGGAGCTGGAGATCGATGTCCATGCTGCTTGGAGCAGCCCACTGTGTCTGTGAGCGGAATATTTGTGTCGTTATTTCTCTTCCTGCCCCCGGGTCACATATTGAGCCGAACCCAGCGTAATAACTTCTTCCCCTATGTGTCCCACTCCGTCGCCTGCGCTATTGAATCTGTGATTGAGACAGAGAGCACCTGACCCCTCCCGCCCCCGCCTCCTCTCTTGTGTACCCCTCGAGGAGCAAGAGTCTGGAAAACAAGTCAGAATCCCCTGCACCGTGCCAGAGTTAAGTAAAACTCACTGCACACACAGACACTGATTGCACGTTTGAATGCACAGAGCATATATCTGCATCCTAAGCCATGTCTGTGAAGACACACTATTCCATATTAACCCCATACACTCCGTATTAACAATGTCACAATACAGTGAGGGAATAGGGAATCAAAAAGGGTCTGTGATGATTCTCATACATGGACGTGGATAACATATGCTAAGTCGTGTTGTTACCCGTCGGGGTTAAATGACTCACCAGTGAGTTTTGTGAGATGGTGAGGCCTCCTAATGACCTTTGCAATTTAATATGAATCCCTCAGGGGACTAAAAGTCACTATATATTTGTTTTTCTTTATTATTATTAACCTTTCAACAATATTTTCTATAAAACTATGATTATCATTGTTCTAATTTTAGCTCTTCATTCATATCCATTACTCTTATGTCAGAGTCTTTGAATACAATGGATGGAGAACCCTTTACTCTAGCTAGTTAGTTGGTGGACATACATTATTATACAGACATGCATGTGTCACACAGCCTTGCCTGGCTCCTCCTTCTCTCTTTGTGCTGAGTCTGTCTCCCACAGGTGAGCTGGGTGCAGGTTTTTGGAGTCGTGTTGATTATTTCCTGGGCAGGGCCTTTAAAAGCGGGACCGGGACTGGTGCACAGTCATGTTGGAACAGGAAGGGGCCATCCCCAAACTGTTCCCACAAAGATGGGAGCATGGAATTGTCCAACATCTCTTGGTTAATGCTGCAACATTTAGAGTTCCTTTCACTGGAACTATAGGGACCAAGCCCAGCTCAGACATGGCCCCTCCCTGTTCCAACATGACTGTGCACCAGCGCACAAAGCAAGGTCCATAAAGACATGGATGAGTTTGTTGTGGATGAACTTGATGCGCTTCTGAAAGAATGGTCAAAAATTCCCATAAACACACTCCTAAACTTTGTGGAAAGCCTTCACAGAAGAGTTGAAGCTTCAAAGGGTGGACCGACATCATGTTAAACCCTGTGGAGTAAGAATGGGATGTGACAGTTCATATGTGACTCAAGGCAGGTGAGCAAATACTTTTGGCAGTATAGTGTATATCAATGTATGTCCTTTCCCTTCTCTGCTACTTTGTCCTGCAGGCATACCCATAACATTTAAAGGGTTGAATAATTCCATGTTCATGCACTATAGCCCTCTCTATAATGGTCAGCTATCCCCCAAAACATTTAAAATAGTCTCTGAACAAAGCAGTTAATGCACAATTTCCTCACCTGAGGCTTTGATGGTTGATGGGAGCTGTAAGATCTTTAAGTCAGCATAAAATTACTGACACAGTCTCTTTGGTTGTCTAAGTGAAAAAGCAGCTCCTTTGTTTCTCTGCTGCTCTGAAGATTCAGCGCGGAGTTCTTCTGTCATGCTCACTGGCACAAAGAAAGTATTTTTAGCAACGCTTTGCATCAGAGAGAACGACAGACTGCCGTAGACTAACATAAGTGTATGCTTCAGGGAGCACTTTCAGGCACAAAATAGCAGATTTGGTCCAAGTATTAAACAGTTAGTTAATACAGTCTCACCTTCTACTTTTACTTCTCTTCAGAATGCAGAAACCGAAGTTAGACTATGTGTAAGTTAGACTATGTGTAATGAGAGGGCTTTAGTTTCATATGTAGAGGTTCACAGTGCTTATATTCAATTGTCAGAGAAACTGGAAAAGAAAAGTCCTCACATGAACTTTGGCACATTGAAAGACAGTTCATTGTCAGTCAATCAATTGTCAGTAAGCCATTTCAGAATTGGTCTGACTAGTGTGTGCATATCCTTTAGTTTAAGGATCAAATATGTGAGGCATTGGAAGCATATTACACAAGTAACTTCAAGCAAACAATTCATTCATTACAAGTAGACTTGTTTTCTGTCTTACTGTACCTCTGCACAGTGCAGAATTACATTTCTGAGAATTCCTACCTCAACTGAACCCACTCTTGACTATTTGTATTTTACGGTGAGCTCTTCCTCATGTTGATCTGACTCACATGGCATTTAGCGCATCTAGTGCCTACTAGCTGTGTCAACTGTAGCTGTTTGCGATTGGACAGTACCACATTACTCTTCCAGCATGGCCCATAAACTGTAAATGCTTTTCTCCTGTCGTGGGCCACGCTGCAAAATGATTGCACATCGCACATGATTCATTTCGCCCGTGGGTATACGGACAGAGCACATAAAATGATGCTGAGGGTGCACTATCCATCTCCTCGTGAGTCTGTGCATGTCGGCTGCCCCCGAGTTAAACTATTTTTGAGCTGTGGTGTAGAATAGCCTCGGCTGTTGTGTTGTTCATAATTTAGTTTTTTTATTTCTTAAGTGCCTTGCATGGAATAATAATAATATGCTTCCCCTCGCGCCAGACAACTGCTTCCAGTTGCATCATGTTTGGCTTAGACGATGTGATTTGCTTTGCTTTAGGCTTGAATATTCTTGAGTTGGTTGATTTTTTGTTGATTGTTTTATGATGGCTCTGATCTTGTGCACATTAAAATGATGACCCAGTTCTTGATTTAAACATGTAACACATTCAAAGAAATTGAGGTGTCTGATGCAGTCTATTTGACATTGTAGCAAACGATTATGATTCAAAACTATTCACACATCAAATTCAGTTTAGCTTTGAGATTACTGCAGAACACTTACAGTATTTATGTGGTGTCTTTCAAATGACATCTCCCTCATATCACACACACGCAATTTGTAAAAATGTTATGTCGTTCTGTTAAATAGATTCACATTCATTACAGAGCATTTGAATTAGATAGTATAAACCATGTTGCCATGGTTTGTTTCAGAGGGGAATTCACAGTTGTGGAGTGTGAACACCAATGTGTGAGCTCACCTGTGGGACCTAGAACCACCTGAGAGTTGGCTGACAGGTAGAAAAGCTGGCTTGTATAATGGACATTCGTTTACAACCACAGATCAAAACTAGAAAAGCACTCAGAGAGCGCAGACCTCTGCCTGTATTGTTCTTCCTAGGTTGTCATACATTTGAACCTAAACTATTCAGATCGCCACCACGTGGCCATACCATGCCATTATACCACTAAGAGAAAAACATAAACGGCTCCGGAATCCCGATGGTGTTACGGATCACTCCCAAAATTCAATGGTTTCTTCCTTCGATCATTTCTGACCTTCCCTGAAAATTTAATCGAAATCCATCCATCACTTTTTTAGTTATCTTGCTAACAGACAAACAGACAAACAAACAAACTCCGATGAAAACATAACCTCCTTGGCTGAGGTAATAAAGCCCATAATATACAATTGTTTTTGAAGACTATGATGTTTTGACACTATGACAATTGATTCTGCCAGAGTGGGGACTCGAGTCTAGTCAGACTCAAGTCACTCAAGTCATAGTATCTGCCCTTGGATGTGTAACCTTTTGACTGATTTACTGACTTTCAACCATTTTATGGACAGCAATAGCCTGGTCGAACCAAACCCTGGTGAAGGGAAATGAAAATTGAGCGGAAGCTTATGGAGGGCCATGTCAGGCTAGGACAGCAAAGGTCTTTTCATCAGAAGTACAGTACACTGATTGATTGATTGATTGACAGCACCCTGTGTTATACATTAAAAGACATAAATACACGGATGACAATAAAGCCCAAAGACTTATTTTCATCGTGGTCCCTAGCTGATGAAGACATAATCGTGTGTGTATGAGGAATCACCCTGTTTCCCAACAGTCCTACACCTACTCTCAAGGCTCTCACCTACTCTGCATCACTCTCAAGGCCAACACCCACTGGCGGCGTCTGCGGTGTGTAAAGTGATGCCAACGTCTAGAACTCCATTATAACAGAGCAAAGCCCACTGGCCGCGTTTGATGCATGTTGATGCCAAAGATTAGAACATTGTTCTATCTCTTGAGAGTCAAATAGATGCGAATGTCCTCGCCGGTGGGTGTTGGCCTTAACACTCACTGTTTGCTTTGTCAGTCTGCTCTCTTGGGCAATTTTGTCAAATCATCAAAAATAACTTGCTGTTGCTTGATTATTATGCTTCCGTTGTAAGCCACTTTGGATGTTATTTTTTGCATGCTAATGCTTTGATGTAAAGAGGCTTCAGTGACAAGCTAATTAAAGCAACATATGGTCAGCAGCAGCCAGCAGTGCTGCATGGACTAGCTCAGTCCACAGTAATAGTTAAAGGAGAGTTCCAGCACATTTTTCACATAGATGTCTGTTTCTCAGGGTCACAGAACTGTCGATTCATAGGTTAAAAAAAAAAAAAAAAAAAAAGTCAGTAGCCTACTACCTAACCTGAGTTGCTGGAGCCATTGGCTAGAGCAGCTGGGCAGATAAAGTGCTACACTATAGGGGCATAATCATAATCATGCCCCCAGAGTGTAACACTGAACCACTGCAGCACTCTTCCTTTGGAAGGGTTTCATATACATCACAGGTTCTCTTCCATAGCCTTAGGACTATTAGTCCTGTGTCATTCATCCTAAGCGCAGTGTGGTGTCACTGAGCCCCATTACCATCAGCCTCCATTACTGTTTCTCAGTGATTCATGTCTCTCCAGTTCACACATTATTAACACAGCCCAACACTCTCCTGATGCGACAGTGTTCCACTGAACTACCACTATACTGACAATATGCTAGTCTCAGCAGAATCAATGAGCTCAACACATTCATGACCTGTGCCTAACTAATGTATGATATATATACTGTATACTGTATACTGTGTCACAACCACCGGGCTCAAGGTAGCCGTGACATTAAAAATGGGGACCACACTGTAGCTAAAGGTTTAAATATTACATATTTTATTATAACATTAAAAGAGTAAAGTCAGTATATGATAAAGAAAAGCGTAATGCAAAGTGTCTAGGGGTGATCAAACAAAGAGTGTAAAACGCGACGTCTATGTGCAAAGCTGGCAACGGGTTGCGGCTCTCCCCAGAGGAGCAGCCATGGAGCGCAGAGAGCAGGCCCAAGCGAATGAGCAGAGAGCAGCGCCAAGATCAGAGAGCCAGAGAGAACGCGTCCATTCCTCCTTCGTTGTTATATAGCACCACCCATTACTCCAAACACCAATGGGGTCCTTTGCTCTGCAAATCAGGGAATGAGATTCAAGGGGCAGAGCCCACACAGGCATTAGACCAGAGGGCGCAAACCCAGGACTGACCAGCAGGGTCTTAACATTCCCCCTCCCTTAAAGACAGAGACCCACCTAAGTGGGACTCTGTAAAGTACCACCAAACACCCAAGTCAACCTTACTGTGTTAACTGGCGCAACTGTCCTGTGCCACCTAACACAGCTAAACATCACGTTTGAAATATTTCTAAAATTCATCATTTTATTTAAGACTATTAAAAACCATGACTAGCATAACAATGTAACAACATTTGAATTGGCATAATTCTATTAAACCCACAATTCCCATTTTTAGCAGTGTGCAAACCACCAACCACAACTCATCCAGCCATAGGTCTTATGGACTGTTATGTCCAATCACACCAACCACCACCAAGTGAAAATGCCCCATCTCAATTTCCCCACCACCCCTCCCAAACCTCTACTCCTGCTCCACCGGCAATCCAGGTACCTTGGAAAGCATATTTAAGGAAACGATAACAGGAGAAAAGGGAACAAGAGGAACAGAGGACACAAAAACAGAACATTACTCAATGATCCAGGAGTGAAACAATACTGGTGTCACTGGATGTTACCATCAGCCTGCTGCAGCACTGCCCCAGCACCCATCTGAAGTTGGAATGGCCTGTCCAGCCAGGGCTGCCGGCACAGGTGCAGTGCTGAGGAGTGATTTAATGACAAAAAAACGTTTCCATTTAACAGCCCTACCCAATCTTACCCCCCCTTCCAGGAGGTTTGTGATCAGACAAACCAAAAGTACTTCAGCATCCAAAACCTTATTTTTATCTGGCCCCACACGATTGAAATGCTGGCGAAACGGCAAGGCCTCACCACCATGTTTGAGGAGATCCGTGCACCTCAGCGTGTCTAACAGAACAGGAAAAGTCAAAATCAACGCCTTAAACTCATCAGCTTGATCTGATGGAAGAAGGTCTAATAACGTATCCAAGCTAGCCAACACTGCAGAATAATTTAGCCTAGGCTGCAGCACCGCATCCTCAGGGCCAATCTCCTCAACCTCCGCTGCCACCAAAGATTGACAAGAGGGCCCAGTGTCCAAGACAGCCACTGCAACAGGTAACACCTCCCCACCCCCTTGACTAGGACTAGGGATTTGGGGATAGTAAGGCTTTAGCAGATTAATATGGCACAACTGCTTAGATCGTTTCCTATCCGGAGTGTCTAACAGGTAGTCGTAGTCAGACATCCGCCGAGCAACAGAGTAGGTACCGTTCAGTACACTCACATGGGCCTTAACCTCCTCTAACCAGTCCTTTAACAGAAACAAAGGACTACAGACTTCATTATGTGCTGCCACAACCTCCTCACAGGAAAGAGTAGGTAGTAACAGAGGCAAATTTAAACTAGCACAGTCTTTTACAGACTCCAATTCCTGCTCCCCTCCCTGGGTATGACTTGCACCAGTCACCACACAGGGGGTGAGCACTTCAGGAAAATCAGACTCTGGCAAATCAGATGCTGTATTTACTATCGGAGGCGGTAAGCTCTCAGGCCACACACGCCCACCTACCAAGTTATTACCCAAAATCACATCTACACCCTCTATAGGTAGAGACGGACGTACAGCCAAAACAACTTCACCGCTTACAAGTTCTGACTCCAAAACCAGCCGATGCAACGGAACAGAAATGGTGTACATTCCGATACCCCGGATAAGGACACATGTCCCCGCGTCAGACACTTGTGAGAAAGGCAGAAGAGATTTTAAAACAAACGATTCAGATGATCCAGTGTCACGCAGAATGCGCACTGGCACCTTCTGGTCATTTCCAACCAATGACACATAACCAGATGTAATGAAGGGACTATAGCCATCCCTGGCACACACTTGTGACTGCTCTAAAGGAAGCTCCTCTCTGCAAAGATCAGTGCTCTCACTCACTGAACTCAACGAGACATCTTCTCCAGCATTACAATTAGCTATACCCTTTTGACAAACAGAAGGCACAATTCTGGCAGCACAACCCACACTCTTGATTGTACTCTTTCCACATCGCTTCTCCTTTAACTTAGGGCAAGAGTTTTTCCAATGCCCAGACTCCCCACAATAGTTACAAAGATCCTCTGGATCAACTTGTTTATCAGAAAAAACATGCCCAGTATCATATTTAGTTGCTGAATAGGGTTTTCTTCCCGCACTAGAATCATGCCTAGATGTTCTGGAGTCATATTTAAAAGAATTAAAACGACGGGAACAATAATCTTCATCATTTGCACGGACACTATGCTTATGAGTCAAGATATATTTATCGGCCAACACAGCAGCAGCCGCTGCAGTTCCAACCTCATGCTCATTTATGTAAGTGGTAATATGAGCAGGTAAGATGCTCTTAAATTGTTCTAATAACACCAACTCACACAATTGAGCAAAGGTTTTGACACCCTCAGCTGCACACCAGCGATTAAAGAGACTAGACAATTCCCGCACTAGCTCCAAGTGTGTTTGTTTCTCCTGTTTGCGCCAGTTTCGAAATTTCTGTCTATAGGCTTCTGGAATCAATTCATACGCTTTGAGAATTGTCTGTTTCACAATATCATATTTTCTACAGTCTGAATCGTCTAAAGATATATATGCCTGTTGTGCTTTTCCTGTAATTACACTTTGTAGCAATAGAACACAATCTGAATCAGACCATTGATAGTCTCTTGCCAATCTCTCAAAAAGACAGAAAAACAAGTCAGGGTCACGTTCATCAAACTTAGGTAAAAGCTTAACCATGTGTGAAATTTTTGGCTGTGAGGGGGGGCCTCCAGGATTATTGCCCAGTGTCCGTCCCTCTCTCGCCAATTTCAAACGGTCTTCCTCTAGTTCAATTTTTTTGTATTCAAGCTCACGGTCTTTTTCTCGCTGTAGTCGATGTTCTTCTCTCTCTAGCCGTTCACGTTCATGCTCTTTTTCTAGCTCCAACTGTTTGCGTTCACGCTCTATGCGTTCTCGTTCGTGCTCTTTTTCTCGCTCTAACCGTTCTCGTTCGCGTTCCTTTTCTTTCTCTAACCGTTCTCGTTCGCGTTCTTTTGCTAAAAACTCATCTCTTTTTTGTTGCATTTCAAACAATTTCATTTGTTGTTCAAAGGACAAAGCTGAACTTTCACTAGGTGATGCTGCCATAGCACCAAGAGTGCCAAGGGGAGTTGACGACTGAGTTGGGCTCTCAACGTCTGGTGCTGGGTCTAAAGAAAAAATCTCTCTTTCACCCAATTTCTCCATAATGAACTGTAACAAATCGTCTTTTGTAATGCTTTTCGAGATAGCGGAATGAATATTATAGTGCTCGGCTACTTTAAAAAGTTGTTTTTTATTTAAAGTTTTTAATCCACCTAATGAAGGTGCAGCCAAAAACGTACTAACATCCATTCAAACACGATACAAATGCTCAACAGCGAAAAAATTAGGCCACTATTCAATCAAATTATGCCAGAACAAATTACCATTCGACTACAAGCGCTAAAACAGTCTACTCCATCTAAACACGGTAGACTACCAATTTCGTCAATGTAATGCCAAAACAGTCAGCACGCTACAAACAGTAGGCTACAAATATTTTATACAAAAATCTGGCAATCCAAATGCACTTACCTATTCAAAGGCCTACGTATGTGCCAAACAAAACAGCCTGCTGAAACGGAACAGGTGTAACCAAACAAGCACTCGCTCAAATTCTCTCAGCTACAAACAACAAACATTTGCGTTACGCGCAGATCAGACAATATAACGTGGCTCTTAATGCAACGAAGGGCTAAAATTTAGATCTAGAGCTCCCCGCATCTAAAACCCCCAAAAGAAAAAACCTATGTCCACAACCTAAGTCTTCACGTGTCGTAGCGATTAGGCTTCACAGCCCCCCCGCGTTTGACACGCAAACTTAACAAATAAGCTGTAAAGGAAACAAAAAACTTTTGAGCGGTCTCACCTACGGCAGGGTGTTCACGTTGCTCCAGTTGTCCAAATTGTTCTATGTTTTCTCTTCGCTGCAAAAAACCCCACAAAATTCACTAATCCACCGAACATGCACTCAAAATGTTTGTTCGAAGTTCAAAGCGGAAACGAAGCGCTCTTCAGACGACGCGTCACTACTAAAATTACCCAATAGCTACAGGGATTCCCCCAATTACACAATCAGCTGAGCCTATGCATGAATGAAACGCTTAGACTCACCAAAACAGCAGCCAATACTGCGTGCGACGGCACAATAGAACAAACGTAGACTGGCGAGATCAATCACGGCGTCTACTCACTGAAGTATTCTAGGAAAATCGAACGAAATTTCCCAAAATCCAAACTTTTAAACCGGCGAAAAAACCGGACGAGTCGCCCACATGTCACGACCACCGGGCTCAAGGTAGCTGTGACATTAAAGATGGGGACACACTGTAGCTAAAGGTTTTAAATAGAGTATATTTTATTATAACATTAAAAGAGTAAAGTCAGTATATGATAAAGAAAAGCGTAATGCAAAGTGTCTAGGGGTGATCAAACAAAGAGTGTAAAACGCGACGTCTATGTGCAAAGCTGGCAACGGGTTGCGGCTCTCCCCAGAGGAGCAGCCATGGAGCGCAGAGAGCAGGCCCAAGCGAATGAGCAGAGAGCAGCGCCAAGATCAGAGAGCCAGAGAGAACGCGTCCATTCCTCCTTCGTTGTTATATAGCACCACCCATTACTCCAAACACCAATGGGGTCCTTTGCTCTGCAAATCAGGGAAGGAGATTCAAGGGGCAGAGCCCACACAGGCATTAGACCAGAGGGCGCAAACCCAGGACTGACCAGCAGGGTCTTAACAACTGTATATACTGTATATAAGCTGTTCTTAAATGGTCTACATGAGCAAAATGTATAGACTTGCAGAGCTCAACATTTAGCCAAATTCACTTAAAAGTTTTAGGAGAAAAGCTTTGGAATACATAGTGAATGTCTTGTGCAACTAATTTCATCATTTTATGACTAAACTTAATTGCCAAACACACTTTTCACCTGCAAAATATAGTTTTGCAGTTCTCTAATTGTTTCATAAAAGACAGTCATTTTGTCCCAGGGTATCATAAACAATAGGCTACATTTCCTATATTGTACCCATGCATACACTTTGACTATAGACTGACAACAAAAATGGGGCTCATAATAATAGTAATCTTATACAGCAGAATGCATCATTTTGTCTAATTCATTTCAACAAATAACATGCATGTCCATTGTATTTGGTGATTCAGGCAGTTGTGGCTCATATGCTAGAAATGGACATTTTATCCACTACATTTGCCTCTACATCTTGGAAGCATGGGGAGTAGATCTGTCTTTTCCTCTTGGCTTAATATAATCCATTTTTAACATTGTTGTTTTGTCTGCAGTTGTCCATTTGAATTAGGAACGGCTGGCCCTTGGTTGTATTTGTGTAATTGTGTGTTAACCAAACCACTGATTCTGTATAAATACATGGGGAAATCACCCCTCTCTGATTTATACTCTAGGGCCAGAGCTCTCGCTGCTTTTGTGTTGTGTTCTCTCAGCCTTTGTGCTCTGTTGAATGTCAGCTGAATTTCAGCCTCTTTATTGACAGAGTCCTATTTGTTTTCATAGTTTTGTTGACAATAGAGAGAACACTGGCCAAAAACAGGTTTACAGTCTTGTTTACTGCTTTATTTTAGGCCTCGGTCTTCAGGACTAAACAGGACTTTGATAAGAAGACATAAGGACAGGGAGCCAATCCATTAACACACACTGTCTGATATATCTCTCTGTAATATCGCCTGTCATCTTCCCGTGCCCTTTCCATTTATCCTTATTTCATGGGGCATCAACTCTGACATGTTTGTTGGGGAGTAGACAGCCATTATTGCTATGATTGCTGTATTAAGAATAATCATAACTGCATGAGATACACTGACAATATTGACAGTCGCTGGTAAAAACTATTGAGTGTGCTGTGATTTTGAAGCTTACAAGAACTGTCAAAGTTAAGCAAACAGTATAAATTATCAGCTTGGCTGTATAGCGCGACGCCACCAGCTGAACTGTTTCAGGACCCTTACAAGCAGGAAGGAGCAACTGATCCAACAGGAAAGCAGAGCTACAGTACATGCTGCTTGAGAATGTGTCATCTCTGCCAATCAGACGTCAGAGTATTTTTGTTTTTTTCCCCCCACAGCAATGCTTCATTGCAGCCTTAGAGTTGCATTTGTGCCGTCCTTCGAGGTCCCACCACTCTTTTGGACTCGGTGTTGCCTATTTGGCAGACGTGACATTCTCTCTGCGTATCTCTGGGTGGTGAGATCTCGATAGCAGCTGCTAATCACACAGTACATTTGCTGCGGCCTCGACGGCCTCTATTCTCCAGCCACGCCAATGCAGCTCGTGATTAGCAGCTGTTGACTGGTCGTATGGACATGCAGGAAACTGCCCCTCAGATCTCGGAGGCAGCAAGCCTCCCTCGCTGGCTCCTCTGAAAGCCTCCGAAATGAGCAGATTTACATGTCAACCACTGATCCAATTAAGAAATTTGCTCCAGAGAGACCGACCGCAAGAGCAACACGTTAATTAAGACTGGAAAAGCACTTCATCAATGTATGATTCATCAAGAGCCTTGAATTATGCACTGACTCGCTTACTCTCTGTACTCAGACGAAATTGGCATGATAATCATAATGAGCAATCAATCACGTGAGGGATTTATTCGTACATTCATAAATATCTGTGTTGACGATTCATTCCCAATATGTGCCGTGCATAGAACTTGTTGTGTTATTTCCCATTATTTCTCCTCGAGACAAAGAAACATGATGAAACTGTACTATTCACCTCTTGTTGTGTGATAGGTGAGATGTCTGACTTGACTCTTTATGCCGACCCTGTCAGCACCTCCATTAATGTATTTCAGAAAGTAATATGGAACACGGTGGCGGAGAGCTGTCCTGTTTACCCAGGGTACCTGACTAGTCTGTGGCCGGCGTGCCGTCTGGAGAGCCAGGCTGTCCTAATGAAAGGGGAGAGAGGGCAGCACTCGATGCCTCGACTCATTAGGAACATAATTATGTGAACTTCAGTGTGCCAATCGTCTTTCTGCAGAGGGCCTCTCCAGTCCCTGTGGGGGGCAACAGATCCTGTTGCATTAGCAGAAACGAGTTTTCAAGGTGCTGGGTTCCACCAACTGGGGTAGACATATGAGGTTTTTGATATTTAAATGCTTTGCCCCCCCAAAAAAACAGAGTAAGTAATACTCTCTTAATAATAGTAACAAAACCAAAGAAAAACTTTTTCATATTCCCATCAATCCTTGATTGCACACATCAGCAAGTGTCCCACTTCTGTCGCTGCCATCATTCGTGCCGGGCATCCTGAGACCCTGAGAGAGACTGTAGAGGTCTGAGCAGTGTCTCAGTGCTGAAGAGGCTAAGAGGGCGTGAAACTCGTCTACCCCTGTCATGGTGTCTCTCTGATTCCCGTATAATGGGCTACACTGATGCCGACTCATTTACCCTCCAAATAATCCGGCCTCCTCATGCCATAACTAGTGGTGGTCAGGTAATCATGCCACTTGCTATTTGCTGTTCACGCCACCAAATGATTTTAAAGAAACCCTGGGCCGAGGTTGGCTCACACCCTGATGGGTTCCCATTACCTGTAGGTGGGGAATATTACTCTATCAGGGACACAAAGCTGAAAGCTGCTTTACAGGGGTCAATAGTCATCTCACAATAGAGAACCATTTTCCTTGCGATGATAACAATTCATGCACCAGTTCTTCCTGACAACTAAGAGACAGTTTTTGCTATCAAGTCGGTGCCAAAATAGCCTAAATTGGGCTCTGGCTCAAACATCATTCCAGTGGAGGAGAGGAAACAGGTTTTTTTCTTATGTGGCTGATATAGAAAGACAGGGAAACGTAAGAAAGTGAGAGACACATAGAAATGCATTAATCCCTCTTCAAGGTTGAACTCATTCTCTGGGGCATGATTATATAGACTCTCGAACCTTTTAATCCCAAATGAATGGCTCAGCACCACCAGTTAAATCACCCTGTCAATCACAGCATGCATATAGTAGTGCCGGGGACTAAGGCTCGTGTTCATAGATCCATGACCAGAAGTCCTTTTCTGTCTTTTCCCAACACTCTTTTGCAATTGCAATACAGATTGCAATTAGGACTTCTTCATTCTCGTCATTAAACAACTATTCAGTTGCAAAGACCGAGGGTTCTGCCTGTGAAGGCATTGACACAGGGCCATTAGATACTGATGAAATCACAACTCACAGTCCAAACTATATGTATGGTGACAAAACAGCAGTAACACAACAATAATGTAGACGATGAAGATCATGAGGAGGAGGAAGGAATTCGAAGAGGACTATGATAACGATGAAGCTGATAAAAAAGGCTTATTTTGGGGCCAACAATATACTTCCGCATTTCTGAGAGAGACAATACACCTACCTCAGTGAGCTTTATGTCAAACTATGAAACAACAATCAACATTTTACAGTGAAATCACATCATTTGGATATGATCCATGAGAAGAGAGACGAGTGGCACAGCAGCGTAATGAATTGGGTCAGACGATAATTAAAATGGACACCTGTGGTTGCGCTCATGCTCGTCAAGTGTGTGTGTCTGTCTGAGTGCGATGCAGGCCTCAGGGGTGGAAGTCTTGGCAGGAGTGTACACAAGCCTCACATTCTCCGGTCTCTCAGAATTGTGTGCGTGTGTATGTGTGTGTGTGTGTGTGCGTGTGTGCGTGTGTGTGTGTGTGTGTGTGTGTGTGTGTGTGAGCAGGCAGCAGGAAACAGCGATTGGCAGGCACAGAAACTGCGATCCTTCACTGAACAGCGAGTGTGAGTACCTTGGCAGGTTGGATTCAGTGCGGCATGACTCTGAAGTGCATTCAAAGTCAAAATGAGAGGGAAAAAAGAATCTAGGAATAGTTCTAAACGCCCCGTGGGCTTGTCTGAGCATGCATTCATAAGATGTAGAACTTTCTTTCTTTAAAGGCAACACAATTCTGCTCTTTTACTTTAAAATAACCATTTCAAACTCATTCTGATGCAACATTGACTTGAGAATGAACTCTCTGACAATGACAATACATGCCTAGAATGCTTAATATTGCACTATGGAACCTGATCGGGTAGGATCAGCATGACCCTCTCTGTTAGTTTTTCACTGGGTACCACCTTGTGTTAAATGGCATGGCACTGAATATTCACACCAAGGACTAGATATAAATTATTTTATCATGGTGCTTTAAATGTTTGAAACAAGCTTTGATTAACATCCAGTGGGATATTTTAATATAGTTTCCCTGGTCTCCCACTGACCCAACGAACTGCTCTAGATGGGAATATTGACACTCCCACTGACAAACCACGTCAAAGGAAGCCTGGTGTGTGTGTGTGTGTGTGTGTGTGTGTGTAGAAATCATCTTACGATGGGGCTCACGTGTGATTCATGAAACTTTCGTATCACAAATATTGCGGCTGGAAACAAGCGTGATTTAAATATTATGACCCTGTATAGTATGCTTGTTTTAAAAGTTCTTTGGTAGTTCTGGTTAGTGATGTCGTCAGTGTCAAAGGATAGGACAGCAGCCTACTCAAAAAGTAACTGAATGATTGTGCTATGCTGTTGTTGACTTAATGTCGAAAAATCCCCCTTTAATGCAGAGCTCCATTCCATGGAAGTCTATGGAAGTTTTTACATGATGCTCCCACTTTTCCCTGATCTTCCCAAACATGCACATACATGAGTAAGGAAAGTGCTGCTTGTCTGACCGCTTTCCTGTGCCCTGCAAATGCAATTTCACTCATATGTGTTCTGTTTGAACATAATGATGCCATTTCTAAAGGTACAAATAAGCATGAAATAGGCACTATTCTCAAGGTACATCTGGATAAGATTCTGGTTTTAATGTTGACTTACTGAATCATTGTGTAATTGCTTTGTTATTATGGCTCTATAACTAATTGGGTTTACTCTATTCACTATTATTAATGTAAATTGAGCAAAAATGCAAAAATATCGAATAATTAAATGTTCCGAAAATTTGATTACAGTAAGGTGCATTCATTGCTGCTGTATGGCATAAACTGTTGCTATTTCTGTGTAACCATTTGTTACTCTGTTGCTAACGTCACATCTTGAAAGGTTTGAGCAGTTTAAATAGCACCGCAAATGGCCTTAATGGCCTTTCAACAGCAGCACAAGGCATTAGGTTTTAATATGCTTTCAGTCTTGTGGCAGAAAAAAGACATCAACCTCTTTGGTCTGTAAAATGCAGTTTTCCACTGTGTGACTCAGTGAAAGGGGCTCTTCTCACATAGCAGCTGTGTATTTACATCTGTCTCTAGATTGTCACATTTGCACCATTCACAATGTTCTCTCATTCTCCTATAGAGAACAGAGAATAATAAAAGGAGTGAGTCATCTAAGGTGTCGGGGCAGGTGTCCCATACCATGGTGAGTGACAATTGTCAGTTGGGGCTGACAATTCCCACAAAACGTTCCATTTCTGAAATGTTCCCGATCCCAACATTGGCTAACGGGACACTTTTTTTTGCATTTAACGCGCCCCTCTGAGTTGATTTAGAGCTCCCACACCATGTGTGTAGCCATATATGTTAGACTGTCTTTTGAGAATTAGTTTTACTGCTTTATTCTTGATAGCTTATTGATTGTGTTTCCAACACCGATTGATTGACTGAGTGATGTATGTGACTTCTGACATTGCAATAATATTTTAACTGTTCCTCTAGGGTACTTCTTTCCTTGTTGGCTTTCGGTATAAGGGGGCCTGTTTAGCAGGTTGTTGGGCAGAGAGTTTGTTTCTATTGCATGAGTCCCTGGAGACTAAGCCAAACTTAATTTGGAGGGGCATATTGCTGAACTGGTTAGTAAAGAATTGCCTCCATATGTAATGGCTAACCGTCATAGTAAAACTGGTCAGGGGATTATTCTGATTAAAAACAACATCAGTGCAAAGAAGAATACATACAGTAATACACATTAACTGCGAGCCACTTAGGTGAAAACAGGTACAGACCTGGTCATTTCCCCTAGGCTGATGATTAACTGTTGCTGTGCCAATTTTAGCATGTCACCATAGCAGCCTCCCATATCTCCATTTCAAAGTCTCTTTCTTTCTAAAACAAGTGCATCTCCTTTGATCCCTGAAGCGTTTCTTCTCTCTCTCTTATATCAGAGAGGCTGAACTGAGGGCATATATATACTGTATGCCTGTTTTTTTGGTTGAACATTGTGCTCGATAAGATGTCTGCAATATCAACATGGGGCTTTCATCGGCATGGCGCTATACGTCTTCTGGAGTGGTCATGACACTCTGACAGTGCTATCCATCACTGGGTAATTAAGACGCAGCGTCAGCCCAATGAGCTGCTGTTTGCAGGTGTAGGCTGCAGTGGATGACGCAGTCATAACACATTTTCTTCTCTCCCTAAATCTTCCTCTTTTCCCTGGAATCGATGATGGAGAACGAACAAAAGGCTTCAGAGGTAGTAGCAATCTGCAGGGTGTTCGATATCAGCTATAGCCAGATAAAGTCTTATGTTGTTTGTCTCCTCCTTTCCTAGAAGACTCTGGCCCCCTCCATCCTGAGTGGCCATTGAGTTTCAGCGAATAAAGTCTCTATATGACAAAAGGACAGATGGGGCATTTGTTGTATTTCCTGATGCACATCATAAAAATGCCCATTGGAAATAATGGCAGTGGGAGGCTAAAAATACTTGAGTTTGTGTGAGTCATGACAAACTAGCCAGTAGGACATTGACACTGTTTTTCAATAAGTTTGGTGAAGACGATTGAACTTAATCAGATTTCAATTTAATGCATTTCCTTATATGGATAACAATCATCTTAAACTGGTAGCATTACGTTATATATATATAACACAATTAAACAAAACAATCTGACTGGTGTGCCCAATTTCCATTCAAATCTGACAAATGCAGAGGGAAACACAATTGTATAGAGAGGGAAACGGACCAATTAAGACTTCATAAATAAAAGTCTTGAAAATGGAAGGAGGCAGAGCTCCCTGGCCTGAACAGCTCCAGCCACTGCACAGGAAGGCGAGGGGCTATCTCCAGAAGGCACTCACAATTTGCTGAATTAAAAGTACATGAATCTTCAACTGCAGTGCTGGTGTTGGCGTTTATTGATGAATAGCATAATAAAATGAAATTACTGCCTTTTTAAAATATTTAAGCAGGGAGGTTATCAAAGTTTTAATGTTTTGGAAGTGGAACTGCGATATCATCAAGAAGCGGGAAGTTATTTAAAGGAACAGGCTGTCGGTGAGAAATGGCATGTGGGGCTGGAGAAAAAAGCATGGGCTCTGTAATTACAGTGGAGGAAGGAGGTGGGGGGTTATACTGTTCATCAGTGTTAAAGAAAGTGCAAGAACTGAGCTTATGTATTGAGCACAAAACCAATGTACTGAACTGATATAGAGAATGTGATGTTACACAAGACAATTAGATATATTAGGCCTATATACCATCATGGGTAACACTTTACAATAAGGGTACATGAATTCTCATGAACTAATGCATGAATTAATGCATGAATTACGCATTAGTTAATCCATTAATATATCATGAATCATTATGACTTAACATGAATTCACTGATTGTCATTAATGAATTAATACATAAATAACTCATCATCTTAAGCATTAAGTACGGTTGGCACATCATCATGAATCATGATTAATTAAGCATGATCATGATGACTTTTTGTCAATTGATTTGATGAATTTTGGACATCACCGTCATGGAGAAAAAAGAAAAGTAATTACACATGAATTCATGTTAACTAAATGTCATGAATTATCATGAGTTAACTCATTAACTTATGCATTAGTTATACATGAAAATCTCATTAATAAACATGAATTAATAGTATGTCATTAATGACATCAGGTATGGACAACAAATTCATCTTGAGCATTAGGTACAGTGGGTAAATCATTATGAATAATGATCAATTGCACATGATCATGGTGATTTCTAGGTTTTTGAAATGTGCTCCAAGGGGTAAGTAAACTATACATTAACTCATCATGAACTAATTAAGACCATTTTCAGAGAATATCGAAGAATCCACATTGTTCAAATATAGGCATGTCCTCATTAGCTAAGCATTATCTTTTCATTAGTTAATCATGTCTGTGGCCCCTCAGATAAAGTGATGAACAGGTGGTGCTTTAAATGCATGAAGTTTGAAGTCATGCAAAAATGGTCAATTTACATTAATTAATGATGAATTACTCATGAGTTCATCATGTTTGTGGCCCCTCACCTAAAGTGGTAAATGGACCCTTCTTTATTGCTGACGAAAGAAGTGGATTCTTCGATATTCTCTGAAAATGGTCTTAATTAGTTCATGATGAGTTAATGTATAGTTTACTCACCCCTTGGAGCACATTTCAAAAACCTAGAAATCACCATGATCATGTGTAATTGATCATTATTCATAATGATTTACCCACTGTACCTAATGCTCAAGATGAATTTGTTGTCCATACCTGATGTCATTAATGACATACTATTAATTCATGTTTATTAATGAGATTTTCATGTTTAATTAATGCATGAGTTAATGAATGAACTTCATGACATTTAGTTAACATGAATTCATGTGTAATTATTTTTCTTTTTTCTCCATGACGGTGATGTCCAAAATTTTGTCTGACAAAAAGTCATCATGATCATGCGTAATTAATCATGATTCATGATGATGTGCCAACCGTACTTAATGCTTAAGATGATGAGTTATTTATGTATTAATTCATTAATGACAATCAGTTAATTCATGTTAAGTCATAATGATTCATGATATATTAATGGATTAACTAATGCGTAATTCATGCATTAATTCATGCATTAGTTCATGAGAATTCATGTACCCTTATTGTAAAGTGTTACCAAATCAGGTTTAGGTTAGAGTTCGTAACTTCTACTAAATTGCCTTGTGGAGATGTCGTACTGTGACATATGAAGGCCATTTTTGTTTCCTCAATTAAACACATACCTTTTGACTGTCCAGATCCAGATGTATTGATTTATAGGGTACACATAACTATTTGGAGTTGCAAAGATGACTGACACCTGCAAATTATGGACACTATTGGGTTTTTCATAATTCCTGCACTTCTTCACCATTTGAAAATACTGAATAGTTGTATGACTTACAGTAGCAACAGCATCGCATTAACTTTCAATGCATGCCAACATTCTTTTCATCTGTTTTTCTAGCACTCCAATCGATCCTCCACCCCACCCCCTCCAATGGTCCCTCGGTCCCTCGTTTCATGAACAAAGGATGTCCTCTTCACATCTTCACCTTGCCTCATTGTGTGCAGAGAACGTGCTTGGCCCTCTGAAACACTGAGACATTCCTCCATGAGAGTATGAGATGTGCAATGTTAAAGACAACTGCAGGATACACAGCAAGACTGATTGAAATAGATTTCTTTGGTTCAGGTCATCCTCTGTTCATTCCAGTTTAAATCTTTGGTTTGGTTTGGCATCAGGAAAAGTATTTACCAGCCATAAGGTACCAGCCAATGCCTCCATCATGTAAACCGTGCAGATACCAAAGTTAGCTGAATCAGTTCTGTCATCTTAGTCAGTTCAAGGAATCTGGGTTTGGTTAACTTTCAGTGCTTGACAGGCGCCCTCTCAAAGATGCAAAGAATTGGCAGATTTCAGTTTCTTTAAGGGAGGCTATTGGTAACATAGTAATAGGTTTGATAGTACACCCAATAACAACCCCCCCAAATTAAGATTTTTTTAGCACTATTACTCAAGTCTGAGCTTAGCAAAATTGTAACTCAGACCGGCTCCTCAAAATGCGCTTGAGATCCAATCCTTACTAGATTCCTCAAAAACCTATATGTTAGCTACCTTTATTCTTGAGAGAATAAATACCTCAATATAAACAGGTGTATCTCCAAGTGAGACATTTTGCACAGAGAAACGCCTCCTTCCCAAATCTCCAAACAGATAACACCACAATAGACCATTTTCTTTCTTTCCACACCGGAAAGGTTTAATTTCAATTCTTTACAATGATATTTGTAACATTTCTCCCCTTTCACTCCAAGGAGTAAGACAACTTTGGGAGGATGACTTTGGGGAAGCAATGAGAGAGGATCAATGGGAAGCAGAGCTTGACTTAGAATATACCTCCTCTCCTTGCGCCAAACACAGCCTAATTCAACTCAAAATCCTCCTAAAGTAGGGTTCAGGCCAAAGATTCCCGGCGAGACGAGCCGCGACGTTCTAAAACCTTGCAACTGCGACTCAACATGTTTAATGCTCTGCGACGGCTTGCCACTACGTGCAACTTTCGATTCACACCGCTGCAACTCGGTCTCGTCACGTCGGGAATTTTCGGTGTGAATTGGGCTTAAGAGTACACTGGACCAGGGCTAAACTGGCTGAGATTTTCCCTAGTGCTGACCCTGCATGTCCTCGCTGTAAAGGTCTGCCAGCAGACCACATACATTATGTTCTGGTCCTGCCAACATCTCAGGACATTCTGGGCAGACATAGAATGTTTGGTATAAACATCCTTCCAACCCCAGTACAGTATGTGCCATATTTGGCTTTACACAAGAAACAAAATCTCTTAAAGGCAGGGCCTACGCTGTCATAGCATTCACTTCTCTACTTGCTTGTCGTCAGATTTTACTTAAGTGGAAGGAACAAACACCACCCACATTTAGATGGATAAGAGATATTACTGTATTATTTATTTTATCCCTGTGACAAAAAGATCTAAATTCTATCAACTGGCTTTTGTCTTCCATTTTCACTCTCAGGAGGTCTGTAAGGCAGCCAGGAAATGTTTTGCACAACATGATTTCTCTTACTTTTGCCACTCTGCTGCAAAGCATCCAATTAGAGAAGGAAGGAAGGAGAGACAGTGGCAGACTGAGGCAGGGGGAAATGACAGTGAGACATGTAAGTGAGACATGGGGCTGCCATTCATCAGAAGGAGATCATTGTTGAACCGTGTCATGTTAATGAAAAACAAATCCAGACTGAAAGAAAGAGTAAGGGCTACTGTAAAAAAGGGACAGCACCCCCCGCCCCAATCCCTGGAGTCCTCATATTTCCAGTTGCATCTTCCCAGCTGTCCCCTTCTGCGACCTTCTCTTGCTTATTTTCTTAAGATGAGTTGCCCACTGGCGTCTCGGCCCCCTCGGCTCCCCCTTCAGTGCCTTCGCTGGCTGCCTCCTCTTTGTACCTGTCAGTGGCAGTGACCTCTGAACTCAAGGCAATTTGCAGCACAGCTTAAATGTCAGCTGGCTACCTCCAGCCTGTTGATTATGGAAGAAGTAGAGAAGGACAGAGAGAGAGAGTGAGAGAGAGAGATACAGGGAGACAGAGTTTACGTGTGTGAAGGGGTAGAATTCCATGAACCATGTATTACAGTGCACGAAAATGGACTGTACTGTTCTTCCGAGGCTTCTTATTACCAGAGATGGTTGATAAAACAAGACAATTCATAAGAGGGTAATTTCCTGTATCTGTTAGGAGTCAGGAAGTAACTAGGTCCTAACTCCAAAGTGTTATTATTTATATCGTGTCCGAAAGAGTGTTTCATTGACATCACACACAATGACAATAAAATAGTATGCATAATATTTAAAAATCATATTTATCTTCTCTTTCTTGCTTATTCAGAAACAAGTTTATGTTTGATGTAATGGACATGCCTATTAAGGAGTCAGAAAAACAATTTTTTGAGACAGGCAGTGTAGTTGCTGATGTTGTTCAGTGAATGCTTTTGGGCTTGTGAGCTTAAGAACAACAGGTGTATTTATCTGATCTTGTAACCATGTATCATCACTAAACACTAAAACTAATTGAACATAAAACCATACATGCAAAGGTGGCATATTGTCACATAGTGTTGCTTGAAGTAATATGTTTGTATTTGTGAGATAATAGTAAACTATAGAACATCTGATGTGGATAGGATCTGAGACATTTCACAATCAGAACCAAATAGCAGCTTCCCTGCACATTATTTTCATATTTTTCATCACACTATTATCTACCATCTAATTGCCATTGTGTGCATGCATGTGTCTCATTCATCAACAGATGTCAGTCATGTGTATGCAGATGCTTTATTAAAATACTTATGGATGGTCTCCTAATACAAGACTACATCAATGCTACATACATTTGATTATCAAGTGCAACACACACACACACACACACACACACACACACACACACACACACACACACACACACACACACACACACACACACACACACACACACACACACACACACACACACACACACACACACACTCAAACACTGTTTATATTCACTCTGCTCTGCCCAAACTGATAATCAGGGAACAAAGACTGCACCTAATGTCTTTTCCCCCAATTATTACAGCTAATTACTGCTAATGGAGAAGCTTCTGTGAAGATGCAGGTTCTGATTAGTGACATTAGTGACATTCTGTGGAATTTCCCCTGTCTCAGTACCCTCCTGCTTTAATTGTTTCTTTTCATAATCCGTTTATTTTTAATTGGCATCTTTCCAGAGACCGTGCACATGAGTAAAAACTGAATCTGTCTGTGATTCTCTTGCTACTGTGTGATGAAAGGCAGATGCATTTGGACCGATTTTACTTTCACTAACTTGACATCGTTCAACATGGATCCCATCCTGATGAATGGCAGCCCAGTGTCTCATTTGTTCACTGACCACTCCTACAATGCTGAAACAACAGAACATTACATCGCCCACGCAGTGGACACTGGACTATGAGATGCATGACTTACAGTAATGCACCTGCCAGTAGCACAGCACTAGTCTGCTTTCTGTCCATCTGCCACCTGCACCAGCCAACTGCCACCAGAGCAAGGGTGTCCCTCTATCTTCAAGAAGCTTTTCAGATAACCTCTCCTGTCACTTACAGGAGAGGTTACCTAACACACTCTCACAATGCATTTCCCTCTTTACCTTTCTCTACCTCCTTCTACTACAACTCGACTATAACTTATCACTTCTGCACTCTCATACATTAGTAATAGTATTGATTGATGCAGTATTAATTCTTAAGGTCTCCTATATGCACTGTAACTTGAATTATTGTAACTTATTATTCCTCATCTTTTTGAAGTCATGTTGGAAAGCATCTGCTATATAAATGTTATGTAAATTTAAATCTTTATGTGACTATTCTTTTCCCATTGGCGGTATGGTCTGGCGAGGCCTGTTCATCAGAGGCACACGGTGCATATGGTCTTCACCTGACTTGCCCCGCACACTCCACATTGTGGCATGAATAAACATGAGATGCCCACATTCAGACGGAGAATTAACAGCAGAGAACCGCTGACCGGTAGACTGCTGGGGTGTGCACAGCAGGGAACTATGTTAGAGGTGTGTGCATATTTATGTTAATATTCCTCATCATGAATAAAGCGAACCAATGTTGAATTGATGAAATACGGGATTGACTTTTCAATATTTTCTTTGACAGGGCAAACTGTCTGGCCAGATGACGGGAAATACACTGAACAAATATACTTTGCAGAATGAGACACACAATCGCATGACCAGTTAGAACACACACATGTAGCATTACTGTATCTGTGCCAGATGAGGTAATTTGTCTAAGTAGAAGAATACATTAACCTTTCTGTTGCATGTGGATTTCACGCACAAGGAACAATTCCTTTGTCCTCTGCACCTCGTCAGTGGGGAGAAAACATGCGACAGGGGCCACTGGGAGATGTGCTGCTTTTCTGTGCTTTAATTAGAGGATTACACGAGAGCACCCTCCGGAATAGACCACACAGAAAGTTGGTCTAAGATTAGCTAAGCTACAAAGCCAGGTATGGCATTGAAAAAATGTTTTTGCTGTGATCCCGGATGCTACAAGGCTGGTCTCAACATAGTGCTGTGTTGTAGTAATGCATGGTTCTCAAAGTGTGAAGTGGGCCCCACTAGTGGGGAATATATCTTTAATAAATCATAGATAAAAATAAAAAAAATAAAAGAAAACACACAAACACACAAACATTGGAGTCATAGACAAGCCGACATAAGAATTAGAAGGGGAAAAAAAATCGCTTCCAGCAGGAAATGTATCGTGGAACAGAAATGTGGAAAAAAATATTATCGTTACCGTTTTGCAAGGTTGATGGGGTTAGATGAGGTTTGAAAATTCCCCATCTCCAAAGAGTGGGGAGACAGGAAAAGTTTGAGAACCACTGCAGTAGGATGTCTGTTTGCCTGTTGTGTTTTTATACCCACCTGAGCTAAGCATGCCTAGTATGCCGTGTGTGCATCCATGAAGGCCAGTGCTTGTGTAATGGGGTTAATGAACTGTTCCATGTTTGATGCTAAATCCTGCATAAATGGGCCATTGATGGCATTGTTGGTGTCCTGCAGCAGGAAGAGCCATGGCTGTTGTAGGTGGGTTAGGCAAGGGGAGGCTCCGCAGTAAAGATCATTAAAGGTCATGCTGCATTGCATATTTTGCTTATACACCTACGTTGCAACATATACTTGCACATTCATATTAATGTTTGTATGCCACATTATACCTTTTGGAATTTGTTGTGATTATTTCATGGATTCACCTCATACTTCTATATTAGTGATTCTAATTGTAATAACTTTAGGAAGGTTATTAACCACCTTATCCACTATTCATCTAAGTCCATCAGTGCAGTCATGCACAACTACTTTTGCACACTTGTATTATTTCTTTTCAGGGCTTCAGTGTTCCCTGAGTGCTCTGGCTTGCGTTAGAGAGCCTTTGTGGATGGATACTTTTAGATAACACTGAGGAAAGACTGATTCTTGTATCCATTTAAATTTGATGAGGCTTTTACTCCTAAAAAAAGCCCTCTTGGCCAACGCTGTTAGTAGAGAGGTGTACACTCTGCCCCTTCCAACGCTGTTAGTAGAGAGGTGTACACTCTGCCCCTTCCAACGCTGTTAGTAGAGAGGTGTACACTCTGCCCCTTCCAACGCTGTTAGTAGAGAGGTGTACACTCTGCCCCTTCCAAACAGGGTGCCTAAAGCACAGGGAGCCCCTCTGTGACGATGAGAGGTGTGTTCTGATGGACACAGGGACGTTTCTGCACATCCTTATTTGGTCTCTCTCTCTATTCTCTCTCTCTCTCTCTGCATGTGTGTGTGTGTGTGTGTGTTGTGTGTGTGTGTGTGTGTGTGTGTGTGTGTGTGTGTGTGTGTGTGTGTGTGTGTCAGTGTGTGCGGTACTATACATGAGAGAGAGAGAGAGAGAGAAAGAATATGAGCAATGTGTTGAGGACTAAACTAATGTTGCGTAGTAACCCCTGAAAACAGTCTCTAAAAATGTTGCTTTTGCCAGCAGGAATATTTTATGCATGACATCAAATACTATTTAGTTTTGCGCTGATGCATGGAAATTCACAGCCACCTTTCTGTCTCTTCAGTCTAAGATGCCCTTATATACAAGGATCTACAAAACAAGCATATATAATGGGATTACAGTGATAAGAAAACAGGCAGGGTGTTTTGCTTAATGGTAATGGGGAGGACTCCATGTCACTGTCATAACATGTTCATCCTAAAAAGCAGAATATATGGAAATGGGAGATATAATAAATGTTATACTAGTGTCCCCTACTGGTGATATTCAGACCTGTATATTGACTAAACAATTATTGGGTGATTTCACAGTACAAATGAAGGGAAAATGCAGACCCATACAGCATTTTCCATGAATGGAATGATCACTTCTACTGAACAATTGCACTGATGCATTGTACATCCCATACTCAACTCGATTAATAGTTCTGTTTTCTCTTTTTTTTCTCAGAAAACCTCACAAAACGAATTTATGAA
This sequence comes from Sardina pilchardus, assembly GCF_963854185.1. Taxonomy (NCBI): domain Eukaryota; kingdom Metazoa; phylum Chordata; class Actinopteri; order Clupeiformes; family Clupeidae; genus Sardina; species Sardina pilchardus. Next base: position 6,052,283 of record NC_085003.1, on the reverse strand, counting down.
TTTAGAATTTTCTTTCAAAGCTTTTTTTTTTTTTTTTTTGACAAATCATTTGTGTTCTTTCATCTCCAAGGTAGGTCTTGAGTGTTGCAAAGATTCAATTAAACCTTCAAAGAGATCACAGCTCATCAGGAGATTCACTGATGTGGAGCACAGTGCGATGACTTCATTTGAGTTCTTTGTCTGCAATTGTTTTTGATGTGGCAAATTGGAGAACAAACACAGATTTCTTCTGTCCGTCTTTAAAGTGAGATTGAGCAGACAACCAAATGTTTTCTTTGCGGGCCTTTTAAGAGGATCACAAGAAGATATGCAGATCAATTGTGCACATGCTTCATCTCTCAGTTTCCCCCCCCTCAAATGGAGACAAGTTTAGGAAAAAATAAGTCTGACTTCACCAACAGCACCCATAGTGAAAGTGAAAACACAAAACTCAGATGACCTCACAAGTGATCTCTCCCACCTTCTGAAAAATACTGATAACAGTACACGTAAGATGATAGCAAGTTCAAATGTTTATTTATAATACAAGAATAGTTTGTGCAAGAGTTTTAACATGGAACGTGGACCTGTACAATATCAACAACGTTTTTATAAATGCAATGCAATGGCAAACCTGCAGAGCACAACATTGAGCTATACAGTTTGGCCATGATTGTGTCAAAAAAGGATATATTTCAGCTAGATATATAAAGTTTGTATTTTTTTAAGCACAAAAGTTCAGGCTGTATACATTTATTTATTTTTATGTAAGGTTATATGTATATAAAGTGCAAAAAAACAAAAACACTTACAGTGATGGCATGACCCTGAAGTGCTGTGTGAGAATGTGTGTGCATCCACCCCATGTATGTAATAATACATCGTCTTATGGCAGAGTGGTTAATCACACACAAGTATATGGCCTATGCTGAGCAGGTATCTCTTACTAATACAAGAACCTGTCAGCCCGTCAGAGAATACAAAGTTTAACGGGTTACCAAGTCAATGTGCAAGATATTGAGTTATACCAATATAATTAATATGAACAGCTGCAACAAAAGCTATCTAAAATTTCCCCTTTTTACATTTAAAAATAGACATTTGTCTGACTTCTGTCCTTCAGCATCTATAGTAGCACCACAGGATCTCAGGTTTCAAGCCTAGAAATATGAATTTACCTGAAAAAAGTACTGAGCGATTTCTTACTTTGGAAGTATAAGGCATTTCTGTCACTGAAAACATAAGAAAATATATAAGCACTGTTAGTTACTAGATTACATGTTTTCTTAATATGGTTTGCATTTGATTTTCTCTTTATATAACATTTTATCGGCATAATGTCTGGATTAAGTTGTTTTTTCTTTTTTTAAAACAAAGCGGGTGTATTCAGCATCACAGTTAAGTCTCGTCGATCGTACAGGAGAGAGGGGATCGGTTTATTGTTGTCCAGTTCACGTTTCCATGGTGATCTCCTGCATATGGGCATCTAGTTCTGCTGGGAACCCTGCAAAAGAGAAGCATGAGAGGAGCCCACAAAAGCGCAGAAACAGATCCTGTTCACTCCTCCAGTAGACAACAGCATGCAGAACGAATTAATTACAAAACTGATGTGGGACCAGTTTACTGAGAGCCACAGGGAGGCATTTGGGGGACCCAGATAGTATTTCGGTGTCAGTTCACTTTAGTCCCTGCATACAATAGTAGTCTCTTGAATATAACGGCTTGATAATTAAAATGCTACTAGATACTGCATGTTTTGACACATAAGTAGCAGGGTTCTTACCGAGTTGGTTCTCTTGCGTTTCCAGCAGTCGGGATTCAGGCGTTTCTGTTCCTCCGCTAGAGCCTTGGCCTCCATGGTGTACATCCTCCTCTCCTCGTTCTTCATCTTCTTCCACTTGTCCCCAAGGATCACGCTAATGGCTCTGTGGGCCAAAAGGGGAAAGGTCAGCAGTCAGAAGTGTGCATAACAAATGTGCTTCTTCTGCAGTGCACTCTATCTGTCTCTCCCTGAAGGTCCATGTGGAAACAGTTTGATGCATAGGCCTAATAGGTGAAACAGTCAAAAAACAACATCAAGATAAAAAATCTTCACATTAATAAAGATCACTTCTAATGATGCCTTTTAAGGTTAACATGCTGCCTTATAATAGCACCACTATATTAACATCTAGTGAATGTTTCTGTTGAACGTCATACTGAACCAATGGCTACAGTCTAAATCCTTAGTAAGACCTTGTCATATACTTAATAGTGTATTGCCAATGTACTGAAAACATAAACAATAAACGTGTGGATTCTCAGGATTAAATAATGGCTGCACAGATCAGTGGTCTCTCTCTTTACAGTCTGTGTGTCTCCATTACAAAGCCCAGCTACTAGGGCTCCAAGTTTCTGTTTACTGTACAGTCTCAGGGGTCTTTGACCAAGCCTGCTGTCTTGGCTTTGTGAGCTAATGGCCCTGCAGCATTCCACACATACAGCCCTTCATAATCAACATGTCACTCTGGCTTTCCCTGTGCCGACAAGCAGAGCAGACATGTGCACGGCATGCACACACACATACACACACACCAAGAAAAAAAAGAATTGGTGTATTGTATGTCTAAGGGATTGTGGGACAAACATATGTGTTGCTTGTTTGCTATGAGCAGCCTTCCTAAATATCCACATGATGATTCTTGGAAAACACCCGCTCCCTCAGAGGTGGTATGAACTCTCGAAGAGCAATGAATGAGGGACCCCCCTCCCACACACACACACACACACACACCTGTTGACAGGGCATGAATGGCCCCCAACGACACCTTCTGAATAGCTGTGAAGCCAGTCTCTGTTATGCGACTGACATGCAATGTCTTTTGTTTGTTGCCATTTATATGCCACAGCTAATGCCTGCTAGCAGGTGCAAAATCAATTTTCATTTTGGCCCAACAGCAAAGAGGGTACTACTAAGTTCATTATGAAATGGGCTGTTTAGGTCTAATATTCCATTATAACAGGCTTTGGAAAGAATGATGAGAGGCTTGCTAATCAAGTTAGTGCTAGTCAGAGTTTTGAAAAATGTCATCCCCTGCTGCCCTTAGGCCACTGACACCTATCCATCAATTTGACATCTTTGAGGTTCAATACTCTAAACAGCCTCTCTCAGCTTCTCACTGGTCAAAGGTCATGGCTCGCTCTAAAACTTCAGGAGGGTAAATGTTTTTCTGACTACAGCTCAGTGTCAGCTTGGTTTAGAGAACATAAAATAAGAAGACATTCTGCATTAGTTTGTCGTTCATAACAATACAACAATCTGCTTACAATAGCTTTACCTATGAGATGGGATGAGAAGAATAAGATACGGGAACGGGAAGAAGAATATACCATGCCCTTCCCATGTAAGAGTATTACGAGTACGACTACACAGGGCAGATTCTAAAACCCACCTGAGCATTTTGCAGGGACTACCATAATATCACCAGAATCTCCAACTCAGTGGCCTGAGGTGACCCTCTCTGACACACCGACACACACTCTTCTAAGATAAACGATCTAAGTCAATTTGGTCAATGATGAGGAACACTTTATTATTAATACTAATATTACAGTGGAAAATGGCAGTCATCTTCTTTATGACAAGGTCTTTGTTTTATGGTGCCCTAGCACAACGAGTTTTCAGTCATTGTCTTCTAATGGATGTAGGGATCATTTTGAAACCACTGGCCACTAAGAGATTTCTTTGCTTCCTACTTCGTCACTATCATTGGAAGCTCATATACTGTATTAGGCTTATGCCAAACCCTGTTGGCAGTAAAGCAACAATGTGTTTTTCCCTTAAAAAAATATTTTAAGCTTTATTATTGCTCTTGCTTCAATTCTTCTAGATGTGCTTGCATTGCTATTACAGTCTGTATCGCTAGCTTTAGCACCATCCATTGTTGTAACTTTAGAGCAAACAGTAAACTCATCATTTCAACGCAACTCCACTTGGCCACCCCTACTGTTCACTGATAGATGGGCCTTTCAGAATGACTAATTTTGCAAACATCTGTTCCAAACTGTAATCCCAGTGAGCCGAGAGAATGAAGCAGACAGAGCCAGTTGTTTTAAATAACAGAGGAAAAAAAAACTGTTGTTGGGCTGGGCAAAACTCTGAAAAATATGAAAAGTGGCATGACTGTTGACAAGCCTTGTCAAACCCCTTCTAAATGAACTTATGATTATGACAACTGGGAATAATGTTTCCCCTCAGGCTGGCATCCTCTCCTTTGTTAACTGTATCTCCACGAAGGTGCAAATGAGCTCCCCGCGGTGGTTAGAGTTACTTGCCTGTTGTCCTTGCCAGGATACATCTGGGTGTACTCCACACGATACTTCTTGGCGAAGAGCATGAAGGCGTTCATTGGCCGCTTGCATTTGGTGGGCGTGGTGTTGCTGCTGCTTGTTCCTGAGTTGTGGCCGCGATTGGATTTGCTGTGGGAAGAGCCGGAGGGCTCCTGGTCACGCCCCAGCTTGTCACAGTCTGGGCTGACAGCGCCCCCACTTGACTGGGAGGCCCGGCGCTGGCGAGCCATGCTACTCAGGACATACACAGCTGATGAGTCCAGAGGGGTGAAGTCATAACTGTAACGAGACACACACACACACACACTGTTATGAACTGTTACATAAATTCAGGAATTAATTGTTACTCACATGCCTATTACTGAATGGTAGTACATGGCTTGTTGCTGTAATGAAATGCCCAGAACGAAATGTAAGTGAAATGTAATGTCTTGCTCTAGTATAGCCTGTACTCTATTCATAACATACACAAACAAAACAGGTTATGATCAGATAAAATGCTAATAGCAAACGTAGCCAAACATCAAAATCTCAATCTCACTCTCTCTTACGGACACACACACACACACACACACACATACACACACACACCCTTCATTCCCCAACCCACCTTCTGAATGTGTCAAAAACAACAGAGTCATCACAGTTGATGGCATCTCTGTGCCCTGGAGGTAGACACAGGTCTCCCACCTGCATGTCATAGCAGGGGATTCCATACTGCACCACAGTAAGGCTCGGGTAGAAGGAGGACCATCCTGTACAGACAAAGAGCACTCTCTGTTATTTATTACCTACTTACATTACTTATATTCTGCATTCAGCACACTTGCACGTCACACTTGCGAGTCAGACACTAAACTAAATAATTTATTTACGTTGCAAACTCCTTCAAATTTGCCTCTTCAAAGACAAAACTCCCATACCTTTTTTTTTCACATAGAAGGGGTGGTCTAATCTGCACTCAGTGGTTAAAAGGCCATGTTCTGATGAGCCAGGATCAAAGGTCAATTTGAGTGCAGATTGGCCGAAGGACACAATCTCCTCAAAAGCCACCAACTTCAGACCTTCTGAACCATAGCCCTGCAAAAAAAAAAAAAGGAATTATAACAAATGTATGAGGGTGAACGATTTGCTCTCAAGCAGTACAGTAATTTCCTGCATATAAGCCGCATTGTGTATAAGCCGCATGACAGTGTTTTATGCAAGTTAAAAGAAACAAAACCATATTAAGGCCATATTAACTGCCCTCCTGTATTACTGTAACCTCATAGCTGAAGAAATTTTGCAAAATCAATGTATAAGCCGCGGCTAATAGTCGGGAAATTACGGTAGCAGTGAATGCGATTTGTTTGGTTCTTTCTCTTCTCTCCGAGTTTTGACTTTTCAATAGACTGCTCTCCTAATGGCACGTCATGAACAGTAATACATCAATGAATCATGCCTGAAGCTAATTTTAGCCGACAGCACTTTCCCACAAGCCTCTTGAGACATGCACTCTCAAAACAATGGCCATTTATTAGAAGTCTTCTTCAGCTGCTGTTTTTTTTTACCTTTGGAGAGATGGATGACATTCCTCCATCGTCATCTGATTCGTCGTCTGAATTGCTTAAGTCATCAACATCCTGCCACTCTATATTGGAGCCCTTATGGAAGCGCAAGCGAGTTCCTGACAAGGTCAAAGTTCATATGTGTTATTATCATATAATCGCAAACACATGTGTTATTATCATACAATCGTAAACCAGAATGGTCGCAACTGACTACAGTCTTTGTTTGGTGGAGCAGATGACAGTTGTCTAAGCTAAGCTACATATCAAATGTAAGCATTTTCTGCCTATTTCAAAATAAAATCTATGATTCCATACATCGTTGTCTCTCTGCAATGCACAATGACAATTCAATTTAATCTAATCTAATAATAAAGAAAAAAACATATATAAAACACACATTACATTTTCACTTTTAAGAAGTATGTCCTTAACATTCCATCAATATCTATATTTTGCAATTATTTCTGGTTGTTAAGACTTTAAAGACTTGCAGAAATGCATAACTTTTAGAAGTATTTCCATGTCAGCCCTCTCCAGGCAATTGCGCAATTCATGTTTTGAGTTGCACTATGCGTTGCAGTACCACAGCTACTACAATAGGGGGAGCCATTTCTATTAATATGATATCAGTTCATAAAATGGCTGATGTTCATTCAATCACACCCAGTGTATTGACTACGAGACACAAAGAACAGATCAGCACATTTCCTATGTTCTTTGGTCTGATATGAAATGCCTCTGATTACATGCACACTTTTGTTTTATCAGCGCAGTTTTTGAAAGCAGGTTTAACCTTTAAACCTTTACGTCACAGGAAGATCGACGCTGAGGATTAAATGGTACTAGTGAGTAGCATAAAGGCGAGTAATGCTATAGTTGGCCTGGATATGGCCTGTTTTTTCCCCTACATCTGTGAAAACATTTGTACATTTAGAGTGGAATTATCAGGATAAGCTAGGCTTATTTGGTTTTTACTAGAGACACCCAATTTACACTATGAAGTCAATTTCATTTTTTCGTCAGTGCATTATTTCAAAGGCAATGTTCCTTGTGAATATTACTGTAGGATGATTTCAAGGGTCTGGAAAGTTTCAATGTATAGGTAATACAAGTATTGTAAACATAAATGTAGGTTAAAAGGTAAAACCTTCAATTTGTTACTACAAAACACCTCTGTCAATTTAGTGTGTCCTCATGTGAGTACTGTATACGTTAGAGAGGGCCCCTTTGTTGTGCCATTCAATACCTTTCAGGAAGCAATGCCAGACTGTGGAGGGCCAAGAGTGAGACCATCCCATGTCATCATCGTCTGATAATGAGGACATGCAGAAGCTACCAGACTCTGACTCGCTGCTGGCCTAAGGGGTGGCATTAAAAGGGACACAAACGTCACATTTACAGCACAAATAGTGTGAGAAGTGTGGATGTGGGGGTGTTGGTGAGGGGATGAAGGCTTGTACCCTGACACGCCTGCGCTCCCTCATATGGGTCCGGGCGGGACTGGGGGCACTGGAGGCCTGGGGGGGCCGGGCGTAGGAATGTAAACTGTTACTCGTTGCAAAGATGTGCACAGGGGAGGATCTGAGGAGGACAACAAACAAACAAACAAACAAGTGGAAATGAGGCCAAAGGTTTGATAGACATAACCCTATGCTTACCGCCATACAGTACCAGCCAAAGACTGTATGTGTGTGGGCATGATATCTGCCTTAATCATCTTACTTTATTAACTGATGTAATTAGAAATTATAACTAATTTATAACTGCATGTATAACCTATATATTTCTGCCTGCTACAACAGAAACCTGTGAGATGTTTCTCAATTTCTTTATTGACAAAATTGACATCATAAAATCTCACATCTCACCCTCAATTTCTGATTCTGCTCTGTGCCAGTCTGTTATTAACCGCCTCCAACAGTTCCAACCAGTCTCCTCCTCACAGCTGTCTGATGTGGTCTCTCATATGAAGCCCTCTTCTTGCCACTCTGATATTCTTCCATCTCACCTTTTCAAGGAAGTTTTTGCAGCCATTTGCCCTTTTGTTTTGAGTACCATTAACAGCTCTCTGGCTAATGGAGTGGTACCCTCTGGCTTTAAACACGCTATTGTACAACCTCTCCTGAAAAAACCTAGCCTTGATCCTATTGATTTGAAAAATTATAGGCCCATATCTAAATTGCCCTTTCTATCAAAGATCTTAGAAAAAGTTGTTCTGTCTCAGGTCTCTTCCTACTTAAACACTTCTAATATCCTCGACAAGTTTCAATCTGGTTTTAGACCACTTCATAGTACAGAGTCTGCATTACTTAAGGTCCATAATGATTTAATGCTCTCTGTTGACTCTGGTTCCTGTGCCCTTCTGGTCCTATTAGATCTTAGTGCTGCTTTTGACACTATTGACCACAATATCCTTTTAAAACGCCTGGATGTTGAAGTCGGTCTGCAAGGCACTGTATTAACTTGGTTCAGATCCTATCTAACTGATAGATCTTTTTCAGTGCATTTAGGTAATGCTTTGTCATCATCTGCTCCCATTAAGTGTGGTGTCCCCCAGGGTTCTATTTTAGGGCCTCTGTTATTTTCTTTATATATGCTTCCCCTGGGGTCCATTTTTAACCGTCACAATATTCGTTACCACTGCTATGCGGATGATACCCAATTTTATATACCAGTGGCACCTGAAAATTCCTGTTCATTGACCAACCTTTTTCTTTGTCTCAGTGACATTAAGAATTGGATGGCTAACAATTTTTTACAGCTTAATGATAATAAAACAGAAGTGATCATTTTTGGACCATCAAACTCTGTCAACACTCTTAGCAAGGCGCTTGGCCCTCTGTCTGTTAACCACCACAGTGTTGTTAAAAACCTAGGTGTTTTCCTAGACTCTGCTTTGACTTTTAACAAGCAAGTCAACAGCGTGGTCAAAGGGAGTTTCTTCCAGCTTCGATTAATAGCCAAACTTAAGTCCTGTCTTTCCAACAGTGATTTAGAAGTCCTTATACATGCCTTCATATCATCTAGACTTGATTACTGCAACTCATTGTATGTAGGTTTAACTAAGTCAACCCTGCACAGACTCCAGGTTGTCCAAAATGCTGCAGCAAGATTGCTAACTGGATCTAAGAAACGTGACCACATTACACCTGTGTTGGCTAAACTTCACTGGCTCCCTGTTGAACAAAGAATTAATTTTAAAATTCTGCTCTTTGTTTATAAAGCCTTACATGACTTAGCACCTCAATACATCTGTGATCTCTTAATTCCTTACTGTCCTCCTAGACCTCTTCGTTCTTCCTCACAATGTCTTCTTTCTATTCCCTCTGCTTCACTTAAATCCAAAGGTGACAGAGCTTTTTCTGTCTATGCCCCCCAACTCTGGAATAGCCTTCCTGATACTGTCAAATCTTGCCCCACTATTACTAGCTTTAAATCCAACTTAAAGACTTACCTCTTCTCCCTAGCTTTTAACACTCCCTGACCTCTCCACCTCTCCCTCAAATGTTTCCTTTTTGTTTATCTCCACTGTTGTTTTAATCTTCTTAACTTTTCTTTAATTTCTTATTTGTTTTTATTTTTAGTTTCTATGTTTCATTAATATTATCACAATGCCCATCCTTTTGCCTACTAATATTGTATTATTATTATTATTATTGTTATTATTATTGATGATTATTATTATTGTTATTTATTTGTTCTATGTAAAGCACTTTGGTGCAATGCTGTTGCTTTTAAATGTGCTATATAAATAAAATTTGACTTGACTTGACTTGATAACCTGTTGTGGGGGGCATTCTGCAGTAGGGGACTCTGTGGGCTGGTAGCAATGTTGGCCAGCTCTGCCAGCCAGTTGGTGTTGGTGTGAGGGGAGGAGGCTCCATCCACCCCTGTGCCCCAGGCCTCCCCAGGGCCTTCCTGGTGTGACACGCCTGCTTCGACCTGGAACACGCCTGTAGAGGCCTGATCCTCTTGCACCTCCTGCAGCTCCGGGAGATCATCTGTACAGTAAACACAGAAACAGCTCTTCAGAAGTCCATATCCACAACATTCAGTTATCTTATAGAATCGGCGTCAGACTAGGTTATTGCACATACAGAGAATGGAAGGGTATCAACAATCTAACTCTGGGGTAGATGGCAAGCTCATTTCCCAAAAAGTTGATGTATTCATTTAACACAGATCAAATATTGTTTTCCATGATTAAAAACTGTATGATGAAACATTAGACATGCAATAATGTGCAACATTCAATGAATATCAAGAATGTTATGCAATACATGTGCATAAGTAGCCTACCGTATTCCATGTGACTCTCAGTGGAAGGGCATCCTGGAGAGGAAGGCAGATCTTCGTTGCACTTTAGCATGTCGAAGGCCTCATCCATACCTACAGTCTCCAACTGCGATTCCAAAACTCTCTCTGGCACCGGTTGAGTTTTCATTTCCCACACCATATTACGCCATGTCAGTTTGCCTGACTGACGGAAAAAAGACGTGTGAAACATAAGTATATTAAAAGTTCGCGTATTAATTTACTTATGAACTGTATTATTCTGTCATTCTGTCAACAACGACTGGACCACGAAAAAAACTGCAAGAAACATATCGAAATATCCGTGTTGTTCAGAGAATTGTATTATTGCTTAGACAAATATATTTGTGGGTTATGACTTCAAATAAAAGAATGAAAAGGGTTTCAACGACGATTTGTTTGGCTAAAAAAGGGCAAAACTCCGTGAATAAAGTTCTTTGTTTGCGTACTTTCTGTCTCCGTTTCGTAAAGAGCTGTCATGTGACCTCTTGCATGCAAGGCTTGTTTATAAACTTTAAGAACTTCGCGCATGCGCTTCCCTACTCATTCATTCATAACTGCGTAACAAGACCAGATCAATAACAGTCGGATTAAACTGAACATTCCAGTGAAATGAATAAACCAAACATATTTTTCGAATATATTTTTTCGAAACAATCTTTTTCCACAGTCACATTTTACACGTCGGTTCCATTTCTAGCGTCAAAAAAAACTGAATTGATTCTGGGCAGGTCGAATCCTGTCGAATGAAAACATTCACATCTGTCAATCGAGATACAATGGAAAAACAGACAATACCGACGATAACAGTTAATATTCTCGTGTAACACTGAGAGATGACTGGGTCGATGATAACATTCATTCATACATTGCTAGTTTTCACTGAGCAAAGGGTGATTAAATAAATATATAACGTAGCCTAATATACGAACATATAAGCAGTCCACTCGTAAATTCAGCGGCGGTGTCATGTCTTTTGTTCGCAAAATACAGGACTGCTTGAAATCAATCCAAACCTCATATTAGATTCAAACAATAAAAAAACTATTGTTGCTCCCCGGACAGGCTACTGACAAAAAGGAACGCTGAAATGTAGGGGCGAGCTTCTAACTTGTAAACAAAAGAATGTCAACAAGTTGAGACATGAGCACTCTATAGTCCCTTCGTTCTAAGCCCTGAAATGAATGAAACAAAATGTCGAAAGACATTTTAATGGACAGCAAAACAAATCAACGTATTTTCGAGATTGCAGGTCGATTAACTACCTGTCCAACGAAGTCGCTAGCAACTAACTAGCTACAACCAAAACAACAAACGTCACAATGAAAAAAATCGATCTTAAACAACTTGTCATTTGCCATCGACCGAAAAAATGGCAATCATTACAAGCAACACATTTGTCACAACCTGTATCTTAAATTCTGATTTCTCATTTCGGTTAGGATTGTCATTCTTTTGTTTCAAAGAGATCTATTGCTAACTTTCTTACTTACCAAACCTGTCGCCATTACCGAGTATCTCTGGCATCCGCTGAAGGGGTGGGACTGATTACTTTTAGAAACACTACCCCATTGGAGGACTTTGGCGTCAATAAAAAAGCTGCGATGGCGATTGGTTTGTCCTTGATACACAACATAAGACATGCTGAGGTTTGTTATTGAAACCGTCATTGGTTGACTGTATACGCCCGTTACATTCATTGAGCCCTTTATTGGATGATGGCTTCTGCAAGCTTTTTCTTTGTTAGATCAACCAACTATAACATCTTTCTTTTAAGGTATTCATATAAAATGCCTGAGGACAGTTGAGTGTTCTGAATTCTGCCTATACTATAATAAACAGTAGGCCTATAGTTGTGATGGCAGCCTCCTGCATGTTGAGAGAAAATGTGAGACAAAGGGGCAATGCAAGAACAACACAATGCAAACATATTTAGTGTCCATCAGCTCCATAGATAATGATAGCTGTCATAATTTGGAAATTGTCCCTATAAGCTTGATGGCCAGCATACCACTGGTTTCTGTCTTTGTTATTATCCCATGGCTATAATACATTGGGGTTAAATATGTAAAGAAAGGGTTTGGATAACAGTGGGATTACAGGCTAAAAATATGTTTTTCCTCTATACGTGACTTGACTAAGGTGTTTCCCATCAGACCATTGCAGCAGTGTGACAAAAGAAAGTTGTTGGCTTTTTTTTTTTTCAATAGAAAACAAGTTTATTTTCATGGAAAGTTAAATGTAACTGACAACATATTACACTCTGGCATTATTAAGAGACCTCTGTAGACCTTTGAGCTTCATTACATTAAATTAAACAGCACTGCCAACACAAACCTACAGTAGTTCCATTGTAATAACAAGATTTCTGACAGAAATTGGTGGTTCAAAACAAGTAAATAATAATTTCAAAAGTCAGTTAAGTTTTAGGTTTCAATTCAGTGGCAGATTAACAAGCTAAGTTCTAAGGTGACATGACAACTGCACATAAAAATAATGAAACAGTTTATCAGTGGGAGTTGCTCTTCGATGAGACGACATGCCCTGAAAAGCCACACGTGAAGGTGTTGTGTGTTATTTATGTAGAGGTAGACGATAATAAATAACCTTAGCAATGTCCTTGAATGGAATGGCTACAACTACAACTGCGTTTTTAAGACTGGCCACAGAAACGTCATAATTTAATACACTGAAGACAATGGGCAGCAGTACTGGTTGAAAGCACAGTAGAAATGAAAACTAACAACTCTACAGTATTGCAAGTAAGAAGCAAGGTAATAATACCTCAAAGGCAAAAGGGACACACTTCATCTTTATGGACAGATATGTTCATTATTACATGAGACAGAGATAAGCTATATTAGCTTGTCATATCCATCTCATGCTTGTCTGCAGAAAAGTATTGACAAACACTGAGAGTAGTGTTTAACATATCAAATGTTCCAAGTCCTGTGGTAATGTGTGTGTGGTAATAAAGAGGTGTGTAAAACATAAAAAAAACCTAACAAGGTCAGGTGATGACAACACTACGCTATGCCCTTATATTAAAATGTAATATGAAATATCTTCACATTTTTAAATCAAACTATCAACAATAACAACTCTATACTGGTGATATATGCTAAACTGGCAATGGTGAGTCAAACATGACATTTTAAACATAAGAACTGACTAAAAATAATGTGCAATCACAACAAGTATCTGTCTATGAGGCTAGCATCAAAGTGCAATATAAACATGTTCACTTATATCTCCCAACACCATCTTTTACCCTTTTTGTTAACTTCTTGAGCATTGTTACTACCAAATCTCTTTCATGTCACATAATGTGAAACTGTTTTGCAGTATTCTTGTTCAGATATGTTGGAATTCATAAGTGACAATTCAAAGTATAATGGGCTCAAAAGATGAAAACAAAATATTTACTTAACTGCATTTGAGGTGCTCGAGATTAAAAAACCACAAAGCACAGTGTAATGCACTGCAGGTAAAGCATTTTTTTCTCCAAATTAATACCTCACCCATAAACAGGGATAGCATATTTTCATACATGGATGTTATATCAAAATGTAAGCCATAGGGCCCTTGTAGATTTATATCTTTGTAAGGACAAACTGTTGCAATGAAGATTCATCCCCAATGCAAAAAGCTTGGCAGGCAAACTTTGAAGCATGAAGATCACATAAAACAACAAGCATTTCACAGAGTTCACAACCTTTGGCACATGAGTTTGGAACAGAAGGGAAAAAAATGAATATCAATCATGAGAATGAGTAACACCAACGGTTCTGAAATACAGAACTGCCCTTATATTAACAAGTGTCATCAGTTAACAGTAACATAGTCGTGTCTATGTGATGTTTCATGAAAATAATAGTGTGAACTGTGGACAAGAAGTGAAAACATGAGCATTACACTGTCATACAAGCATGGTGGTTATGCTCAGAATGTCAAAATGAACACTGCCTTGTGAGAAAATTCCTTTGTTTTCTGGAAGTACACATACATTTTGAGCTTATCATTATCACTTTTAAATCGCTATCTTTGATGTACACTGTTTCACATTGTGTGAATGTAAAACAATATTTGCAAGAGTAAGAGCAATTACAAGACATCTGGGACCCATACTATGGCCAAAATCTTCACCCACCAATCATCGTCAGCTTCTTTGTCCAGGTTCATCTCTGTTTAAACTCATGCATCTTGTTCCGCAATTTCTGTGTTACTTCCAAACAGGGTTACCAGTTGCTCCTCGTAGTTTGCGATATTTCTTTTCATGATATCCATGCAGGGGCCAAGCAATCTCTCAAATGCCTTGACATCCAACACTACAGAAGACGACGAAAAATGTGACACATTTAGGACATTAATGAATTTGTATTTAGAGCTCCCTTGTGTTAGGAATTGCATAAAATACACCAATTGTTTTAGCAAGCAACTGTATCTTTGATTATCTATAATAGTCAATATAGAGATCTATACAGTGGGGGGACTAAGTATTTGACCCCATGCTAAAGTTGACTAAAAAGAGGAATATAAAATCATCTTTTGACAATTGATCTTAAAGGAACACTTCACCGTTTTTTCATATTAAACTATGTTATTTCCTTAACTAAAACGAGTCTCTACATACCTCTCATGTTTCAATGCGTGCACTCACTGGCTCTGGCGCGAGGCGCTACTCTGATAGCACTTAGCTAGCACTTACAGTAGATAACACTTGGGAGCAATTCGACTCGGCGCAGTAATATCATCACTCTTGCACTTTCAGTTTCACTTTGGAATGAGGATATTACTGCACAGAGTCTAAGTGCTTCCAAGTGTTATTCCGCCACACAATATAGTTATCCCTCTTACCTGCTTAGAAATGCACCACGTTTTATTTTGTCTCACCATACTTAGTCGTGTGACTACTCGTGTAACTGTATTTTAATAGGGAAAACATGGAGGTGTTTGAATGAATGAACTGGGCTAGCTAAGTGCTATCGTCGTGCGCCAGAGCCATTGAGTGCACGCATTGAAACGTGAGCGGTATGTATCAGCTCGTCTTAGTTAAGGGAATAACATAGTTTAATATGAAAAAACGGTGAAGTGTTCCTTTGATGCCTTATCTAAAAAAATGAGTAAAGATCTGACCTTTAGGACACAAATTTTCTTTGTGATTGAAGAATGTATCATAACAGGCTAATAGGCTAACTGGTGTCCTTAAAGGTTGGATTTTTACTCATTTTTTTTATTTAGGCAGTAAGATCAATTGTCAAAAGATGATTTTATAAACCTCTTTTTAGTCAACATAGCATGGGGTCAAATACTTAGTACCCCCACTGTAGTTCTCCGACATCCCTTATATAAAAAGAGAGGGTAAAAGCAGAAGAAAGTAACATGCACTATACCTAAGCATTTAACATTCTCCATGGCGTATGCAGAAGCTGCTCGTGGCTTGTTTGTGACTAGAGCTAATTCTCCGAAGTACTGTCCCCTCGAGCAGGTGGCGATGTTCACTTCTTCCTCTTCTGTGTCCTTTTTTGTCTGGTGGGAGAAAGAGTGACCACAGAGCTATAAAAACAAGTTTAACATCTACAAAGATTAAAATATTGTGAAACATGCAATTTAGACTCCGGCCACTTTTCAGATTTAGAAGCATTTGATAGAAATTCTTTTCAGGGGTGGGACCACCTGTCCCTTAATGTGACAACTCTATATGACTCTAAATGTGTGTGTGTGTGTGTGTGTGTGTGTGTGTGTGTGTGTGTGTGTGTGTGTGCATGGATTAAAGTGAAAAAAACTCATCTGACTGAAATTTTTTTGTCCAAAAAAAAAAAAAAAAATTGACACACGCAAGTGAGGCAAATCAAAGGGCCTTAGCGCAGACCTACATAAAATAGGGCCATACAGACTAATTGTACCCTCCGTTTACAAGTAACACATTTTAAAGTAGGCCTAGCTATTCAATACTGCACACTGTTGCTTATTAAGAGTGCTCCGAGGGCCGGCCATAGCCCGTTGCCCCCCCCCCACCCCCCCACCCCCCCCCAAAAAAAAAAAAATAGGGGGTTGGGGGGAGTCACTGTCACCCCTGAGAAAATTTATTAAATACTGTTATGTAAATGCATAAATTCTGTGCATTTTCAATCAGAGATTAGGGCCAGCATTATGCCTAAAATGCATGCATGTCTCCAAAACATTCCTCACCAGACATGCATGAAAACAATTAAAACTCACAGCCATAGGTTAACCGTCAGATAGGCCTCTGTTATTGAAGATTTTGAATAATTGATTTGAAATGTAATATGCTAAAGAATTCTGATGTTTGCTGATGTCAGGATATAATTTGGTGTAACTTTACTTAGTGTGATTAGGTGACATGTTGTTTAATTAAAGGTGCATGTCGCTTTAAGACGTTTTAGTTGTTGGAGAACGTGATGCACGGCAGAAATGTTAGGAGTTTCACGGTATTTCTGACCGTGTTGGTCGTGTCAATTGTATGAGAACTGTGCTGTTTGTTACAATAAACATCCAAGAATATTAACTGGAAGACAATACGTTTTTATAAGAACACGCGTCAGTCATAGGACTCCTAATATAAAAGTTTCGTTTATTGGAAACGGACCTACGACTTTCTCTTTGAAGAAGACAAATTAGGCAAACTGTATAGACATAGCCTAAGCTACTGGATCCTTTTGAATTGTATAAATTAACCTTGTTGGCTTATTATAATTATTTTTAGAGAAATTAGCAGTTAAACTAAACAGTAGGATAGCCTAATAGTGGCGTGGCGCAGACACACACTTTTCCGTTGTCTGTCTCTGCGTTTCGGGCGCACCCGACTCTATTAATATTAATAATGACCGAAAGTAGGCTATAGCCATGTTCTTTTTGACTATTCATCTTTAAGCTCCCCAACACTGCCGACCTCTAAGTAGTCTAATTTGATGAGATCGGGGAACTAGCAAGTGCGGACAAGAAGTCATCGCAAACAACGCAGAACTTTGCGCAGCTAGTGCGTGGATGTCTGTCCTGAAGCTATTCTATAGCTTACTATTACAACTGGCGAAACTACTGTTTATTTTCATTTTACTTTTATGAAGAATAATTAGCCCAAATCATAGACTAATTAAACCGAAAAAACGACAGCTTTCCTGAACTTCTGCAACGCTTGTTTAACCTACAAAAGCCTAATAGGCTATGTTAAGCATGCGGCTCCAAAGTAGGCTATAAATCAAGACTGTTCTTTCATCTGTTTCAATTGGCCTTTTTCTCGTTTATTATTGTATCATTATGATGATGATGATGATGATGATGATGATGATGATGATTATTAGTAGCAGCAGCAGCCTAATAGTAGTAGCCTAGTAGTAGCCTAATGTTCATCAACGCAGTTGCACGACCGCATTTATTTATTTATTTATTTTGCGCACAACGAAGATTTTAACATAGGCAAAAACATAGGCCTATCACAAAACAGGGTTCAACAAGAGGTGTAACCATCACTGCAGCTTGCAAGGGAGGTCGCGCCGCATCCCCCCCCCCCAACGCAAATATTTTCTCCCCGGATCTGCATCAATCTCATGATTGACCTCTAGCGCCTCCAGTTGACGGAAATCCGTCATATGACGGAAAACTTTAATCCATGTGTGTGTGTGTGAGAGAGAGAGAGAGAGAGAGAGATAGAGATAGTTTTAATCTTCAACATCACATCATTAACCTGAAAGTAACCTTTAAATAAAAGAGAGAAATCAAAACATAAGATCTGTACAAGAAAACATCACATTTCTAATATGGCTACAACCAGTGTGTGGCCAAATGTAGGTCAATGTTTTACCTGAATTAACCTCTTGGCAAAATACAATTTGGTAAATGCTGGTAAGCCTGATATTTGGCCTGAAATTAACTAATATACAGTTTTATACATACTCGATAATAGTGAATAGATGTAATGAATAATGATTACACACACTGGTACTATTTCAGTGTGCTTCACAAATATTTGGTTGGTGCCAAACAGAAAAAATGCTTTTTGTCCTATTCTTTTCAAGATTTAATTCTCATTCTGTCAATATACGCACAGTTAGAGACTTTCAGACTTACCCTACTGTGCTTCATTGTGATTCTCACACGGCCAGATTCCACAATGTAGAAACTATCAGCCATATCACCCTACAAAATAATGTATCAGTTATAAGCCACAAGGTTTCCAATATTTACAATCCATCCATACGTCTGTTTTACTCATCGGAACACTAACACAAGCAAGCACCTATTCCTAAGCATGAAAAATGCTAGGAACACAATATTGATGATGTTCATAATGTTCACGAAGTGGAATTCAATTGATGGAGCTTCTAAAAGTTCCTGGGATGTCACTCAATGGTAAAATCAACACCACTTCATCATACCTGAGCAATGATCCGCTCTCCACTGCTGTAGACTTTAGTGGACAGAACGTCCACCACCTTCATCCTCTCTGATACCTGCCACAGACATCATCATTCATGACATACATGGCAGGCAAAAAACATAATATGTGAACAAAACAAACAAGACTTAAGGAAGAGACCAGCAGCCATACCTCCAGAGACGTGAGCAAAGGGAGAGTCTCAATGAAAGCTTCATACATTCTCCTCTTCTTGGCATTGTTCTTCACAATGATCCTTCTGAATGTTAACCGGTCCTGCAGAAATTATTAATCAATCACAGAATCAACATGGTAGTGATAAGATCCACGAGAGGGGGCTGTGTTATAAAGGAGTGATTGAAAGATTACACCACACTATAAAGGAGGCTACTCGGGAAGCAAAGATTAGTCAGAATTATATTACAGTACATTGAATTGTTCTCCAAATTCTATAAAATGACCAATGATTAGATGACACAACATAATAAAAAATCAAATCAAAATCCCTAACATGTCAAATTGCAATGTAGCTACATTTAACATTATCTACAACAGCGTTTCCCAAATCTTTTCTCTTGCGAAACACTGTTTATTATGAGAAAATCTCACAGCACACCGCCATAATATTATACATAGAAAAAATGCAACATAACAAGTTTGCTGCTGTTTATTGGCCCTGCTGCAAAAAAGCTAATGATGCATAACGTGATGAAGCTCTGCATGAACCCATAGCTCAAGAACTATTGTAGCCAACTGTCTGTCTGTTGCCCTGTTTTTTTATTTTTTATTTGGGGTGGGTCAGGTTCATGCTCAGGCAGTTTTGCCTTTCAGCTATTAGCATGACATAACAAGCAATTTTGCTACTTCTGAATGCATGCAGCTATGTTGTTGTTCCCTGTTTTGAGGTGTTGAGGTGTTTGATTGCCAGCTAGTTGGACGCGAGTATAACATTCCTTGACCAACATGAATGGTATCAAAAAAAGATGTCCAAATATGCAACACGGCAGATTGAATACAATCAGGTTTAGAACCAATCTTTTCCTCTGTGGCACACCTTCTCAGCCCTAACGGCACACAGTTTGGAAAACACCGATCTAAATATTGCAATTACTTTAGCTACTGCATATCATGGGTGAAATATGAACTGCGTTCATTTTAAGAGGAGAGGAATCTCATTGCTGTGACATGACGCATGCTAACTAAATTGTGTGGACAACTAAGGACAACACAGCCAGCAGGGCAGACGGCCTCACCATGCACCAGAGGGCTCCAGGCGACGTGGCGATGATGGTGGCTGCCCTTGGGGTGTTGTACATCAGAGCCAGCTCCCCGAAACTTCCACGGTTGTCATAGGAGCCCACTGTCCGCTCAGCGCTGTCCGCTCTCACTACGATGTCAAACGTCCCTCTGAGACAGGACACAAGACAACAGGGAAACAAATGAGTGAAATAACAGTTGAGTTTGCTTTGAATAAAGGACAGCCCATGAGTCTCAGACAACAGCATACTGCTTTACATCAGGTTTGTTTTGGTGTTACACAACGTGCACACAACACAACCACACACACCTACCTTTCGATGACGTAAAAGTTATCCCCGTCGTCATCTTGATCGATGATGTGTTCTCCTACTTCCACTCTCTTCTCAAACATGGCGTCCAGGACTTGGGACATCTGCTCCTGTAAGCGTGAGACAAAACCCAGGCATCAGCACTGAGACGACTGTTTATTTTCTCTCCCTACAGGGAAACCATGCAAGTCAAGCCCTGGCACGGCAACACTGCCATCAAACAAACAATGCACTGGGGAGCACGCAGACGGTTTTCACGGACGAACCCAAAATATGCAAACAAACCCATGGTTAATTAAGCACGATGTCTAGCGTGAAAGCAAAATATTCCAAAGGTTACACAGGTCACTGAGCCCTGGTCGTTAGCCGGCCTCCACTTCCCCCCCACCCCCCCCCCCCCTCGCCATCGCGCTCTACCTTTAATGCTCTTTCATCATGTCTGAATGTGTAAATAAATACGCATCGGGGGACGAGAGAGTCCTCCGGCCTCTAGCTGTGTTTGGGAGAACACTGGGTCACACATCACACTATGGACGAGCTCTCACCGGGTCGAGGTTTTTGAACAGCAGGATGTCTTTGCATGCCTCCTGCAGCCTCTGCCTCTGTTCGTCTGTTTTGGGGTGCGTGGTCTGGGAACAACACAAAGCATTTGGTAAAACATCTTGAAAACTCAGGAGGAAATTCTCTTGTTAACATATCGTGTGAGGATTTGAATTGTTTTAGCATGTTTTCTGATATTCATTTGCATGTAATACTCGCTGCCAAGAGAGAGAGCCCACCCTTGGTTCCTTGTCATCATCCTCCTCATCCGGATTGAAGGCCTCTGCACAGACTGAAGGATAGAAAATACAGGCTGTTGACTGTAATGCAATGACAGGGAAACTAAAGCCTTTTTATACAAACTAACACTGCTTCTCAGGTCTATATGGTGCAGTAGCACTGCGTTGCTACAATGCTCCACATCACACCAAAACTAAAATTGGGCCCGATTCATAAAAACCCTCACTGGGTTTAATATGCCCATTCAAAAAAAAACTTCCCTCTGCCACAGACCACCCATTAGTCCATAACAGAGAGTACAGTGGCCCCATGCTGCAGTCCCTGCTTAACATGCTGGCCTCATCTGCCCCCTCACTGTCACTCGGGCCGGAGCGGAGAGACATGAGCACGTTGCATCATCATCCACTAGTGCACAGGACAGGCTATGCAACGCAGCAACACTAGGGATCACCAGTCCCACAAACAGATGGGAGACGACCTAGTTGTCCTCTCCAGAGTTGTGTGGCTCTGCAATTTTGCTGACTGGTTAACTCTTGCAAGTGGACCCATATCTGAACATTCTGATTCATCAATATTTCTGAGACAAAGGACACTCTTTTGCTTCTGTTAGAAAAAAGATCTGTCATACTATCACTACATGCCTATGGAATCTACAATTCTTTACAGTAAGGATTGTCCACTTACAGTATGAACTGTGTCAAAAACAACAACAACAATAAAAAAGAGATATTACAGCATATAATAACACAGCGGGATAGTCAATGTTGTGCATGTTTGCCACAATATAGGTCTTTTCCTATACTAAACAATGGACAGATTTCAAAAGCCTCTGACATGATGCCCGGTAACCATTATTTTGACTTACGCTACACAAAGCATGATGTTACAAAGATGCAATAAATTAATTAATCACTGAAATAACATTTTGAACTTATTGTACACACATGTTGATTAAACATGCCAATGTGTCTGCCAGTGTGTTTATATTTCTGTCTACAACTTGTTTTACATGTTTTACAGAGCAGGAAACATTACAATCAATTCGCCTTTCACTCCATTAACTGAACGCTTCATAGTCATTTGCCAATTTGTCATTTGTACATTTCCCAAACACTTTCCTCATGTGTAAAAACTATTGCTACACACAAAAATCAGTATCCATTCAGCAAGTTACAGCTATCACTTGATATCATTATCTTAAAAGCACAACACATGGTCTGAAAACCTTCTTTTCTGTTTGAACATGGGAATGCATTGTATCAAAAAGTATGATTGAAGGAAACCAATATAGCTAAAAGCAAGCAAGTCAAATACTAAGTATGCAGAAGAAACCTGGGAATGCTTCTTCTTAAAGGTACTGCAGAGGTTTACACAGTTAGAAACCACTGTAATATAAATTAACTTTCTCTAATATCAGCTTAATATACTGTTCATTCTAAAGCCCCATAATTAAAAGTGATTACAGATCTTAAGATAGTTCCAATAATTCTAAATAATTACAGAACTTAAAATAGTGATGGTTTTAAAAATAACACATGCAATTATCCGAGATACTAGTCCTACTGGTTAGAGTCTGATGTAAGCAATTGGAATGGGATGTGGTTAAGTTGACATAACCTATTATACTGCCGTGAAGAATTAAACTTCTAGCTACTGTTGAAATGCTATTATTTTTATTTCAGACAGACACTGAGATGTTGCACACTTAGTCTAAAATAACAATAACAACTCGATAGTCATAGAGGGTCACTGTCCACCCACACAAGGGCTGTCATCTAGAGGCTATGAGGATGACTGACAGAGTGACAGTGAACACCAGTGGGGACATTTGAATATGTCCTTTAAACCTGTCCTTACCTGACACTATGGATTTCACTGATATCAATTACTCCAAAAATCTGAAAAATGTCTGACAAGTTACTGTCAAACTTGATCAAATTTGTAATGTCCTTTTAGCAGTTTCCTTTAAAATATATATTTTTTAGTGGCTGCTGGTGTTAATAAAAATAACATGTTTAACACTTAATTACAGTATATCTTTTTTAACTAACCTATTATTACCACTATAATACAAACTGAAAATAAATAAAATAAAAAAATAACTTCAACCATGCAAATGCATTAATGTTAAATAATATAGATACTAATTCATTTCACAGTATCTGAACAGGGTTAAGAAGTCCAGAGGGACTACCTGCACTGTTTTTCATAATACGGAAACAAATGTGCGATCATTTTTACGTTCACAATGAATGACAGTGCCCACTCAAACACCTGTAAGCTTACTTTTTACAAATAAGAAAAAAACTTTTTACAAATAAGGGGCCATACTCAGACAATGAGAAGAAAGGGTGCAGCATTCTAGCCTGGAGACCAGACTCTCTTCTTGGCAGAGAGTCTGGCCTAGATCCATTGGCAAATGTTTATTTCCTGGTTTTAGTGGACGCTTGTCTGAAGCCTGAATTCATTGGAGTTCAATCACTAACGTTTGGTAATGACATACAGTATGATCATCATCACCATGGGGGAAACAACGATAACGTTAGGCTTGAAACTTCCCTCTGTTCGCTGAGTTTGCTTGCCGGAGTAAACAAAGCTGAATCAAGCTTTACCAGACGGAGTATGAAGAGAAATGTAAATGAGAGGAAGTACTGTACGTAGTCAGGCGGGGGCCAGGCTGGCAGCATTCAGTAAAATGGCTCAAATCTGTCAATTCAATAATTAGGTTACGTTGATATGATTAGGTATACAATGACTGATGAAAGGAAATGTTACCCTTTTTCCTGCAACAACACATTGTCTTACACATTTATGAAAGCGCAGATATAAGTGCTTTTTGGGAACCCTCGAGCAGTCAGTTTTCGTAACTGTGTGCCTTGCATATCGATGGCGTCGAAATCAGTTTGTGCTACGTTGAAATGCCCTTGAGTTCTCACGGATGACACCCGTTCTTCCACTATCACTACCATTGCTAAAGATGGCAGCAGCAGTAGCTGCACTGTCTCAGGCAACTCCCTTTCTGTATAAAGATTAGGGGCCCCAGCCCAACAAGTACTCTGTTTGATGCCATCCCACAGCAGCCAGCATGAATGTGCTCCCAGGCTTTGCAAAGGTAAGCGGTTTTGCTGAATATTCAGTAACGGGTCAGGATTATGGTGATTCATTTTTTTTATGAGCGAACGGAAGTGTAATCAAAGGAGAGGATGAGAGTGAAGACAGTCTGTGGCTAATCTGATTTACAGTTCAAATGAACAGAGCTTCCTCTGTCCTTCTGTGAAGGGAGAAAATAAGACTTCCCACTAATAATGACTTTTATGTGATGAAATGATGATTTCAAGTCTATTCACACACACTGCACAGAGTTGTGTTATGTACAATAAGAAATACTGCAGGATGATTCAAATCGAATGAGTATGTCAGCCAAAAATTTGGTTCAGAGTGTTGGACCCCTGTTACCCCTGTCTCCCAATAAACTTACTTATTAACTGTGTAACTGTGTAAATCCTGCACATTTCATCCCGACACATTTCTCACTATATCCTCTGCTTTGTCAGTAGAATTGGGAACAAATGTTTGTTTACTGAATAGACAAGCAGCAGGTCATATCACAACAGCAAACAGCAAATTATAAAGGTCTAACATTAAGAAGTAGAATTTGAAAAACAACAGAAATAAAACTGAACAAGCATCATAGATGTCTTAAGCAGTTTCTTTACTTGGTGTAAGTAGCTCTTGGGTACACTATTGAGAAACAATGACTACCCCAACAGGCAATATCCTGAAAGACTGTAATAGTCCTCCAGCAAATTATGTTGATCTCAGTATTATGGGAATGGGTGTGGCAGGACATTCCTAAGAGGCTGGCTGGCATCATCATGGAGGAAAACTAAAATTGCATATGCATCATACATTGTTCTTTGTTAAATCTAAGGTGCATTACCATCACTTGAATAAATAAAGCATAGCTGGTGTTGTCTCTTCCATTATTTAAAGATGTCAACTTTTAACTGCCAACTCGGTCTCATAAGACTTTTCCCCGCAGTGTTTAGCCTCCATTTAATCACATGAGTAGTTACAACTAAATAAATGCAGCCACTTAAGGGCAAACATGTCCTCAGACCCATTACATGGTCATCCAACCTTTCCCCAAAGCAGTTCCTTCAGTTCCTAGGATGCCTCCACGTCTAATTCTGTTCCCAAGTCTCAAACGTTGCATCTGCGTCGCATTATGTTGCACATTCTTCTTCACTCACAACTTGGTAATCCATCCCAAAGTTGGCAAAAAAAATTAGGCTCCATAAGATTGTTTTGTTTTTTTGTGTATTATTTGTAATTTGTTTGTGCTTTTGTGTTACACCCCCAAAAAATGGCATATAAAATATTTAGCACTTCAAATCCAGTGTAGTGATGGCATAATGTAAAAGGGTATGATCTAACATTAGCAAGCAAAAACAAAACAAAACATGCAAAGGCTTTGCAAATACAGACAACACCACAGAGTTTTGTCACTTTTTCACAAGTACACAAGATTCATATCTTGGAGCACATAGCTATGTATTGCATACACTAGACAGTAAGTAGAATTGAGAGGTATGTCTTCATGATATGACAATATACCATGAACATGATTTTCAGGAACATACAGTATCTAAGCTTCACAGCTAGAAAACAAAGCCTACCTCGGGAAGCATAAAATGTTGTGTAACGCTGATACAAACACCTTTCCCATGACATAACCACAGCCCTTCCAAGCCTGGCTCACCAACCACCAACTATATCGTAGTTATCCAAGCAGCACACCAAGTTACCACCAGTCACAACCCTTCTATGTGGTGGTAACTGGGCAAATATGGCTAGCATAAATGGTGAACACAGCTAAGCCTACAACTGATTCACTTTTGCTGATGTAAATGTCTCAATTTAGTTAGTCGAGTACATTCTATTATTGACTATTCTTATAATAGAATAATATAATTAAATTTTCAAATCTTTTTTCCCGTGGATTCACATTTCATGGTTGGCTTTTTCCTACCTACCATAGGTTTTCCATGCCAACTAACCATCCTCTTTCCAAACCTGGCACTTTCAACTTTCGCTGACTACATTCACATACAGTAGGCTCCTGCTTCACACACTGCTTTGTTTCTGACCTCACGGGTATGCTCATGGTCATACACGTACATGTATGCACACATGGAACATAGGCAGAACAAATCAACACACAGACACACACACATTCTTCCCGGGGTGCATCAGATAAAGTATGCATATTTGCACACACATACATGTATGGTGTGTTCTGCTTTTGAGAATTTTGTAAATAAATGCATTTCATTATGTGTGTTGTTTCTATTTAATACATAGCACACAAGCCAATCAGAAAGCAGTCAGGACTGGTTGAGGATATGATAAAGAGGTCCTGCTTTCATTTGAAATCCAATGAACAAGAAGCAGCTGCTAAAGAGGGCAAGACTACCTATCACAATACTCAAACTAGTAATGAAACGTCATTCACCATCCACCTTGCCCAATTTTAATCCAAAAAGATAGCATAAAATGCAACGTGTCCTGACTTAAACAGGCTACTACAGATGCTTTCCTGCTCACACTCCAGTATTGTTTGACTAACCTAATAACTAATAATGTGAAATGTTCTGTCAAAAAAAAAACAATAATTCACAGAGATATATTCAAAACATATGCGCCAAATGATAACAATGATCTTCTTTTGTGCCTTTTAAGACGTGCACTTCCTGATTTCCCACTTAATACCACCTCATAAATGCAAGTTTATATAGTCCCAAATTGAAAGAATACTTTACACAGGCAACAAGATGACAAAAAATGAAAACAAATATGCCTTAAGGCTTAAAGTCTCACCTGAAGCTCTTCTTGTAAACCTGTTGATCACTGGTGCTGCAAATACAGAGAGTGAGAGAAATGAGCCATGAAAAGGAATTCAAAGAGCCTAGAATGCGTGTTCTTTGTGACAATTTTTGTAAACATATATCAGTAACAATTCTGTTGATCACCCTATGGATAAAGAGTTTTAATGTTTGCACAAGTCACAGACAACTTCTTGCAATATCTGTAGTATGTATGCATTTGGGTGATGGATAGCAATCCACAACTGCCATGTAGGGAGAGAGGAAAAGACCTGTGAACTTGTGCGCCAAATGCTGGTTTGACAGTTCAATAGTACTAAATGTTTGGTTGATTGGTCAGTCAGACCATCAAAGATTGTTCATAAAAGCACCAAATGGTCACTATAAGGCAGGTTCCCTCAGCAAGCGGACATTCCCAACTGTCTTTGCAGAAAACAGTTGCCTGACCGTGCTATGCCAGGTAGTTTCCTTTGGGTACAAAGCTGACACAGAAATGGAAACTAAATTCACAGAGGTAACTCCCTGTTGAACAGTGCAGTAATGCTATTTTTATATCAAGCAGAGATTCTAACATAATTGTCTGCACACATACATGATTTGATCCAGTGCAGAAATGATAGTGAATGCACTGACTGTGTGAATACAGACTATAACCTGCTGGACAGAATACAAGACCTGATTGCCAGAATATAACATCTGCTGCTGGCCAAGTCAGTTATTAGACAGAGGCATACTAGACAACAGTTATCATAAGCCTTGCAGCATTCCTGAATATTGGCTATTTCATGATTCACTGTGGGCTGATACCAATTTGAATAATCATGATGAAACACTCCACAGTCCTTTTAAGTTGATATGCTTTTTTCTGAATTACAATGTGAATAATTCGAAGGACAAACACACATCTGATGTAATAAGGCACTCAGCACTGAGACAATGCCCCTCTGCATGAAACATACATGAGCCTGGTAGCTATGATGTGCTCGCCAGATACGGTAGCTCCAAACATGTGCAAATGCAAACGCTATCTTAGAAATGGTCAGGCCTATAGAAATTGCATACTGCTAAAGCCCAATGTGGTGTCCTGTCATTCAATTTAAAATATCTAATTGTCAAGGAGGCAAAGCCTAAGTCAGGCCTGCTGTTCATGGCTGAATGGCAGCATCAAAATCATTTGCAGATATTAACAGTCGTCGGAGCCTAAATATGACAGTCCAGTCTGGTAGTGTAAATGTAAGGTTAACATCGCAGCCATATTTGTCCTGCTGTTTCCGATCTCTGGTTATAGCATTGTACACTGCCTATTTTTCTACAGTAAAATGAAGAAGTAGTCTGATGAAAGGATGCGGTTGAAGGTGGAAGGAGGAAATGACATGCTCTACAGATGTAATGTTAGCCGTGGGGGTTTTGCTACTGCCACTGTCAGTCACCTTGTTCACAATGAGCCATATGGAATTCAAATGCTTGGTACGGTCACATATGATGCAAATCAGAGAAAGCAGGATTAGCCCGAAAATACAGCAATTACTGCTGGTATAGTATTACATTTACGAATTAATCCGCTTAGAGAATCAAATTCAGTTAGGTCAAAAACAGGGCCTAAGCCTGTATCTATGCATGGTGCATACTGAAGGAGGCTATGATACATCGGGCTGCGGTGACCATCGATGATTAATGCTCTCGCTCACGAAGACAGTGCCAAGACCCAAGTCTAGGCCAAACAATGTTCTTTTAGAACAACAAATGCTGGCTTCGTGCCCACCTTGTATTATTGGCATAAATGCTTGTATTTCATGGCACCGCGCACATGCAAGGGTTAGACAGGCGAAGCACAATATTGAGGAATCAGTCGGTTGCAGTGATCTTGAATGGACCTGGCACATATCAATTTTGAGGACCCAGCTTCAGAGGTCTATGCATGATAGCCAACGATAGTCATAGTATGAATCGTGGGGTATTTGTTACCTACGAATTCCTCGTCGTCATCCTCCTCTTCCTCTCCATTTTCCGAATCGATTTGCATGGCTTCTTCGATAAAGTTGACTGCTTTCCCAGATCTTGAGGCCGAATTTTGGTCATTGTCAAACGCGGCCCCCTTGGTTTCACTCTCCTTCAGTTGCGTGAAATACTGCAAGGCAAACTCTAGTAAGTCCCTTGGCTGATTCCTTAACACTTCCACGGTAAAGCTCTGCAACAGCTCCGTCAGTCCTTCTGGGATTTCTATACTCATTCCTGATGTGAGTCCAGAGAAATCCGAGTGAAATACAGTGTCGGTGTCAAATGTAATATTGTCTCGATTATCCTCACGACAAGAGTAGAGAACGTAATTTACGACGAAATGGAATCAGAACACAAAAATATATGCGGCGGAATTTTCATCATTGCCATGCAGCTAGTCCCATTTGCTCAGCGATATCCCGCAATTTGCTAAAATGAAAATGGCAGTGAATTCAGTAGCTAGCATCTTTTGCTGCTGGCTACAGGAAACCCACGCATGTGACCTGCGAAACCATGGCAACCACCCATCCAGGGATTGCGTATGCAATCCGCAGCAATGGTAGAAGCCGCTGCTGCAAAAAAATATTCTATACGAGTCAATGTAGCAAGTTAAATGCACAGGGAGGGTGATTCTACATGGGAACGCTACGTGCTGCCAGACATCATATCATCATGCTGTGAGTGCATTGGCTACTGAGCAGCTATTCTTTCTTTGAGTGGATAGCAAAGATGAACAAATGAGCATGCATTTTAGGCCTATCGCATCTCCCAGTGCTCTTGACGTTTCTCTAATCTGCTCAATTTCAGATGTCACCTAGCCTATTACATTTTGCTCGATTTTTGCACAGTAATAATAATACACAAATGATAGGCCTATGGAATTTATTTAACCAACAATATAATTCAAGTTATAGCCTAGCCCTAGGATATGAAGAGTCTTCTCTGATTGGTCCTTCAGTAATTGCTTGACAGACAGCATATTCTAGGAGGCTATATTGGTCTAAAAGTAAACTTCAGACAAAAAAACTCTTTGAACCCAGATGAGTGGATAGACCTAGGCTATATGAAATGGACAACAGTTGGCATTTTTTAAATCAACTAACAACACCAAGTAGCCTGTTTGATTGTAGGCTATCATATCTCCATGACTGAAAACACATTATTACATTATAATAATGCTATAATTCATTATGCATGGACACTTTCAGTCATATAGTTTAGAGACAAATGGAGGCATCTTGCAACTGTTGAACTTTCGGGATATAAATGCATTAGACCCAAAAGCAGAGCTGTTAACAGCACTGCATGAGTGTGTTGTTTTGTGTGTGTTCTCTTACCAAGTAGGCTATTCACCAAGTCACTGTTTAGCAAATCACAAGTAAGTCCCAAGTCTTTAAATCTAGAGGCTACCAAGTCTTAGCAGGCAAGTCCAAGTCAAGTCCCACGTAAAGAGAGAAGGGCAAGTCGAGTCCCAAGTCCAAATCACATCAAAGCCAAGTCGAGTCCAAGTCCAAGTCCCAATCTTTTTCAAGTCCTGAACAAGTCATCATTTAATCTTCACTTAAAATGTACATTTATAAATACAGATGAAATTATGTTCAATGTTTCTGTCTTGAAATCTTTTTTACACATGCGTCCAGAGACCTTCAAAGTATTGTGTGTTGTCTCAGAGAAGAAGTGAGAGTGAATGGTCGGTTTGAACTGTATAAGTAGCCTACGGAATGCCTGTGTGGATGCCTGAAAGCAGTGCTTGAGTGGATGCCAGTTACAGTATGACAGGGCAAAACCGAAACAGAATGATCTGATTAAGGTCATTACCAAACTTTTCTCAATTGATGCTATAGTGCTTTTTCGTGTGGAATCCATTTCTGCTTGGGACATTTTTATACCATGCACAGTTAATAATATAATACGATAATTAGCATATTATTTGAATACATTAGCTAAATGCATAATAAAGAGATGTATTGATAATATGGCTGTAAGTAGATAAGTTAATGGCTTTAGGACCAAGTAATGTTAAAAATCATATAAGAAATGATCATACAAGTATGTTTTTAGATGGGATATTGCAGTTACATTATGCAAATTAGCTTTTTTGTTCATGTGCAACTTCACCTTTACAACATCATGACAAAGCAATGGATGTTTTACTTAGTTATACACTCTGTGCATCATTTTGTGAGGGCCAATTTGCATACAGATATAATTTTATTCACTAATTTGCATGCAGAAATGGGTCTGTGAAGAAATATTGTTCTCGTGTTCATTCTGTGTTGTAACTGATGTAACAACTGTTGTAACTTCCCTTGCAGTTGTCCACATGTATTTAGTAATAGTAAATATCATAGAAATAGTGTACAGTAATAGTAAATGTCTATTTTTTTTATATATCAAGCATTAATGAGCTATTTTGCATATTTCAGAAATTAAGGGTATGGCTAAGTTTGGGTGACATTTTATGATATATATATATATATATACACACAAGTAAATGTACATAAATAATGCATAACAAAAATGCCACTACGAAATGTGCTATTCTTTCTGTAATTAATTAGTCGGAATTAACGTTATTTTGACAGCCCTAATTAATAGACGTTATTGTATCTACATTTTCGGCCGTGATTGGCTAAATGACAACAACAAACTAGAATTTGCAAATCCGAGGAACTGCAAGAGTTTGATCAGGTGCAGATCACCATAAGGATCACAACAGTACCTCATTTATGAAAATCGGACACACGGATCAAAAGTTATCCGCACTATGAACAATAGTGGGATTGCTGGATCATGGCTTTGCCACGCTGTGGGCTTGCTGGATCAATCCCACTAAAAATTATACTCTAGGCAGGCACGCCACCCAGAGCAGAGAAAGATGACGTTGCTGGTCCAGATTGACCACTGTAGTGCAGGGAAAAAATAGCCTATAGGCCTACGAACATTAGGATATAGGCAAAGATCCTCTTGACCATCTCTAATGTAGGCTAGCCACTAGTCAGGTGGCAAAATAGGACCATATCTTATAGCCATGATTTATTTAGCCTATGCAGACCGATGGACAGCTCTCAGCTTAATTCTTTTCCTCGAAAGTGAATGCGTCTCTGGGGTGTCTGGTCCAAGATCAAGTGAAAGAGGCAAAGGCTGAGTCAAGTCTCGAGTGAATTCAAGTCCAAGTCAAGCCGAATTTTATCCAGTTGGGTCTG
Source organism: Sardina pilchardus (assembly GCF_963854185.1). Taxonomy (NCBI): domain Eukaryota; kingdom Metazoa; phylum Chordata; class Actinopteri; order Clupeiformes; family Clupeidae; genus Sardina; species Sardina pilchardus. Next base: position 6,020,279 of record NC_085003.1, on the reverse strand, counting down.
AAGTCGTTAAACTCATGACCTGAGTCCAAATCGTAACTAGAGTCCACATGTCTGCTGCAAACCCTATTGGAGCTAAACACATCTCCCAATCAACTATGAGACATTTCATGTTTCAAATGGATGCACATCCTCCTCAGAGTTTCACAACTTTTCAGCCTTATTTCAGCCATAAACATTTGGTTATTCATTTCAGTAGCTATAATAAAGATTCTCTCGTTGTCTTAAAAAGTTTGAATGCTGAAGTGTCACATGACTCTTTTTTATGGCCCGGGCATCACATCTCTGTCTCCCATGGTATGCCCATAGAGTTTTGATGATACAAAGTCAGATCTAATTTTAACAATTGTGGGTAATTTGTATTAATGCGACCACAACAGAAAAAAAAGATCCCCCCTCCGAAGGTGCGGCTGCGATCATGGGCTGTTGCTCGGGCAACATCAGTCAAGCCTTGTGCACATCCTCAGGCTAATATTTCCACCTGAGAGAGTATGCATTGCTCATATAACACAGGCCTGCATTGTAAAACTGCAATAGTTATTCTCCAAGAGGAGATACTCCCGCTGACTGCCACATATGACAGTTTACATTGCAGTTTGGCGAATCAAGTAAATCATTACCATATTAGGTGCCTGGACAAGATTGTTGTCAGCCACTTCCTGCTCTTGACCTCATAACTAGTAGTGAATTAGTGAAACAAGACTACTTTTTTTTATATGTGGAAATCTTACAATGTCCCCATAGTAGACATGAGAGAATATGTGTGCATGTGTGTGTGTGTGTGTGTGTGTGTGTGTGTGTGTGTGTGTGTGTGTGTGTGTGTGTGTGTGTGGATTGGATACAGCCAAGACAGTGAAAGAGTAAAACTTTGTTGGAACCAACTGGAATAGGCTATATACCTTAATGCCGATAGAAGGAAACCTCAGGAGTAGGACTGATTTGCATGTTGGATGGCATGCTGTAAAGTCACAGTAAATTGTGTCCACTGTGCTGTTTTTCTCCATGTCCTCTGATACCACATCTCTCTCGCTCACTCTCTCTCTCTCTCTCTCTCTTGTGCTCTTTCACTCGCTCTCTCTTTCTCTCTTCCTCCCTCCCTCTGCGGCGGTGTCCCATCCCTTTCAGTGTCCCACATCTGTCACCATTCATCTCGTGAAGGCGTGTTCCCACTCAGGCATAGAGCAGAGAGGGACGTCTCATGGACCAACCTCTAATGCTTTGCTCACGGTCCATGCCAAAGGGAAAAGACAGGGGGAGAGGAGAGGTGTTGAAGAGCGTGTGAACATCCCCCTGGCAATGAGATATGCTTTAAATGGAGCACACTTCCTGGTGATGTAGCCTACTGGAGATGTGCATTCAATCATTTTAAGTAAGATATTTGCTTGGCGACACTTTATTTGATTTATTTTAGGAAACACACATGCATTCTTTTGACTCAAATGAAGACGAACAGTTGAAAAAATGAAAAAGCCATTAACATACATGTGTGTCATATAATTGGGGTCAACATAAATAAAACTTACATCCTCATGAGGAAATAATGGCTTTTTTCAGTTTTGTATCTAAATCATACTTGATATAGCCTACTTCTAATGTAAATGTGGTGCAGCTGAATTTAAATGAATAGAAACTATATTACTGTAGTAGGCCTACATATTTTCCTTTCTAATGCGCCATGGCACGTTATCAGAGGTCACTAAGCTCAAGATGTACATGGAATAATGTAATGTAATCAGTCCACATGAGTTCACAATGAGTGATGTGCATAGAATGTATCTCCATCTGCTGGTGAAGGATATGAATGCAAAAAGAAGATGGAAACAAACAATGAAACTGCCACCGATTACTTAAGTTTTCATGTCTTGTTGTCACAGATACGCTGGCGACTACGCCACTCCGTTCGGCACTGTCTCTGTCTTGTGTAAAGCGCTTTGGGTTGCACTCTGTGCACGTTAAATACACTATATAAATAAATAAATTACTTACTCACTACTTCTTGACCACAGCAACTACAACACTGTTTCTAAAACTGCTGCTACCTCACACAACAACAGATAAACGAGCCACTGCCAACCAATATGACCACATGTCATCTGCAAACAAGCGTATGGGACAAGAAGGGACTTGTGTCATTATATCTTCTGGCTGTTGGTGTCAAGGACAACATGGTTTATGAACGTCAACAGCATGAAGGACATTCAAATTCTGATTCCACCAGATGGCAATGTTGCAGACTAGTGTTTACATTATGAAATTAGGTTCACCTGCCTTGATGTGCATTGCTGACAAGGGATATAGTCATGTAATATGTGTCATGTCTTGGCTGACGCCAGAGAACCACTTGAATCTTTGAAATGACAAATTGCATGGGATCTTACTGGGATGTTATGAGAGAGAGAGAGAGAAATAGACCAAACACGCAGTAGCAGTTATAATGGCAATTTCCCCACTGAGGTCAAAGATTTACCAGGGGGCAGTATTGTCTGTGTCCTTCCCTAAATATTTAGGGTTGTTGCAAAAAAAATCTTTCTTTCACAACTCTGGAGGAATTACTTTAAGGATACATTACATTTTGAAAAATAGAATATACATGTACTGTATATCTCAACTCACATTACATTTTATTTTATAATTGTGCATTTTGCATGATAAATTGAATTGAAATTTTTCCTAGGCCTATTACAATATTTAGGCATACATCTAATGATTAGATTTTGCTAGGCATTAAATTGAATGATCTGTCTCACATTCTTGCTCCAAAAATGCCCACCCGTTCATCAAAAACAGTTGACGACTATGTCGTGTGAATGTCCATGAGTCAGGTTAGCTTGTCTTGCCAGGGTTACAGCATCATGTGATGAAAGCTAAACCTAAAAAGTAGGGAGGCAGAGCCCTTGAGTCCACTGTAATCACATCAAATCACATGACTTGAGCTAAGGCACGAAGCATGTGACTCTGTTTTAGGCCTTTCTAAACCAATAACTAGCAAGGATTATAGCATGGCCAATAAGATGAAATCCTTTGAACCAATAGCTGTAGTGGAGTATCAGCCCCTTTAGGGTTATTTGGTTCATAAACAGACAAAACAATACTAAGGCTTCTTATGTGATATCTTTAGAGCTGCTGCATCTCTTGATCCTTTTGATCATAGACTATCCATGTGAATATTTGACGACCCCATAGTGTCATCACCAAATTCTTGAAAGTTGATGAAGACCAGACCAAAGCCTTTGATATATCGAAGGCTTTGGACCAGACAAAGTATTTGCATTTCCTGTGAATCCAGTTCCTATCACATTCATTGTGGCCTGGAACATTCCTCTGGATCAGGGCAAAGGGCATGTCAGTGCCAATTGAAATTATATTTAAAGTCACTGATTAGTTCAGCTACCCCCTGTCTCTGTAACAAAAAAATCTAAATGGAGACAGTCCCACACCTGTCTGATTAGAATACAAAATTACCCTTGAGAGTCCCATGTGTCTCCCACATTAGCTGAGAAATACACTTGTTTAAAAGTTATATTTAGCTTTGTTCTGGTAAACCTATGAATAGCTGCAAGAAATGGTATTAACATGGGATTAAGTATGTTATCTAGTTCTTGTATTTACCTGAACATATTTGTAGTGCAATGTTGTGTCCAAAACATATCTCTTAAAAGACCCCTTTTTTGTAGGCTTTTTGTAAGTGAGCAGCATAGGCTATCATAGACTATATGATATATGCAATTCATATGACATAGGCCTACAGGAAGTAGGCTAGTTAAAGTTGGGTGCAGGTGCTAATTCAGCATGGTCTCTGTGATATTTAATTATGCACATTAGACAATGAGATAAACCCAATGTAAAGTCATGTAAAACTTAAAAACTTTGCCCATATTTTTTGTTATTTTTACAAAAATGTTGAACAATATTTAACTAAACACATTTGCTGTAATAAAGATTGATTTTCTTTAAAATTTAGCTCATCACCTACACGTGATTCCGTGTCTGTAGGCCTATATTTTTCAAAAAGGTGGATAAAAAGTAACCTAATTAATCGAGTTTAGGCAGTCTCCCTCAACATGCTTTCACGGTCCTGTGCCTTGTGATGTGTTCGCAGGCTGGCTAAGTTGTTGAGAAAGCGACCAACAGTCATGTGCTTGTCAGGACTAGTCTTTTTTTTTCTTCTTGGAGCAGAGCTACACATTTCCACGGATGAAAGCTGCCCTGTAGTCGGTGTATATGTAAGATTTTGTAACGCTGTCAATTCATTTTGAGTAAGGTTACTGTTAAGGGGGGAAAACAGCAGCGTACAGTAACCCTGCGCGTCGTATAGAAGTTTTGACGGCAGAATTTGGACGCCGTTAAGTAATGGTTAGTAGCCTATTACCTTTACGTTTCTTCTCGTCTATTTTAGTTATTTGAATTGTAGATTGCATATTTAACATGCCATTAAGGCAAACAGTAATGGTGAGTCGTCAATGTCACAACAGACATAGGCTACCAATTGAATTCAAGGGTTATGCTTTCACATCACTGCATTTCAAAACTCTAGATGATGACAGGATTTCGACTAAACCTGACTCCGCTTAAAGAACCACTCGGATTTATCAAAATTTTGGAATGGGTAAGCTACCATACTCTGAAGTACTGTAAACATTCTGCTGTCAATGCACTTTAATTGGGCCTTATCTGATTCAATGAAGTAACCAGATTAGCATTGGAGGTCTCATGTTGTGTTACACTTCCCCCCTCTAAGATTTGTATTAACTGAGGTAGTCTAGTTTTCAAATCTTTGTTCTCTTTTTATGTTTTTTGTATTGCATCGTATTTAATCACAAAACCAACAGACCTTCAATATTATGGACTAAGTCTGATATTGTCCACAATACAATAGTACATGATAGGCCTAATAGTTTGAAAGTTCTGTTTTGTTCTGTTTCTATTTTGACAAGTGTCATGTTTTACAGTTAACTGCCATTTTTGCCTTTGGAAGCAGTGGAAGCTTTAGTGGTCGGAATGTCATTTCACTTTTCTGTGGAGGTAGTAGAAATGAAACATTGAATGTCACATTTCACTATCCTTTCAGGTAGGTCTGTGTACTCTTCAATAAATGAGATCAGGAACTCATTTTTTTTTAACTCTGTTGTGTTCAGACCTAAATAGGTTGTCACACCACATTTCTGTAACTGACACTGCAAAGAAATTGACATAACATGATTAAATATATAGGCGTTTACCGATTTACCTGTGTGTGTGTGTGTGTGTGTGTGTGTGTGTGTGTGTGTCTGTGTGTCTGTGTGTGTCTGTGTGTGTCTGTGTCTGTGTGTGTGTGACCCTTTGCTCCAGGCTAAATGAGGTGATGCTGGTGGGCTCCAATTCCACACTCTGTGGCCGCAGTGTTCAGGAGACTCATCTTGTTGGTGACTCTGCCTTCTCTGCTGAAGCCTTTGTGGCAGTGGCCATCGTGGCTTTCTGCTACTGCATGGCAGCGCTGCTGATATACTTGGGATATATGGACAGCTACAGAGATCCTCAAGGATCATCATGGCCTCAAGCTGTAAGACGTTACCTATACTGGACATTTATATTGTAGATGCAGCAGGGGTATTATTGATATAAATTGACAAATAAACACCATAACTAAGTGGTTAATCAATGGATGGAGTTGCTGTTAGACCACATCCTTGCAACACAACCAAAAGGAAACAGACTCAGAGCTATCGAGAAAATCTCTACATGATTCTGGTCAGAACTAAAGAGATATTTCATTGTCTTGATAGTAGGCCCAATTGGAACAAAGAGTGTTTTCTTGTGTGAATAGTCAAACAGTGATTTTTGATTTTTGTTCTTTTTTGCAAAATGTATTCATTATCACACAATCTCCCATCACACATCAGCTCAAGTGGAGAAGGGAAAAAAAACCTAAACCTTTCTGCTTTTTTTGCACTCCTGGTTAGACGCAAGCAGCATTTTGTTGTCTTTGTACTTGTACTCTGCACAATTACAATAAAGTTGAATCTAATCTCCCACCCTTTCCCTGGCAGGACTTCATTCTGACGGTCCTCTTTGCGGCCCTGTGGCTTATCTGCTCGTCCGCCTGGGCCAAAGGCCTCCAGAACGTGAGGGATTCCACCAGCACCGCTGGCATCCGGTCCACCCTGTCAGTGTGCCAGGTGCAAGGTGTGTCCTGTGAGGTCACCGAGAGATCCAGCATGCGCACCCTCAGCGTCTCTGTGGTGAGCCTTTCAAATGGATAGCATTTAACCCAATGAGCATTTTACCGTCAATGATTTAAACCACTCCTAAGAGTAATTCACAAATCAGAAAGTATTTGAGGCAGATGTGTATCTTTTACAGGTATTTGGCTTCTTGAACCTGGTCCTGTGGCTGGGTAATGTGTGGTTTACCTATAAAGAGACGCCCTGGCACTCTCAGACTCCTGCGGCAGAAACAATACCGGTCCGTAGACAAGTGCCTGTACCCATCTGAAGTGGCTGCTCTAAGATGCTACACTAACTCCAATGACTGTTAGGGGAAAATGTCCTCCAATTTCCTCAGAACAGAAACTGTATTCACATGTCCCTCTTTCCTAGTGTATGTGTATATACTGTATGGCTGTTTGTGAGGAATATATGTATGTAAATAACAGAAAGATCTAATATTACCTCACATCTAACTCATGTTGTATAAGAATGTTATTTCTCACTTATTCGCTTTTAGTTTACTTACTGATGACTTCTGGGCATTTTTGTCCATTAAGCTGCAATGACTGTCAAGCTGTCACTTTTCTAATGTCACTGATGGTATTCTTTTTTTTTTTTTTAGAGTTGTAGGTGTGTCTGCATAGGGAGCTTGTGTGGTATCAACAATGCCCTGAATTTGATATTGTAAAGTTAAGCGCAAATGGTTGATGGTTGGTGGTTGGTTCAGGTTATTAAACAGAGTTTGATGCTTCACGAGAAAGCTTTTCATTAGTTAAAAAAAAAAACTGACAAAAATTGGCGACACATGCCTTTCCAAATAAATTATATAAAGAGAATTAAAGGCAGAGATTACATTCTTTCCTTTGAAAGTCAAATAAATTAGATCAGAGCTTTCTCTAAAAACGCCTGCTTTTGCTCTGTCTCTAACTGCACAATCTGTAGTAAGCCTATGGACTGGATTGCACTGTTGTTGTTTTAAGTGTTCTTCCTGTTTCATGCTTGTCTTGTGACTGTTGATCTTCAATTTCCCTGGAGGTATAAAGAGAACAAATAGCATACTATCTGAAGTTGTGACACTAATGTCTGCTGCTCCAGGGAGCACAAGACACACATAAAGAAGGTACAATCAGGCTCCTAAACATGAAATGTTGTTTATTTGTGTCAAACACACACATACAACAGAGTGAAAGTACTCAAATGAAAGGTACTTTTTTGTTGTGACATTTCATAATATGCCTATTAAGGGTGTCATGATTTCGATTTTAAATCAAAATCGATAGAAATTACATCTCAATCTCGAACTTCAAACTCAAAAGTAGAATCAACGATGCAGCCACACCCCCAATGTCACGTCCAGCATGTATGCCCAAGACGCAAAAACACACGTGTTAAACTGCAGCGTCAACACTCCTCTAATTTTAGGCTGCAGCCAGTTAAAAAACCTCAACAAACTGTTTTCATTTAACCTGATTATAGTCTCATTTGTAGTTATAAGCCAAACTGAATCAACCGATACTGATGTGATAGCAATCATTGAAATGCAGAGTGACTTTTGTCAATGCCACTTGACACATGTTTTGCCTATACCTCTGACATACCCTCAGCTGTCAATGGGACAGTGCCTGGCATAACTTTTGGTCTAGACCGCGTAGGCAATTGTACAGCCTGGTGCTGACCAGAGGTCAGTGAGGTCTGCATCCTGTCAGCTGCTGAGTCCACTGACTGGGCGGAGCCTGGCCTCTTAGCGTTTGAGGATTTGGACTGGGCACTACCTGGTGGTTGTGAAGTGCCAGTCCTCTGGGAGATGACCAAACTGCTGCTGTCTGGCTGAGTCTGTGGCAGGCTGGATACAATAATAGCGTCTTTCCAGCGACGGGCACCAGATTTGCTGTTGTATTCATACACCCTCTTTGTGACTAAAATCAAAGAACACCAGAGAGTGTCATTAACACTGAATGCCATTTTGAAGCATATATCCAAGTTGATTCAATGAGGAATGAACCATCACCTGGATCGACTTCCTCTCCATCAAATACTGTGTTGATCTTGGTCACCTCCTAATAGAGACAGGTGAATGTTAGAGGGATCTTCACATATGACTAATTCTGAACCACAACTGACAAATACCCAACCTACCGTCAATACTTCACGTTTTGGAGGATCTGTGGACAAATAACATAAAAAGAAATGTGTCATGAACTGAAGTTATGCTCAACAGTATTCAGGTCTTACTTCAAATCTTCCATAAGTCACTTGTAACATAATGGAAACATACCTTTATATTCAATGCTGTGAATAATGACAGAAAAGTCAAGAATAAATTCACACTTTGTTATTTAGATAAGTAAAGCACAAAATCATAAAGAAGAAGAACTTGCAGCTACTCAAAACCGTTTGATGAGGAAACTCACAGGGTGTCTTCATCCTCCATGTATTTGGACTCCCAGCAGTCGCAGGTGCAGTTGCACTCTTTAGTCGAGAGATATCTGAGGCATCTATACAGCAGATAGGCCAAGATGCCCAGGAGCAGAAGTGCACCCAGGACAGTCACAAACCACACGTACCAATCATCCGCATCAAATGTGTTCCGCGTCACAGCGACGTACGTGATGCGAGGCTGTAAAGCAGATCCATATGTTATTACCAGGTCTGTTATTACCATACTCCTATAAAACAGTCAAATTCACACATGCAACTTGACAGTACCCAAAATACATGAAACTCTTGATCATGTGCAGTGAAAGGCAAAGACTTCTCAACAGATTCTCACATAAAAAGTAAGTTAAAAACTCACTGTTGTTGTCGTGATGGTAGTGGTGAGGTCGGGGTCTACCACCAGGACGTTGATGATGATGGTGCCGGTCTGGGGGGCGCGGCTAGCTCGTAGGTTGGCGTCGGAGATCAGCACGGTCAGACTGTAGCGCCACAACTTATCTAGGCCACTGCTGAAGTCAAAAGGCTCCCTAAAAATCAGCCGTGTGATGTTTGTCCCCGCGCTAGGAGAAAAGCCAAAGTGGTTGTTTACATTGGTGGCCCCTGCAAGATACGGAGGAGAAGCTGATTATTGACATGAAGATGCTTTCAGAATAAACCACACTGCCACTGAGACATACATACTCCTATGCTCTTTCTAAGAGAGAAATGGATCGCAAGGTCTGACCTGAGATTGTGTAGATAAAAGAAGACGGCGGGGAGTCTCTATCTGTGCATGAGAGCATGAAGCCTTGGACACTGGATCCTGGACGCATGTCAACAGGGACAACCAAGCTGGTTTTGTTGGGACCACACAATGGTGGCTCATCGTTTGCTTCTGTGATATTGATTGTGACCTATGGAAATAATAAACAAAAAGAATAAACATCTCAGAAAATGTTTTTTTTGTTTTCTGCACAAGCTCTTGTCATTATGTGATGTTTCATCTTGTGGCTTACCACAGCTGTGGCTGAGAGAGGCTTGACTGGGTCCCCGTCCACTGCACGGATGACCAATGTGTGTGACGGAGTGACCTCATAGTCAGGGTTAGTGAGCAGACTGATCCTGCCAAGTTTGGGGTCTACATGAAAGATGTTAGTCAGACCTCCACTGCCCCCGCCTGACACAAGTGAGAACTGTATTTCTGTTGGGGGGAGGTCCTTATCCGTGGCAACAACAGAGCCAATTACAGTGCCCCCTGGAGAAAGATGTGAGTTACTATAGGAGTGACGCTACACTGTAAAATTCAGTAGATTACAGTAAAGAATAATATATGCCTTACGTCCAAGCAGCTCAGAAACAGTGAAGAAGTATGTTGAAGGACTGAATATTGGTGGGAATTCATTGACTGGTGTTACACTCACATACACATAAGCATCACCTACATAAAAAGCATAAGTTGGTGTCAGGAAAAAGGAATTATATCACTCACACCGTGTAAGTGTAAATAATGTGACAGACTCACCCTTTAATGACGTATCATTCTTATCTGTTGCCACAACTAAAAGGTTGTATTCACTAGCAATGTTCACGTTGCTAGGATCCTCAAAGTCGAGACTTGAATTTAACTGCAAGAACAAGAAGACAACAGACTGCAGATTTATATAATGATTTACACATAATACTGTATATGCCTACTGATACAATGTAAATAATAACAATAATGCTCTAATTCCCAACATAGTAGTCAATTCCATGTGCCTGTCTTACCACAATGGACCCATGTGAGGTGAGGGCAAAACGTTGGGTGCACCCTGTGCATGAGAAGCTGGTGAAGCTGTACTCCCTAAACTCAGGCTCCACGTCATTATCAGTGCATGTGACTGTGGCAATTAGAGCCCCTTTAGTCTCTGTCTCTGGTACTTCTCTTCTAATAAATCACAGCACAAACCACAGATAACTAACGGAAGAATAAAGTTACATTCTACAAAATGTGTGAATAATGATTCACTCTCACATCTTCATTTGAGACAAACAAATGACAAAAAAAGTATTTGCTGAATATATAATGTAACATAAATATAACATCCAGCAAGCCATGGTCATTCTCACCGTGGTCTGTCAGATGTGCAGATAGGTTGGTTGTCATTGATGTCCAACACTGTGACATTCAAGTTGATGGAGCTGAAGAGAGGAGGGCCAGGGGGCCTGTACGTTGCAGTGATAGTCACAGCTACTGTAGGGGTATTTCTAAGTGTGTCACTGTCACGATCCATTCGGTTTGCTATGGTGACTAACCCTGTGTCTGCAAGCACAGAGAAAGAGAGGTGTTGTTACCATTTGCTTTTTTTGTGTGTGTGTGTGTTAGTCATACCCACTTGTTTAAAATGTCCTACATCCATTTATTTCAAGATAGTCATTCGGGCTGATGGTGTAGAATATAAATCCAACATAAAGAGAGACATCTGGCACGACCGCAGTGATGTTGGCCACAATATGCCCTGGGCTAAGCTCTTCTGGGAGAGTGAAAGAGGTGATGGTGCTAGAAGACAAAGCAAAAGGAGTCTTTTCAAATGGCATGAAAAACAATTTGAAACGGTCTTGTCACAGTTATCATCACTAATGACAAACTACTTACTTTAACCCTTTCATGCACGCATTATGAAAAAAAGTGTCTAGATTTTTTTAGTATTGATTTTCTTACTCTACATGAGCCCAATATTGAAAATCAGTTGGAATTTTTAAAAAATATGCTTTTATATAGAAGTTACGTTATTGTCCACGTATGTGGACAGTGCGCAACAAAGGGGTAAAAAAGAAAAAATGTAATGACAGAAAATGTGGAAACTATGGCCCTCTATTTCCTCCATACTACCCACCCAGCCCTCTACTACCCCCATACTACCCACCCACCTCTCTACTACCTCCATACTACCCTCCCAACCCCTCTACTACCCCCATTATTGCTCACCGACCCTCACCCACCCCTCTACTACCCCCATATTACCCACCTCTACTACCACCACTACCCAACCACCCCTCTACTACATCCATACTACCCATCCCTCTACTACTAACCCACCCACCCCTCTAGTACTCTCATACCCACCCCTCTACTACCCATCCACCCCTTTACTACCCCCATATTGCCATACCACCTTGGCATTACCACATGTAATTAGGTAATTATTTATTAATATGTTTACCAAATGTTTGTTTCTTTGCAATTTAAAGCAATTAAAATCATATTTGAAAAAAAAAAAAAAAAAAAAAGTCCTAGTTACAAAATCTAATTTTTGGCCATTTAACTCCTCTGTTGCGCAACGTCCACATACGTGGACAGTTGCTTTTTGTGGTCTACAAACTCTATTTTACATCCGATTTAATTTCTGAAAACATAGAGTTGTTCAACACACTCTCCTGTACAGCATAATATTTTTTTTTACATGATTTTGCCTTCTTGAGTACTAGCTTTTTACAGATATGCCTGGAGCATTCAGCATATGGCCATTACTGTCACTCATGTTGAGTTGATGATGTCTTCAAGCAGTCAATATTCCAAATATAAGATGATACATATTGTTAATATATTGCCAAGGACCTACTAAAACTGCCCTGAAGTGGATTGGTGTATATCAACATGATAAATAAGTAGAAAACAGAGTTAAAGTTACTGTCCACGCATGTGGACGTTGCGCATGAAAGGGTTAAGAAAATGGGTTTATCATCATTGATATTCATTATGTTGATAATCAGTGGTCGTAGTGCTGTATGGTTCCCATCACTTACTGAAATGTTGAGTGAGTAACTGAAGAGAATGGAGATACAAACAACACACATGCACATTTCAGAACATTCTGATAGTACGCCACTGAATCAGATCAGATCACATACTGTACCTTCTTGGGTCTGTTTGATAATTGAACTCCTTTGTTGTGAAAACTGTGCCTTTACTTCCACGGACACTGAATGCAGGGTTCACAGGAATGAGACTAAACTGATTGAAACAAGTAAACATACAATGAACCGACATATGATCAAGCACATCATGAACTCACATAACAGAGTATAGTGTAGCCTAATGGACTTACTGTAATAGATTGACTCTGTTACATTACAAGCTAGGATAAGTTATTTGACACTAACCATAAGGGTTTTGTGCTCTGGGTCAGAAACACTTGGTTCATAAATCTGCCCTGAGGGTGTCTTTTCCAGAATATAGAGGACTGATGCTAAAATAGAGACAAACCAAAGCTGTCAACTGTCAGGCTTAACAGAACCTTTTCTCGTGATTTATATTGAAAGCCTGTCCAAAATGTGCAGTACCTTCATCCAGGAAAACTGGAGGCTCGTCAACATCTGTGAGAAGCACAGTCAGTGTTTTACGGTCACCATTCCCAAAGGAGCCAACTGCAAGGATTTGGAAAATGAAGCGATTTGGAACAGTCTCAAAATCCAAGTCAGGGGAACCAGTGACGAAGACCTGAAATGAACAAATTACCATAAATATTTCTAAGCATATAGCAGGTCAACATGTTTTGAATGTTAAAAAAATATGTCATCAATGAATTACTTTCTTACATAAAACTAAATTTAGGCAATAGAAAATGTATGGCTCACTATGAAGAATGAAAAAATGGGCCACCACGGCAAATAAACAAAAACAACTTGCAGCACAGTAAAACTGAATATATCCGACCTTGGCATGAGTGGTATTTTCCATAGACACAGCAAAAGCATCGGTAAGAGGGTCAAAGTTCAGTAGCCTGGGGAATCCTGCTGCCAAGCTCTCTCCATCAGAGAAGGACACCTGGAAGCTGAAGACCCCTGTGCCTGCAGGACTGTTCTCCAGCAACATTGTTGTCGCTGGCAGTCCAATTATTGAGATTTCTGAGAAGGCACCTGTGTGATATGGGATGAATCAAACATGTTGAGTTTAGATGAGACTGAGATGAGATCATTTATTTTGTGTAACAAAAGGTCAATCTGTAAATGGCCATCTTTAAATGAACAGCCTATTAAAATATGATCATCCACAGGTAGGCACCTACTTTCCATTAGCCTTACTGTTAAACGTTTACTCACCTGATATTATCCATATCCCCAGAATCACCACTGAAGCATGGATGTTGTCTGGCATGTTTTCTCACAGGTGAAACTCACCTACTGTAACGTCCTGTCTCAGGGCCTCTTACCTCTGCTGGTGTTGGATCACCTACACCCTTAAGGCCACCTCTCATCACTCAAGCACATGGACTTAGTCCCCTGTGTGTTGTCAATCTGTAGTCGTTGGATACAGGCCTTTATGGCCATCACACAAGCTTGTCAGGACAAGCTGTGCTTCATCAGTGAAGATAGGCTACTGCTAATGCACTTCATAGTTTGCACTACAGCAAAGAGCTTTCTGTGAGTTCATATGTTTATGGAAGGCTATATGCCTATGGATTTACTAAACTGTATGCTAATTTGACTAAATTAAAACAAAAGCCCAATTTAATCAAATGATGTAGAAAAATGAGCACATGTTGTCGGCCTAGGTCTACTGAAAAGAATGCACAATTTAGTCAAATGAGCACATAATTTTGTGACAACAAAATTACTTATTGAGACTCTCTATGCCTGCATTGCCATTCGTCTAGCTGCTACACTAGCACGACCCCAGGCAGTTGGGTTGGCCCCTTGAGCTGTGGATCTGCCCAAAGTTTCTTCCTGGACAAGGGAGTTTTTCCTTGACCCTGTTGCTCCTGGGTGTCCCTTGGTGCTCCCCTGCTTACGCTTTTCTTTGACTCTGCTTACGCTTTTGGATAGTCCTTCAACCAATCAGGTGTGTTTTTTGCATAAGCTAGTTTGTAATTGGATCCAGAAGATGTGGATAGGAGCCTGACAGTGTTGACAGGAAAGCCAAACATCCCGCTAGGCAAAAAATATTTTTTTGCCACTAGGGTGCGTCTAAATTTCTTGGCTATGGACAGGAAGCAGGAGAGATAGAGATAGATGTGCAGGTTTCCAGCCTGAGCTGCAGGGCGAAATCCAAATCCCCAGATCAGACAGGGTTCACCCAGCCTACATTGGCATGGGCATTTTAAGAATTTCAAAAGGTCAGTCTGGCACAGAAAAGGGCAAACAGTTCAGAATAAACCACTAACCTACACAATATAGCCTAATGGCCTGAGCATTCAGAGAAAATAGAACTAGTAGTTGTTTTGTGGTTGTTTTGTGCAGAGTCATAGGCCCAGATACATAGAATGGCTCTGTTTTTTGTGTCCCCATCCAATTATCTCTATGGTTACAGTAGCGTCTTGGGCGCGGTCAAATGCTAGACGATCGGATTTCATTGGCTGAGAGAGCCTTGAGTGCGCGTGGGGTATTGTGGGTGTTGTTGAGAAGTTGGGGAAGCAAGCCAAGCCAAGGGGTATTCTCCTGAGGAAAAGCAAAACAGCAACATTACAGAGCCTGCCGTACCAAAGTGCAGAGTGTTTTGGCCTGGTAAGTGAATGGATATGAAACTGGCCCTTGTTTGAACTATTGTCATGTTGTGGAAATGACAACTATATCCACGTTTTTCAACATTTTCTGCAACAGCTATCACAGCCTCCTACAGCTAACGTTATCGTGGATAACTTAGCGGCGCTGCACCTCCTAGCTTGTAGTCAAGTTAAGCCTTAGTTAGCTTTTTATATCAGCCACGAGTATCCATCATAGGTATTAATCGGCATTTGCATTTATTTTGTGCACGACTTAGGCTCTTAGGTTATCGGCCTGGGGTCACTTGCTAGTTCTGTTACGTTAGCTAACTGTTTGCTAGCTTGGTTGAGCTAGCTGTTAAACTACACAGAAGTTTTGAAACTTTTGGACAATAACGTTAATGGGCTAGCGTACATTCCTGCGAAATGTTGTTTCAGAAATATAGTATGTTGGGTAACAAATGGTTAAATAGTTACACAAATTGTTATTCCCTGCTGTCTTAAACTAGTTTCTCTCTGAACCTGAACACCATTGCTTAAAATGTCCAAAATTGGCTTTTTCTTTGACATCTTAGTCTCTTAGAAGTACTTTGAGCAATACCTTGTGGTACTGCAGTCTTATGGTATGCTTAACAGTGGTTCTCTCCTCTTTGTTAGGCTCATTATGTCTGTGTTTCTGCCAACCACATCCAAAAGCCTGACATCTACTCCACTGAAAATTAAAGACAACGGTATTTACAGGAGCAAAAGTGTGGAGTATGACTCCACCGAGGAGTCTACTTACTCGTTGTTGTCGCCAATTTACCACGATAGTTTTGAGGGTTCAGATGATGACCCTGAGGTGGAACAACTGCAGAAGAGGCTGTGCAGCCTGGCAGCGTCAACTGAAGATATCAGACACCCCTCTCCACAGAGGTACTGTTTGCAATCCACACGTTAGAGGATGTTCTGTTGAGGTCATGCATTTGCTTATGGATTTAAAAAAAACTTTATCGCGTGTTTGTCCACATATACAGTACAAACTTTACTTTATAAACCGCTCACAAAAAGTAAGGAAACTTGACTTTGGCCCGTTATATCTCCACTTTAATAATACCAATCACTAAAGTCTTTTATGTCATGTTCATCGTTTATTAGTCACCTTTACAATGAGGTACAGCTTGTAAGCATTGGGCTCCCATGGAATGAGCATCACAACCAAACGTGTAAGTAGTGCCAACGAAAAATGTGCCAAAATGGCCTGTTATGCTGTTGGAATTCACCTTTGTTACTTCAAGCATTGACGATTGCACTCTCCCACAGAGATGAGGAAAACAAAACATGTTAGGCATACATTCGTTCATTTTATACTCAAGTGTCAGGGTCCTCAGTAGCGTGTAGAGGATCCATATGCAGCCACAACAGCTTGGCACCTTCTTCTCATGCTGGTCACCAACCTGGCTACATTCTGCTGTGGGATGGCATTCCATTCCTCGATAAGGATCTGTTTAGTCAGCCAACCTGGTACAGCACGCCCAAGCTGATCCCACAAGTGTTCAATTGGGTTGAGGTCTGGACTCACGTCACGGCAGGCCATTATATCCTCTCCACTCCCAAATTCTGGAGGTACTCTCTGATGATCCCAGCTCTATGGGGGCGAGCGTTGTCATCCTGGTGGATGGCATTTGGTCCCATATTCTGGAGATATGGAATTGCCACTGGCTCCAGAATCTCATCCCGGTATCTAAACTCACCTGGTAGCACTTGTCTGGTAGCAGATGTCTGGCAGCAGAACCCTATTACTGGCCATTTTGGCACATTTTTGGTTGGCACTACTCAGACATTTGGCTGTATTGCTCATTCCATGATTGCCCTATGCTTACAAGCTATACCTCATTGTAAAGGTGACAAATCAACGATAAAAATTATATGAAACACTTTACTGGTTGGTATTACTAAAGGGGAGATATAATGGGCCAAAGCCAAGTTTCCTTACTTTTTGTGAGCGGTTTATATCCCCTATTTTACATTGCATTTTTTTTTATTATTTAATATGATTGCTATGCATATGCACTTGCTTATGTTGAGCTTTATGTTGTTGAGCCACCTTTAATGCACTAAGCACTTTATGGGTTACTTCATAACCTGGTTTACCTCTCTATTCACTTTGCACAACTAAACTGAACTGCCACCACTTTTTATACTGTTGAAATGGCTGTAATAAAACTTGAACTTGATGTTATAGGAATGGGAAATTGCACATTCAAAGAAAAGTTGCAGAGGTCAAGCTGGAGAAATCTTCTGTTTCACTGCAAAACTTAAGTGCCTGGGAACAGTGGCTGGTCACCAAAGCAAAAGAAGACCGTCTCAAATTAGAACAGAAAGCTCTGGAGGTACACCTTCATCCTATGTTGTAAAGAACTGTTCTGCAGTGACATTGATCAGTGACATTTTTGCAGAAGGTTCTGCTCTAATAGTCACTAATGATGACCGTCCCTGTTTATTGATTTTAATGGATTACACTCTTCTTTTAATAGTAATGATGATAATAATAATAATAATGATAATATACCAAATTAATTTATATCTTCAGGAGCACACTCTGATAATGAAATTGATTTATATCTTAACAAATCTGTAACCTTTGTCTTCTGTTCACTTCAGGAGCACACTCTTCAAGAGAAGAAGGAACAGGAGGAAAAGGAAAAGAAGCAAAAGAGAATTCAGACAAAGAGCAAAATTCAGGATTGGCTGAAAATGAAAAGAGATATGGTAGGAGTGCATGTCATGCCAGTGTGTCATTTTAGCAGTGTTTCATGAATGTGAAAATGGAAGTAGTGAAAGTAGTGCCTTCCATTGATGGCCTACAGTGATTTTAGTGATAATAAAGCATAATTGTTTAGCAACCAGAATGCATGTAATTATGAACTAATGTGACAGTAGTATTCTTAGCATGCAAGATTCCTCTATTTGTTGTTTATATGGGTCACATAAAAAACTAGATTGTTTTTTAGACATCCAACTACAACAAATAAATAAGGGCATTTGTAACTAAGCTCAAATAGATAATTTAATTTAACATTAACATATTTTAAAAGGAACAGTCCCTGATATGCATTTCACATTCTCTGGTTAACAAAACATAAAGGTATCAGGAGATATATTCAGCATCTTAAGAAAAATCTGTCAACTCAACTGAGTGTAATTTTCACTCATTTTAGTCCCAAATCAAAGCTTGTTTGTATTCCTCAGTGTCCGGAGTTTAATTGTGTGGTTGATTTATTTAAAACAAAACAATATTCAACTGTTCGTATTTCACAGGAAAAACATGAAAAGGAGTGCAAGGAACGTCAAAAACAAGAGGAGGTTGAACGAGAAAAGCAGAAACGGAGAGAGATTGAACTCAAAGCACAAGAGAAATACAAAGAGTGGTTGCTCAAGAAGAAAGAAGAGGAAAATGAGAGAAAGCAAAGAGAACAGGTGACACATCAGTTTGACCTGATGGGACAAGAAGCTTGTATTTACCTGCTAAAGCTGTACATGATTAGTGGAACATTTATGGCTGCCATGGCTTCAGTTCACATCTGAAGGTGATGTACTGTAGATGAACTGTGAGTTAACGTCTATCTGACTTATTCCCCATCATTTTTGGGCCAATAGGAAGAGGCGGCATTCAAAGAGGCAGAGGAGAAGGAGCGGAGGAGAAAGGCAGAGGAAACATTTCAGGAATGGCTCCGGGCACAGAACAAAAACCGAGTCAAGTGCAACACGCCCTCCCCTCAAGGTGCATAGTGTGTGAGTGTGTGTGTGTGTGTGTATAACTAATACATGGATGGGTTTTATAACATTTCTTTAAACTAATGCCTGAAATAATCCAGAGGTCCATGTATATTATTTATTTTTAATTCACATTCACTTCAGGTGTAAAATTATTTCTGTTACAGGCTATGACCATCTGAACTACCCAGCTCCCAGTTTCTGCAACCCCATTCCATGGAAGCCCATACCTGTTCCGCCTCCAAAGAAGGCTCCCCGGAAGAGAACCCAACGCCACAAACCGCTGGGACCACCCAGAAACCAGTCAACTCCATGTCTGACTTTCCGATACAAAGACACTCTGAGCTTTGCCAGCAAAAGGCGATGACACAAAAAGGGTGCCTCTCTTCCACAAGGCTGCTCTCTGGTGGCTCATAGGAGAACTCAGGCTTTCCATGAAGAGCTCCACCAGCACAGTTGAAGGCGCAGTACGAGTTAGGGCTGAGGAAGAAGTGTGGAAATTGACTGTGGTTGTATTGTTTTCAGGGTGCTGTCCTGAAAGCTTCACCCAGGTTGGAGATAAAACTTGTGTTTAAATTGTAAATTATAAATCAGGTTAGTAAACATGAAATTGTTAGTTAACAGCCAGTTAATTGTTAGTTGACTGTTGAATGAGACACCGTGTCTAAAGGTCTTGTTTTGGACAAAAAGAAGAGACGTTTAATTTTGTTGACCATGTATATTTTCCTGTAGAATTCATATTAGTTTGCATTCAGTTGTATATTGTTGTACATGTTGTCACATTTTTACAGTTTTGTTTATTTTTAATACCTTGTTTTACACAACTGTTTATAAAAAATACATTTTAAACAACATAGATGAAATAGAGAAGTTTAACAAGCAGTACTAACCTGTGCCATGAATATTCTCAGAATAAATGTGTTATAACCATTATTAAGAAGTGTGAATAGGATTGGTCCTGAATCCATGGCAAGATAGTAAAAGTCTTGGAAGAATGATGGGGAAAAACTAAGTGGCTATCCCACTTGTTTACACAAGTGAAAGAATTTCTTATTAATATTTCATGTCTTACACATTTACAATTCAAGTTATAAGCATGTGCATAAGTGGAGAGATCATTCTCTGTACTGTTTGCATCATGTGGAGTCATTGTATGACAGAGAAGGTTTTGATGCCAGTCGCCTCCCTCTATTCACACATATGCTAACACACACACACACACACCCACACACACCCAAAAACACACTCTCACTCTCATATTGTGTATTGTTTGGTGTCTGTCTGTGCCTTGTGCCTCTCTGCACTAAGCTGACGACAAAGCAGTGAGTGGGAGGGTGGGGGGGTCGCTGACACACACTCAAGGGCACAATGCACTTCACTATCATCTCTGCTGCAATCCCCCCAGGCACGCGATCTTCATGCTGGCCCATGCACCATTAACAATCACGAAGGTATTCTTACAACTTTTTTCATGACTGGAAAATCTGATAATCTTACTGGTTCTTTCCTTTTTATGACTTTGTGTGTGTGCGATGAGATAGTGGCGAGAGCAGTGGAATGTGCTCTTGGTCAGCTCTCAGGGTGGCTCTGAGCGGCGAGCGAGGTAGGAGGCAGCCACAGGCTTCCTTGTGGAATGCATTTGAATTCTGAGCAGCTGAGTCCAAAGGTCGCCACTGAAGACAGTTAGTGTTGTGTACACTAAACATGTGCAACGCTGGAAGGAGGAGCTCAGTTTCTTATGTACTCGATGGACTTAAGAGTCATGTTGTCATTTATTTCAATAAGCTACTGAAAATAATAGCAGGTACATGTTTGATTTCTATTACACTGATTTTTCTGTTTGTCTTTAAATACTGCTTTCTGCTCCTTTCCTTTTTTCACCACACCCTTGGTCTATTGTGAAACTACAGTTCCCCTAAGATGCAGTGGTGCAGGTGGATGGGAAACCGAAAGTCAAACACAAGAAGCCAGGTACAGTTGAGGCGGAGTGACTTTGTTTACATTTTGAGTCAGTCGAAGTGGAAAGGATTTACTAGAGGGAAAGTGACATTGGATACAGAATGGGCGTAGTTTATGCCAGGGCTGGAAGTGGGGTGGGGAGATTTTCTATACCAGAACATTATTGTATGCTTCTTTTTTTAAGTAAAAGGGAAAGAGCTATGTGAAGTGAATGACATTATTTGAGATTCTGGAAGAGGCACAGCAGAACTCTCAAAGCGGCAGAGACGGAAAATGGGTTTTTATGAGATGTTTCAGAAGGATCATTTAGACTTTTGTCTACGGTAGCTGAATGCCATAGGTACCTCGTTTAAACATCACATGATGGATTCATAGAAAGGAGAACTACACGTTTGAGGAAGTATTACCTAAACTGTGTGAGTGTGAATTGATACTTTGAGATTACTGTTGCTTGGTACTCCTGGACACGTTCAGCAGTGCCCTTAGCTGCTGTTGAGTAAGCAGAAGTAGAATCGACATCATTGTTCCCCATGGCTCTGCAGCCCACGGAGATGGAGCTGGAGGAGGACACCTGTGACTTCCTCTTCAAGATCATCCTCATCGGAGACACCAACGTGGGCAAGACTTGTGTGGTCCACAGTTTCAAGTCGGGATTGTTTCTTGAAAGGCAGCAGAACACTATAGGAGTGGACTTCACAGTTCGAACTTTGGACATTGATGGCAAAAAGGTCAAGGTTGGTTGAGAGAAACATGATTTTTTCCTCCCAACTGTAATGTCCCAAAAAAGATAACCTTTTATTACTTGTATTATTAGTCATAATGCCATTACCACAGCACAGAGAGAATGTTCAAATTATTATTCACTATTTTATACGCTCAGTATGTCGTCTCATATTCTAGTGATCATGTGTGAAAAATGTATGTCTTCACACAGAGAAATAACATTTCCATTCATGCTTATATTATAACCCTTTCTTGTAATTAGATGCAGGTTTGGGATACAGCAGGGCAAGAGCGTTTTAGGACCCTCACCCAGGGCTACTACCGGAATGCCCATGGTGCCATGATCGCCTATGACCTGACCCGCCATAGCACCTTCGAATCTCTGCCTCATTGGATCCAGGAAGTGGAGCAATGTGGAGCACCCAGCATAGTAGTCATCTTCATAGGTAAGGATGATCAAATAAAAAGCTTTGACTAGTCAGATTCTTTATACTGTTATAGGCTCCCTATTATTTGCCTGTGGTTTACTATTCAATGCAATGTTATCAAGGTAACAGATATTACAGATTAGGTTGAGTTCATGTTGGCCCTCAATGTCCACACTCACAGACTCACACACTTGGATGCACAGACTCACAGACTTTAACATACCTTCCTGCTATACTAAGCTTGTGAGGGCTTAGGGCTGCCTCACTGTCAAATCGTGAAGTGCATGAGGACTCGCTTGCAGACTTTTTGAAGGCTTTTCCATTTCCTGAAGCTGGTATTTCTGCAGAGTTACACAAAAGAATGACCAACAATAGTGTTGTGACATGTTGTAAATGAGCACAATGTAACAGAAATGTGAATAAGATGTTTGGGTGTTGACAATTTAATATCATAGCCTATGTTACAGGTGCTGTTCAGTTCCTAAATAGCGCTCTGAGACCTCAGAGACCCTTGCTTAGCAGTTGATGTCATTTAAATCTTTGAGGGTACAGGGTGTAGACCTTTGTTTTTAGCAGTTTAATTGTACTTCCATTAAGGTTAAGATACACATTACTTTCGTGGATAACAACACTAGTACTTCACAGTCTAGCCTAGTTTCTGATATGGGGTGAGTGTTTTCAACAAAGGCAGTTGTCCACTACTGTTAATTCTCATTTTGTACTGTATGTTCGTGCAAAAATAAGAAACCAATGTATTCTAGCCCTATGACAAAAAAGTACTCTCGGGCACTTACAATAATAAAGCATTTACAAGAGTGGATTAGATACATATGTTTCTAACATATTTGCAATGTGTCTTATAGGCAACAAATGTGATCTTGAATCTGACCGTCAAGTGTTGTTTGAAGATGCATGTACTCTGGCTGAGCAACGGGGGGCGCTAGCTGCACTAGAAACATCTGCCAAAATGGACCATAATATTGAGGAAGCCTTCATCTTGATGGCAAAAGAACTCATTGTAAGAAGCGGAGGGGTGGTCAATCAGGAGCCCTACTCGGAGTCCCCTTACCCCCTGCTGCACTCCGACTCCCACACCATAAACCTGGAGGATCCATCAGAGAAGAAGCCATGCAGCTGCTGAGAACAGGTCAAACGCTAGAATCATACTGTAGATAAGCCCTCGGCATGACGTGGTTGTTAAACATTTTTCAGATATGTCACAATCCTCAGTTTTGTGCCACTTAATCTGAGGTTCTGCCATCAAGTGGAAGAGTTTGACTACTGTGCTTGATGTTACAGTGGATTATGTACGTACATTCATCATCAGGGAAAGGATTTTTCTTTTTTTAAATGTTAGCAGTGACTACTCATAAACACCATGTATGTACTTTGTATTTCATGTATTGTTTTTCTGATTAATGAATAATATTGGTTCACTTTCAGGATAACTTTATACAAATAAACAAAAGGCGAAAACAAAAAATTATATGCACGTCCAGAACCTGGAAGTAGCCATTGTCTAGTGTATACAAAACTAGGCTATTTAAATAAGACACATGACAAGCATAGGATCTTGTCAAACAACTTACTTGAACAGTGTGTATTTATTCAACAACATATTTTGGAGAAAATCTATGGCTTAAAAATATTTCAGTACATGTATAACGCATAACAAAAGCAATTCAGAAGCTCATATGGTTATGTAAACCAATAAAACTGGTAAAAATGACAAAACAGGAGACTCATGTTTAACATTTATCACCTTAAAAACTGGGCAATAACACGGTAATGTGCAACACCAATAAACAGACTGAGTAGGACTTACTCTCCCATTTGTTCTCAAGCTTACAATTTAAAAAGTGCAAACATTCAACTGAACTGAAAAACAATAACTCTGTACCATAACCATATAGTGTTTGTCTATACACAATTTTCATAAAGCAATAATGTATTATATACATTATGTAAATGTATTTAACTTAAAAGTGTATCTGTGCCAGACGGATGTGTAGGAATTCCTGACAGTGTTGAGGTTAAAAAGTCTTTCGTCAATCTCCTGTCCTGTAAGTGGCTCCATGGACGGAACATTGAATGACCATAGTTGAACATTTATTTAAGATTTATGGAGTTGTTTGAGTAATATGTACACAGGAATATCTGATAACATGTCAATCCTATGTCCACATCAGATCTGGTCAACCCTGACAGAGTATTGAATGGTGAGAGAGATGCATTATCATTTTGTCATAATTATGACCTACTGTTCTTTGATCTCGGTCCTACTGATTTATGACAGATGATCAAGGTTCAAGATACTAAAGTTGAATGTGTAAATAGCCTCAAAGGCCAGTTTGGCATAAGCGAATATACTCTGGCAACCAGTAGACATTTGCCATATCTGTTTCATCATTTTATAGCTGCTATACAGTAAAAAAACACAGGGAGGTGAAAACCAGTGAAGACCTCCATCTGCTCCTCTTTGACAGCAGGCCTAGATAGTGTTTTTGTGCGTCTGTGCTCATCAGAAACTCACGGCTCTAGTCCAGTGGGCAGCTCTCTTGCTGGAACACCAGCTCCACGGCCTCACGCACGTCCTGCACAACGAAGGAGGGCTGAGTGAGGCTGGGGTCGAAGCGAAAGTCGCGGTGGCCGTGGAAGATGCGCTGCTCCGTGACCGTCTGCTCGGGGTCCGGGGGAAGGTCCTGCTGGTCCCGGTTGTAGACCCCCGTGCAGACCAGGATGGAGCTGCAGCCTATGGGCAGACGGTCGTTGCTGCAAGAGTCCCCCACGGCCACGTCCTGTCCTGCTACCTCGTCCATCTCCTGCCTTGGGTTTCCCCCTCCCTGAGCCTGCATCTGTGCTCGGACGTGGCGAGACGCTTTCAGGTAGCGGTTGTAGAGGTTGGCCCCATAGATATCGGCCATTGGGTTGTCACTGGAGGGTATAACGACACACATCATTGATAATAGTACATGACAAATAACAAATAACAAAACAGCTGGTGTTTCAGTTTCATGATCAAACTCAAAGGCACACAGCACTCACCCAATGGCATACAGACGTTCAACCGGCGAAGTCCAGCCTAGAGTCTCGGCCTGCTTGCGGATCAGCAGCTCTGCATAGTTGTAGGTCACCACACTGGGCTTCCCTATCAAAGCCTCGTACTTTATCTCACGACCAGTGACTTTCTTGTAGATGCTCTCTAGACAGACGAGGAACATCCCATGCCCGAATCTAAAGAGAAGCAAACAAGCTGTGAGTGCAACTGACCTCATTGGAAGGCAGATAAGTGGACATGGGCACACAAATCATGCAACAAGTGAGGTGATCCAAAGGCTGACCTTGGGTTTTTGGCCTCTGCCATCCACAGGAGATCCATGTTACAGGCTAGCACGGGGATGTGAGGATACTTCAGAGAGGTCACAGTATTCCCAGGCTTCCCATTAGAGAGGAGAACATCCACAATCAGCTGAAGGTTCGTCTCCCATCTGATTGGCTCACCAAATAGAATAACAGCTGGGGAAGGATAGGGGGAAAGATGATTTGGAGCCTGAATGAATCAAATACCGGTATCTGAACATCATAAAAAGAATTCTGTCTGTAATAAGGTGTATTTATGACAGAATATGCATCTGTATAGCAAACTCGCAGCATACCCTCTATTGGAGGAAGATTCCTGGTTTGAGGTACCTGTAAGCATTAAACATGATGGACAGTTAGACATGCATACTGTAATACTGAAGACAACATAAATGGAAATAATGCCTCAGGATTTTCAAATGAAAGTCCCTGTGACACTTACTGAGTTTTTAGGTCTGCGATGGTGATCCACCACATCAAGAAGGGGATACGATTCCCGAAGCATATCTATGGTCACAACATTTTGAAATCCGAGACTGATAATCTTTCAGTTAAGGCTAAACAAACAAAAAACAATGTTCACTTAGCCAAGAAGGTGAAGCAGCAAATATTGATTACTGGTTCCTAATTATAGTATACTCATGCTTGTGGACAACAATACAAACATGACTGTATGGTGGAAGCTTAGAGGATACTTGTGGGCCACCTCCAAGACTGGTCCCTGACCAGAGACCAGCACACATTTGTCATGAAACTGAGTGAAGACTCTCAGTGGACTGTGGGACAACATGACTTGATCTGGAGACACCTAGTCATTCAAAAGGAGAAAAAGTACACCCAAGTTATATTACAACTGTAATCAATTAACTGATAAGGCAATGATTAATGGTAACACTTTAGTTTAGGGTGTCACTGTTACAGTGTACCTACCTAATTAGGTACAGTGGTACAACCTGTGTAACAACATGTACTATCAGGTACTATCATACAAGAGTACTATCATTACTCTTTGATACAGTGACAAACCCGTAACAAGGTTGTAGCAGCACAGCTGTTACATGTACACTGAAGACAATGACCCCTTGACTGGAGCTAAGAATGGTTTGTATATCAAATCTTTCATGACCAGATTTACCCCATCCAGCAGGTCTCAGGTCAGCCCTTTGCCTCTGATGAAAAATGTAGGCAAATTGGCAATGTTTTGTAAAAGCACTCAATGTAACAACTATATGTAGGTACACTACCCACAAATACATAATGCAAGTACAATGATAGTACCTGATAGTACATGTTGTTACGCAGGTTGTACCACTGTATCTAATTAGGTAGGTACACTGTAACAGCGACACCCTAAACTAAAGTGTTACCTGATTAATTATATCAATATAGCAAAACCTTCTCGTGGATTTAAAGGAAAGCTGAATCAAAGGTTAGCTAAGTACATGAAAAGAAGGACAGACCTCGACTTCAAGCAGGTGAGACAGTTGTTCAGCCTTGGTTTGTCTAACACAGTTCCCAGCATTTGTCACGAAGACAACAGGGACTTTGTATTTCCCATCTCTATCCACCAGATTCCTGAAACACTGTTTGGCTGCAGGTATGGGTGTTCTTCCACGCACCAGAACTCCATCAATGTCAAACAGTAATCCGAAGGAGGGGTGACCCTGTGACAGATAGGATTTAAACAGAAAGTAACCAGGTCACTTTTGGTCTACAAGACACATGCTTCAGGGTCCAACACATAAAACCACGCTGAAGAGAATCAGCACTACTAAGAAATAGATTAATCACCCCAGCCCTTGACATAATATCAACCGCGGCCTCTGGCACATACGCCTTCTCTGGGTTTAATCAGAGAGGGATAGTAATGAAGGATCTTTGGTTTAACCGTTTAGGCCCTAAAATTCCAAATTTGTAGAAGTATATTCCCGTTGTTTGTGTGTGTTTTTTAACCATTATTGTTGATAGTGGCACACTCATTGACTAGAAATATTGAAGTTGGCACTGGAGGTCTCAAAGGTTGCCGACCCCTGGTTTAGGGTGACCTCGGTGCCCAATATAGCAGTAACCTGTGGAAACGGTGTCAAGAATATCACAACTTTTAATGAGAGCCATGTCACGATGTAAGCTAACAGTGTGATCACATTTAACAACAGCACAACAACAGATGAGTGTTGCATGATGAGTTGTCTAGTGAGATGGAGTACATTAGCTGGCTAAATGAAATTACCTAGCTGTTGTCTATCCCACGTTATACTTTAAGTTGTGGCAACACAATAGCCAAAGTAATAAGCTGAGAAAGCTGATAGCTGTGCATTTACCCGAATCAGTCGCCTCGTTAGATAGCATACTTACTATAACGTTACTGTAGGAGCGTTGAGAGGCAGGTGGCACATGGGCAGGGCTCCTCCCCAAACTACAAGGGCTGAGAATTCGCCAACCCAATTTTAAAAAATTCAATCGACTAAAAAACTCGGCCATGTCTCCAACGTGGCTCACCCGTCTCAGTTTACGGGCTACCCTAACGTACGAAGTGCATTGCCAATGCCAAACAGAAAATAACTAGCTTCAACAAGCTTCAGCCGCATGTATTTAAAAACATCGTATGATTCCACTGGGTGGCATTGCGCAGGAATGAAACTGATTGAAGGCTAAGGTCCGACTGCGCAAAGTATACGCCACCACGAACCCCACGATGATTACATGGACGATGGCAACATAAATGTCTACCACACTTTCACTTCAAAATTGTTCACTACGCACAGCAACTGCAAAACTAAAAATGCATCTTTAGTGTAGTGTAGTGTTAGGGATAGTGTTTTTGATTTTCTAAATGCCAGAAAATGTGATGGCCTTTAATTAATAATTTCCGGAAAATGTAGTGTGACAGTTTCCGGCGTTTTTGTTGTCGCACTCCCTGGCCATGATTGCATCTTGTTGTGGAAACGTATGAGGCAGAACTATTAAAGGTAGGATGATACTATTTTTTCTATAAGTAGCTTTTGGGACCATGACAACATTGTATCTTTAGGTTAAGGAATAAGCGTTACCTAAAGAATGTCCGTATTTCAAACATTAGGTTGAAGCTCCTGAGCTAGTGTAGGGCGGCTAGTTCTCGCTAGCACGTTAACAGTAACGTTAGCAGTCGCTAAGTAACGTTATCGCCAGGTTTGCCCAAGTGACCAACTTGAAGTGTCAACTTGGTTTAGTAACTATCATCCGGTTCAGTCTTCATATGTCCACACACATTTAATGTGATATTTTTGTCTAATTTAAACACCCCCTTGCCATGTTTGGTGAAGCTGGGCTGTAACCGTTTAAACCTCCCGCCTCTGTCGCGTAATAATTACGCGAGAGATAGTGATGTGTAAACAAAGAGGGCTTCAGATATAGTAAAAGACGCGTTTCCTTCAAAAAACATATGCAGTAATTAGTGATCACATAATTTTCACTCATTATTTTTAAATTGCATTGATATTTCAGATATACGCATGCTATGTTAAACGGCCAATGATAGTTGATTGTATTAAATAGATACATAATGTTACTGGAGCCTTTTGAGTAAACTCTTGTCAACAATGGCTTGCTTGATGGTGTTACTTACAGAAAATCCTGCATGTGAAGTGCTGCACATCCAGTCTAAGTGATGGAATCACCACCAACGCGAGATGCAGGTGCCAGCAAGTATGATGCATTCTGTATTCATTTTCTATTGTAGAATGTCGTACCTGTATGTGTATTATTTAACATCTCACCATCGTATGACTTCCTGTAGAGAAAAATATGTTTAGAAATCATTTAGATATATATCTATTTTTGTTTGCAGCTATATCCTTAACCAAAGTCAGGTGGTTGACTCACCTCTGCCTCCAATCACTGAGCGTCTGGCCTACCTCCGGCCATCTCGTGAGTTACTGGAGTTCTACAGGCAGAAGGTGGCTCAGTTTGATGGGGAGCATGAGGACCTCCTGCAGATGCTGGAGAAGTACAGAAGCTCCACAGAAGATCAGGTGCTCTATTTCAACTTGAACTTTGTGTGTGGCCATGGCATGCTATGTGTTTGAGTATAACATCTTTGTGATTGGACATGTGGACATGTGTGTCTGTGCGTACAGCATAAACTCCAGTGGGAGGTCCGGCAGCGCGAGGGAGAGATTGCGGAGCTTCAGAAGGCACTAAGCGACATGCAGGTCTATCTCTTCCAAGAGCGAGAACAAGCACTACGCTTGTACGCAGAAAATGACCGTCTGAAAATCAGGTCAGATCTTCAACGTTTGTTTTTCAGTGTGTGATTTTAGTGTTTCATCATACACCACGGTAGCAAGTAGGTGATGTTCATGCAATAGCGTGGAGTTTAGGCTAGGTGTGTGGGAGTGAGCTAGCTACCTGTAAGGCAGGTGCAGACTGTAGTAGAGGTAAAATATTGTACTGAGAAAGCTTTGCTTTCATTTTTGTGGGATGACTGAACTGGAATACTGAACGACATTGTTTATATTGTTGATGACAAATGGTAACGTGTGTTTAGTGGCAATTTCCAAGTTCCATGGTGTTTCTTCAAATATATTGGGCTGGGTGAACCCTGCCTGAACCAGGGAATTTGAATTTCGCCCGGCAGCTCAGGCTGGAAACCAGCAGATCTATTTTCGCTGCCAGAACCTTTGGCTCCAATCAGACTAATGTTCAATCTTTAAAAATTGAGTTTGGTATGGTGAAAACCAGACTACAAATATATATCTTAGTATGATTTATCCGAGGTAAGTTGGTTATATACTGTACAACTTTACCATTCACAGAGAGTTGGAGGATAGGAAGAAAATGCAGCATCTTTTGGCACTGGTGGGTCCAGATGTTGGGGAGATCACTTACTTTCATCGAGAGCCTCCGAACAAGGTTAGCCATGAAAATCTTACTTTCCATTCAGCTGCTATGTTCGTCAGTGGATGAATAATAGAATGTTGACAGAAAGTTATACCACCTCTTACAGTTGCATGTTTTTTCTGTTGCTTGCCTTTGATTAGATCACAATTCCTCAGAAGAAGGTGCAGCCAAGGCCTCAGGATCAGTGGAAGGTTTCAAAATCAAAAGCTGCTAAAGGTTATTTGTGGAATGTCTTGTATATTTTACCCTAAAAGCATCATATATGTACTCACATTTACCATCAGAAATACTGTATTCCTGTGTCACAAAAGGCATCACGGAAGTCTTGTGCTCTACTGTTTAATCAAGCTTTGGAAGTGAAGTAATATTAATAGGCACTAAATCCTATCCTAATCTGTGAGAAGTGGCTGATGCCCCAATCTTCTTATAGCACCATAGCAGCAATCTCTTAATTTTACTAATGCTCCTGCCCCCCCATCTAGAGGCCAGTAAGAAGCTCTCCAGAGAGGGAGTGGAGAGTGGTGAAACTGCAGAACAGTACATGAAAGACAACCAGACCTTGCTGCTACAGGTATAAGACAACACTCTCTAATGAAAGAGTAAATATTCTTAAATACTTAAATACCATGTCCATGGTTGCAAAGATACAAAGAAGCATTCTGTTGCCTGAAGCAGCATATAATTTTAGATGTTGTGTAACGTTAATGCTGCAATCCTGGTCATGTCCAGGTGGAGGCGCTCCAGGCCCAGATGGAGGAGCAGACGCGTCTGGCTAAAGAACAGGTGGAGTCGCTCCTGGAGGACCGGCGCATCCGTGTGGAGGAGGCTCAGGTTCAGCACCAGAGAGACCAAGACCGCATCACGGCTCTCTCTAACAAGTAAGTCATCACCCCTTTGTCAGCTGTCCTCTGGGTGACCCCACCTCATTGTAGTTGATTTGCTGTTGCCACTGATAGTGGAACATATCTTTTATGGGTGTTGAGAGAAACGTGGTTAGTAACTTGTGGAAAATGTGCTCACTAATGTAATAAAATGTAAGTGGCTGTATATAATGCTAATGTTCCATAATGGTCTTGGATTATGGATTTACTGCAATAGTAAATGTCATCGTCTCCCAGGCTCCAGCGCACACAGACCCTGCTGTACGAGAGCACCAGGGACTTCCTGCAGCTGAAGTTCGACAGCCGCACCCATGAGAAGGGCTGGATGGTGGAGAAGGACCGGCTCCTGCGGCAGCTCGACACCTGTCACGAGAAGCTCCGGAGCGGCCGCGGTGGCCTGGACAGACCGGGACATGCCACAGTACCGCAGCGTCTAGCCCAGGCGCCGCCAGAGTCCCAACAGATGCATCAGGAGGAGATTCGGGTGAGTGTGCCTCTGTGTGGGACACCACATTTGGAGAGACATTACAGTACGGGGTCAGTGTTTGCCTTCCATGGCATAGGCACCAAACTATATAGAGAGAACAATGTTCATTAACCAGATCCGCATGACCAGCTGTGTATGAGGACAACTTGAATGTTCCTTGTAATATACAGTATGTACATATGAAACAACATATATACAGTATCTTAGTATTTGGTGTTAAGCTGTGGAATGATTTGTTCCCCAGGCACTGAGCGAGGAGCTGAAGCAGTCCCACAAACTGGCAGACATGTACCGGGAGCAGTGTGTGGGTTTAGAAACAGAACTGGCACAAATTAGAGAGGAGGGAGATGTGGGGAAAGAAATCTTCCAGGTAAGCCAACCAGGTTTTACTCCACCATTGAGCCAAAGTGCAATTAAGTGTGTGTTGTGAGAGCAATAGACCGTGTCATCATCGGTACTACTCACTGACATTTTGTGTTTGTGTAGGAGCGGTCGCATAAGATAGCAAAGCGCTTGCAGATGATGACTCAGCGTTATGAGGCCCTGGAGAAGAGGCGAGTAATGGAGGTCGAGGGCTTCAAGACGGACATCAAACTGTTGAGGCAAAAGCTGAAGGATGTAGAGAAACAGCTCTTCAAGGTGGGCTCGCATATCATTTTTGATTGACTGATGTGACCACAAATGTACAACAAAAAAAAGGTTTGATTTAGCCTACCTGAATTAAACTTAAAAGCTGTGCGCTGGTATGTTTCATCAATGAACCCGATAATCTGCCCTGTTTAGGTGACTCTAAACGTTGGGCCAGATCAGGACCTGGCCATTCTCCATGAAGTACGACAGACCAACGCCCGCACCAAAAAAGTACAAGGAGAACTGAAAACTCTGAAGGCCAAAATCTATGGACTGGAGAACGATCTCAGATACTGCTGAGGCAATTGGGTCAAAGACAAAGTATCCGTTATTTGCAGTTAAAGGGTCAAGGTCGCTATCAATTGGCAACTATGGATAACATATCCAACTTTGTGTCTTTTTTGAAGGACATATACCTGGAAATGCCTGAATTTACTTACAAATGTGCCTAGTCTGAAGGAAGGAAACAGTGGGTAGGTTAATGCTGCTTTATTGGAAAACAGTCTCCATGGTAATGTTTTAATGCTTAATTTAATTATGATTACAAGTCATATTTGGTTGTGTAGATAATGCTATGGTTTTATATATTTGAAAGATTGTATTATGATTTTCCATATTGGTTAATAAAAGTTTATATTTTACATCGCTGTATTCTTATTGTTATATTATACAAGGAGGTTTATTTCACATGCATATGATTACTAAAGTAAAGAATGCAGTGAAATTGTCAGTGATTGTCAATGATTTTATCTTTTGTTTTTGAAAAAAGGACACTTAAGTGCACATACAGTAGGCTACCTTTAAAGGCTGAGTCTACAATTCTAGCAAAACATTGACATGTTTAGCTAGTCAAAGAACATCCCTCTCTCTCATGCTCCTGCGGCAGTGTTTAGCTGTGCTAGGACTTTCTGTATTATCGCCTTTTTCTATACTTCTACCGGTCTTTGCAATTATGGGAAGGCAGGTGTTATTGACTTGTACCATGAGTGTATCATGAGCTAAAGGAGATTTGAACGGAAGCATCGTGCCACTTTTCCTAAGCATATAGAGAATCGTAGGGAGCATTTTGCTAAATTAAAAAAAAAAAAAAAAAAAGTATAAATGATTATATAGCAAACTACTTTGAAGACCATGGTGATCTGATTAAGGATGAAGGGGACATGGTTTCTGTAAAGTGTATCTTTATTGGACAGCTTAATACTCCACACTCTAAAATACTGAAGAGCTCAGGATTTAGTGAAGTTTAATGATGGGCATCAATGTTTAGTCCAAATATAGAATTACAGTAACATCTTATAGTACCCTGGATAACCAGATGATCTAGTCATGTCTCATTCAAGTATATCTTCTGTTTTTACAAAAAACAGGCGTTTTCATATATTTTTTTTCTTGACCATAACACCAACTCACTAGACAAAAAATATATTGCACCATAATAATAAGTCCCAAATATGATTGGTAACTTGGCATTAATATTTATGGTACACTTATAATACTCATATTTACTACAAAAAGCAAACAAGATTTTACACAACCACATCAAAAGACAACCAATATAACCATCACGGGTCAAATAAAAATATAATGAAAGCATCAGGAGTTCAACTCCACACGTACCCATAGCAGTTTTTAAAATATGGCTTCACAGACAATACACTGAACATAACAACTCCATTTCACCCTTTGCTCCTGAGCATTTTAAGTGCAATGTGCATCATCTTTTTTTCATCCTCTTGTGTAAAAGCCAGAATAAATAACCACACATGTACAAAAGGAAATGTAGTGGCAATGGGCAGCTAGGCTTTGGCCTTGTCTGTAGTTGATTGTATATGTGTGTGTGTGTGTGTGTGTGGATGTGAGTGCGTAAACAAGAATCTCAATGGGGGTGTCAGATCATGTAGTTCTTCTTGAGCACCTCCAGGTACTGCTGCGTGGCTCTGCTCACAGGGTCCTGGTCCACCGCCAGGCTCTTCTGGGAGCCACAGGCCGAGCCCACGGGGGACAGGCGTGGCGAGGCTCCATCCAGCTCTGCGGTCGCTGCGTGCAACAGAGCAAAGACTCAAAAACGGGGCCAATCTTTGTTTTTGTACAAAACGCTTGCAGCTACTGTCATGAAGC
This sequence comes from Sardina pilchardus, assembly GCF_963854185.1. Lineage (NCBI taxonomy): Eukaryota > Metazoa > Chordata > Actinopteri > Clupeiformes > Clupeidae > Sardina > Sardina pilchardus. Next base: position 5,986,001 of record NC_085003.1, on the reverse strand, counting down.
TATGTAACTTTATCATGGAAAAATCTGTAAAATAATGATTGATGGTGTTTTCCAAGCACTCACCATGGTCCAACTCCTTAGATATGTTTTTCTCCAACTCACTCTGCATCTGTTTGGAAAGAACATGTATTGACCCATGTGCACCACACAAGGACTTGACAATGTCCCACAAAAGATCGTACTTTTGTGGGCTGTAACAGATTCCAAACTTTAAATCTGTTTTATTTCTCAAAATAATCTGTGAGGACTTGAGTCGGGATGCTCAAATACATCAGCATGAAATGAAGTGCTGATAACAGTACAGACGTGAAATGATTTTAGGGTGAAACGAAATTCCGATGAGTGATGGGGAGGGCCACTGCAAATATGAAATCAGGGCAGCTTGCATGCATGTCAGCTTACTAGTGACCTGGTGATGTATAAATAATTTTTTGAGTGCCTTACAGGTATACAGTTATCATGGATCAGATCTCATGTACTGAAATGATGACGGAAAACCATGCAGAAGCATGTGGAAAATCTTCCCAGGTCACTTATAAGTTAAACATCCTGACCTCAGAAAGGAACATGCTCCTCTCAATTGACTTAATCCTGTAGATTTCCCAAAGGCAGAGTTACTGAGGGCGGCATTCTGAATGTGTGCAATAGGTCATGCTGCTTGATACTCAAGTCTTCACTCCAGCAGGAATTCAGACTCTTTTGAGGACAAATGTGCAGGCTCCTTAAACACAATGGGTCAGTTTGCCATTAGCTTGTTTAGCTTTTTATTTACTTGCTAAAGCTTCTGAATTCCATGTGCTGTGTGTGAGGCTTGCCTTGCTGCTCAACACAGATCATGGAAACACGGTGGCATTCTGGCAAATAAAAGTGAACAAAGGGATTAGACACACAGCGGTGTCTTTGGTCAGAGGTCCCTCTTCCTGCCACTTAAGAAGCGACTTATCAGCAAAGCTAATTGCACACACAGTGGCACTGAGGTGTTTTAGTGTGCCACCTCCCATCACTTAGGTTGAACATGTTGCTCAAAGACAGAGCTGTTGGAAAGCCTCAAATATATCACACTGAAAAATACTGTGATACTACACTATCGTTTTTTCCCCTCCCAACTCAGTTTAGTAATGTGCCTAATGCAATTGAGGACAGGTTTTGTTTTTTTACTTGGAACTTAGGATTCACAATATTCTTTCACAAAGCGCTCTATTGTAATTGTGACTTTAATGGGACTTTTGATGATGATAAAATGTGACATATGAACGGAATACAGACGCACTGCCTGTTTTTGACCCTGGGTCAAAGTCGTGCTGCATAATAACATCAGTGGCAGGATAGGTGTGAATTTACTGCCAATTGCTACACTGAGCAATCCAAACTATTAAAATGCAACGACTTCAAAATCAACAGAACCAACAGAAAAGGAACAACGTGACCTAAAATGGCTACTGTGATCATTCTAATGCCAGGTGTATCTAGACCTGTGACTAGGTCCACAGACTAAACTGCAACTACACTGGTAACATGTTCAGATGGAGTGTTTGTGCAGGCCAAGCGCAGGAAAGGGAGAGGAGTGAAGAAGGAGAAGGGAAGCACGCCAGTCTGCTACACGCAACTACACACCTGGTCATGAATCTGGCTGAAGTGAGGAGAGGTGAGAGACAGACTTTTGAGCTAGGAGCTGAAGGAGCAAGAAACAGAAGAGGTTAAGCATGGTGTCCTTTTACAGGACACTTGAGTACAAACAGAGGAGAAGAAAAAGAGAATAGAGTCAAAGAGGCCGTGTAGAGTAGAGTCAAAGAAGCTGTGTGGAGTAGACTAGTCAAAGAAGCTGTGTGGAGAGCTGAAGTGTTATCTCCTGCAGAGAGACGCATAAGGGGGTAGAGCAGCAGAGATCCCTTCACTACTTGTAGACAGAAGTTCTACTGAATATTCCTGATTTTGAATGAATTCATGTTGTGATTCACAGTGATTGTGAAGATGAACATTAAATGGTAATGTATGAAACAAAACCAATGTCTTGTCATTAAGCACAAGACTAATTAACTGTGTGTGTGTGTGTGTGTGTGTGTATACAGTATATCCTAGTGCATGCTTTTTGTATGCGCAGTCACAGCCACTCACCTTAGCCAGATAGGCTTCTACTCGACTGGTCTGGGGATCTACTGTGCCCAGGAGGGTTCCTCCCAGCCCCAGGCTCCTGTTGAGAGGCCCCAGGGTGCCCCCATAGGCCCCTAACGAACCCAGAGAGCCCACTTCCACCGAGGGGGCCCCCAGGCTGCCGTTCACTATGCTGCTGGCGATGAGGGACTTGCTCCGTTGTCGCTCGCTCAGGAGCTTGGTGTTGGCCTCCGACAGACGCTCATTACATCTGCCATCACACACACATACCCGCAAAAAAGCACAAACACATTCACACACATAACCATTAGCATTTAAACTCTTTTTAGAGTGCATGTACACTATACTAAAGTTAACAGTAGTGTCAGGGAAGAGGACATGCAAACATCACTATAAGGCAGTGGTCCTCCAACTTTTTCTGTCATTCCCCACTTTGGAGATGGGGAATTTTCAAGCTCCATTTGACCCTATTATCCCAGCAAAATGGTTAAGTTAAAATATCATTTTTGCATTTTAGCTCCACGTTACATTTCCCGTCTCAACCTGCTGAATCTAGTTTGCTGTTATAATCCGTCTCTCTGTGTATGACTCCTATGTTTGTGTGTGGCCTTTACAAAAAAGGGAAGGCATTATTAAAGACAGGCATAACAAAAAAAAAAAAAATCTCCTGTTCATTGCGCCCCACCCGTCATGTCTCTTCCCCACTAGTGGGTCCCGCCCCACATTTTGAGAACCACTGCTATAAGACATAACATTACAGGCCTTATTATATGGGACACACCACCTTAATGTACTGTATATATGGCAACATATCAGTTCCTACATCACTGCCTAGTAAGCTATATTTTAAAGCCTGATACCAGATAAGGATGATACCTGCGTCAGGTGTCTATATAAAGTGAAAAGCTGCTCGGTGTGACTGAATGTGTGGCTGGCAGCTTAATGAACTCACCGATCCAGCTTGGCCGCCAGGGACTTGCGCAGCCGCAGCTCGTCGGCGTAGAGCTGGCGGTACCGCTCGAGCTCGGCGCGGCTGGACTCGCGGTGCATGGCGCTGTCCTGCTGGGTGCTCCGCGTGCGCGCCAGCTCCAGCTCCAGCTCCTTGATGCGCTGCTCCAGCTGCGTCCGCTGGCTGGCCTCGTTGGCCGCCTTGATTTGTTCCAGAGCTTCCTGAGAGGCGGCCTGGGTCTGGACAGACCAGGAGAGACGGGTTACGGACATGCTCCTACAGACACACTCATCAATTCTCTTCACGCTCCACGCAAAAAATAGGCCGACGTGTGCCTAGAGTAGTCAAATGCAATGTTTGATCACTGCAAGAAGTGATGATTCCAATGATCAACACGCGAGACAGCTGCTTGCCCCAGTATATTACATTAAAAGACAGGAGAGTGAGCAATGTTTGTTTACTTTAATGATTTCAGCAGTATGTATTGTTAAAGGAAAACACTTGAGGTCACAGAGTACTGTTGGTACAAAAAAAAAAATCAAACAGTCAGGCAGCTACAGTGCTACACTCTTGGGCCATGATTTTAAAGATACTTAGCTGTAGCAAATCGAGCTAGGCAGCAGTGATTTTCTTTTTTTTTCCGTACCGACAGTACCCAGTGACCTCGAAAAACAAAGATGTGTGATAAAATCCCTGCAGTTCTCCTTTAAGGTGCGTGCGTTGGGGAGACGATACCTGCAGAAAGAGGTTGACCTCCTCCAGCTTGTGGCGGATCTCCTGGCGGGCGCGCTCCTCGGTGTCGCGGCGGTACTGCTCGGCCTGGCCCTGGTCCATGACGCCGCTCTCCACCTGGCGGCGCAGGCCCGACAGCTCCTCCTCCAGCTGCCGCTTGCTGCGCTCCAGCCGCTCGTGGCTGCGGCTCAGGCCTTTCAGCGCGCTCAGCTGCTCCTTCAGCTCCCCGTTCACCTGCTCCAGGCGGCTGCAGCGCGACGCCTCCTTCTCCAGCTGCAGCTGCAGCTCGTCCACCTGCCGTCAGCACAAGGAGACGTGGACAGGACACGAGAGGAGACAATAAGGCCGAGAACATACTGTATAGCACACATCCAGGTATGTGGCACATTAAAGCCAGAGACAATGTACAGTTTAGGCCTGATTTTAGCACCAATTAAGTCATGTAAGTCATTGATGGTCAAATATTTTGCAAGAGACTGTATGTAATGCAGTATTAATAATTACTTGTGCATGAGTGGCAAGTGAAAAACATTAGCAAATGGGAGATAATCAGATAATTAGATTAATTCAGATAATTAACCCTAGAGGGTAACCAGTACTAAAACATTCAGCACAATGGGGCAATTTCTCGACTGGCCTGTACCTTGGTCTTCATGCGGCTGATGGCGGACTCGGTGTCCGACTGCCTCTGGCCCAGATCGCCCCTGAGAGACGTGAGAGGGGAGGCCAGCTCTCCACCATCCTGCTCTCGCAGCTTCTTCTTAGCCGTCTTGACCAGCGTCTTCAGCCTGCAAAACAATCCCACCGCATTAACACAAAGACATGGTCCTTTACCATTTATACCCTCAGTGCCGTGCACACTGAATCTGTACAGACCAGATGGGATGTTTCAAGCAAGCTTTAATGTCTTAAGTTCAATTCAAATAACTCCAAACATTGTACTACGTCAGGGTGATTTATTGTTTGTCAGTCGTATTTTATCCTGACAGGGCGAACAGGACTCCAACGCAAAGCGCATGTTGGGAAGGTCTTTAGGCATACAGTAAATGGAACTTAAAATAAATACACAGGCTAAACTCATACTCATAGTGCTGGTCAGTCTTATTGGATGCTGTGCAAAATCTCATTGTAAACAGACAGCAGGACTCTGGCCATGACTCCAATTTACAAAACAAACTCTACACATGACAGATCTAATACATACCACCAAAGCACGAGGACACACTACAGATCTCTTCACATAACACGCCACAAGGCCACTGTGACCGGAACAAGGGGCACCCAGTGGCTCCCACAAACACCGGGGCACGGCACTACACAGGAGGACGTCTACAGGTGGGCTGGCAGTGGCAGTGACAGTGACAGGGTTCAAAAGGCAGTAAGGTGTCACCTGTACATTTCTTTCTGGAGTTCGGTGTTTCTCTTCATCTCCTGCTCCAGCCGGGTATCCACAGACTTTTTCTGCTCACCAATCTTCTTGGCCTTCTTCTTCTCCAGCTCCATCTGCAGAACAGACATACCATTCATTCAACTCACCAATAACCACCAATAATCCCCTTCAACAATGTATCTTAATAGCTAATGATTACTGAATACCAAAAGTACAAAATACAACTCTAAAACCAATAGTTCTGATGAAGCCATGAAGCCAGTTAGTCCTGGCTAAATCAGGTGTGATGATGAGAGCAACACAACTCCACATGTTGGCCGAATTACGTTGCTTAGCCACCATACCATTAAGAGAGAGGGAATATATTTCTTGAAATAATGATTATCTATGAATGATAATTGTCTTGCCAGGTCTATGTGGTAACCATTTTAGAAAAGCAATAAGCCAAGTCGAGTCAATAGGTTACAGTGATTCTGGAACAGCTAAGGGGGGTTTTACTGTAGGCACTCAGTTGCTCATTGTACCTAACAACACCCTTTAGCTGTTCTATAAACACTAACATATGGCCTCTAAGGGCTTATTGTTTAATTTGATCATCAAATATGATTTATATTACACCACATGCAATGAAATGTTACCTGTCAAGTTCAAGAGCTTCACCAACAACCACTCTGCCATCGTGTACACGCTCTGCATTCATTCTGTGCTACGTTGTCATACTGAACACAGTGGCTCTCTCCAGTAGAGGGCAGGCTGTATGGGCTCTTCAGAGGGCACTGCCCATGGCCATGTGGCTCTTTGGTCAGTACTCACCTGGGTGCTGAGCTCTCCCTTCTCCTTCTCCAGCTCCGCTAGTCGGATGCCAATACGCGAGCGACTCTTCAGCTCCTCCTCCCACAGCGCCTGCGAGTCCTGGGCTGTATGGCTCAGCAGACTTTGCTTCTGTACCTGGGAGCAGGTGGGCAGCGTTTAATAGGACTGTGTAGAAAGTGCCATTTAATACCACCGCTTTGTGTCCTTTTTACTGATGTGCAGCAGTGTATGTGTCTTTACCCCTTGGCAACAATACTTTTTAAATTCAAAGGCACTGAGCTGGACTGAAATGGGCTGATCTGAATGCCACCAAAAGAACCATTTTCATAGCAGATAGACAGGAAGACACGCACCTCACGGTTAAGTTGGTCCTCCAAGGTCATCTTGCTGCTTTGCAGATTTGTCACGAGATCCTCCAAACGAGTTCGTACCTAATAAACAGGAAGAAATAATGAACGAACTTCAAGTCAAGGGTAGCTGCACACTGACCCTGTAAGAGTTGTCAAATCTAAAGAACATAGACGCATGCTGTGTGCATCTTCAGAGAGACTAATTAAGTCTAACTGAAGGTCCCAAGAAACAAATAAAGAGAGGGATGGGATCAATAGGATCATTCAAGGTCTACCAGGAGTTGGTCCAATTTATGAAGAAGAGCCACCACCAAAAGGGGAAAAAAATGAATAAAAATCACCCAGTAGGGAAAATTCAAAGGCATGGAAATCACATTATCAAGCTACAATGCCTTTGAATTCCTTCCCGCGCAAACAGAGACGAGTGTGCATCCCTGATTGCTTTAAGCCAGTTCAAATACACTTTTCCATTTACAGAAGGGTTGAAAGGAGAAATCAAACACGGCAAACAAGAAAATCAATGACAGGATGAGCTAGGAGAAGCCACTACATCTCAGATACCAACCCCTCCTCCTGCTGAAGAGTCTGGTGGCTGTGAAAAGACAATGGGTCTCCATTTCAATACATTCCAAAATCTCTTCAGCCAATTCTCTGCCCATATCTTCTATTTTAATTGAATGAAAAATCAGCACAGAACCGAACGACGCATTACAAAATCTGACTTCTTATTAAGGACTTACCTTGTTATTCAACCTAACGATGGAGCACGGCATGTTAACACCGAATTAAGCCTTACTTAACTACCTTATGGCTCAACCACGCACAGCAAAACTGACCACAAATATAAGACCGCTCGACCATCTAGGAATGTAGAGCTAAAGGGTATTAAAATGAAGACGACGACACATAGAAAAGAGGAACAAATTGACGGACACTCACCGCTGCACCTTCTTGGGCTCCTTTCTGTAGCACCTCGAGGCGATTGGACTGTTGCTTGGCGGCCGCCTCGAGCCTGGCATTGTCAATCTCCAGCCTGGGAGCGTGAGGTCATAATCACATTAGCTAACGCTAACTAGCCCTGACGCCCCAACTCTTCACCTCACCTCCACCTCGTCTAGCACAGGTGCCATCTTAGAAGGGATTTCACTGGGTGACTGCCAAAAGGGTTTTCACTCATCCTGCTAAATTTAGACCTGTGGTCACTGCACGAAATCATGACAGCTGACCCACAATGTCATTCAAAGGCTAAACTAGCTGAACCAGAGGACTGACTATGCAAAAAGCTATGTACATGTGGGTGAGGGGGAAAAAAACTACTTTACCATTATTTTAGTTCCTATCCATCTTGATTACACTGAACCTCATATATAAGAACTTAGTGGTTAATGTAAACAGGTATAGGAGTGTGCAGCAGCGTGGTAGGTTCACCTCTGCATGGCCTCCTCCAGCTGTTTGATGGTCTTCTCCGAGGCAGCTGAGGCGGAGAGCACCTCCTGGAGTTTCTGAGAGGAGGCGATGACCTCGCGCTCCTTCTCGTCCAGGCTGCACTTCAGGCTGTTGATGCGCCTCTCAGCCTGGACAAACTGGTCTTCACTCTCCTGAAGCTGAAACGAGGGACAGACCCAACACAATTTTGCCACATGAATGATGCAAGAGTTGTCTTAGTAGTAGTGGTAAGGACAGCAGGAGCAAGTAGCTGCAACGGTGGAGTACCTTGGTCTTCAGTCGGTCCATGTCCTTCAAGGTGCGCGTCTTCTCTTCTTCTAGGTCGCTACGATAGCGTGTGTTGACTTCAAGCGATGCCTCACACATTGACAGCTTTTTCAATGAGTCAGCCAACTCCTGTTGCAACTGCCTTAATGCGGCCTGAAAAGGCATCAAGAGTACGATTCAGCTTGGACCATCATGAGCCTCAAAGCTTTCCATAAAGCGTCAGCGTATACAAGTTCACATATGGAGTTTAAAATATAGTGGTCAAACACTAAAAAAGCCACTCTCATGGCTATCTTTACCGCTTTCCAGCAGCGTCAGCATATACAATGCTATTCACCTATGGGGCTTACAATATGTGAATAACGCTGTTCACATATGGGTTTACAATATTACAATATGTTCACATATGGGGTTTACAAAAATACTATCGTGGCTATCTTTACCTCTCTGTCAGCCTTCTCCTGGTCCAGTTTGTGGTTCTGGTCTCGAAGGTCAGCGTTCTTCTCGGCCAGCTCTTTGCTCCTCTCTTCGATCAGCTGCACCCTCTCCTCACCGTCCGAGCGCAGCTTGTCCAGGATGTCGCTGAAGCGCTCCTGCGCGTCCGTCACCGCCCGCTCCTTGACCGCGCCCTTGCTCTGCACCTCCTCCAGCTGCTGTCGGAGCAGCGCGCCCTCGCTCTGCGCCTGGGCCAGCCTCTCCTGCGTGGCCTCCTGGCGGGCGCCGGCCCGCGCGGCCCGCTCCCTCTCGGCCTGCAGCGCCGCCTCGGCCTCGCGCACACGCCCCAGCGCCTGCTCGCGCTCCCGCGCCGCCGTCTCCAGCAGCAGGCCCTTCTCGGCGAGCGCCAGCGTGGCGCGGTGGCACTCGTTCTCCAGGCTGTTGGCGCGCGCCTCCGCCTGGCCCAGCTTCTGGGAGAGCTCGTGCACCGCGTCGCGGTGGGCGCCCGTCTCACCGGCGCGCTTCTCCAGCGTGCGCTGGCGCTCCTCGCGCTCCCGCTGCAGCGCCCGCTCGGCCTCGGCCCGCGCCGCCTGGCACCGCTCCACCTCCTGCAGCGCGCCGGACAGCCGCACGCGCGCCGACTCCGCCTCCGTCTCCAGCTGCTGCCGCGCCGTCCGCTCCTGCTCCAGGCGCCCGGCGCTCAGCTGGCACTCGGCCTTGAGGGCGCTCAGCTGCCCGTTGTACTGGAAGACGGCCTGGGCCAGCGCCTCCTCGCTGAGCTTCAGGTCGCGCCGCGTGTCCTCCAGGCGCTCGCGCAGCGCCTCGCCCTCCTCCGACAGGCGGCCCTCCTCCTGCCGGCTGCTGGCCTGCTCGCGCTCCAGCTCGGCCCGCAGGTTCATCAGCTCCTCCTGCAGCGCGCTCACCTGGCTCAGCATCTCCCGCTCGCGGTCACTGGACTCCGTCAGCTGGGACAACACCTGAGGAGCACACGGGTCAGCAAAGGTCACCTCACGCCAACAAAAACACACAAATGCATTATTATACATCTCTGCTTTGAAAGTCCACATCCCACATTTCTTTGACATTTCACAACATTTGACATTTCACAACAGTTGGTGCCTACTGGCGTTTACACATCCAACCTGACCTTGATCAGCTCTAGAGTAGAGACGGAATTCTACTTTTCAGGCCTCTGACAGGTTTAACGACAGCACTGGAGAGAAATGTGCTGATTTACCTCGTTGCTTTTGACGACGTTCTTGCGGTTCTCCTCCTCGATCTCCTGCTGCTTGCGGCGGTGGCTGTTGAGCATCTCCTCCTGGAGAGCGCGAGCGCTCCGCTCCTGAGCCAGCTGCCTCTGGGCCTCGTTACGGTCATCCTCCATCTGGGGACGAGAAACCCACATCCAGATCACCACCGCTCCACAAGTCCAGCCTAAACCACTCCAAACCCTTGGTCAAACTGCAACGCGTCAAAACCCAGACCCAACAGTACGCAGAAAGCTAGACGGACTCACTTGAAACGAGAAAGAACACAAAATACGAGAGAAACACAAAGAGAGCCGACAGAGAGAAGAGAGAGAGGCACAGGGGTGGCGCACCTGCTTCATGCTGTTGATAATGGTGCGCTTCTCCAGCTCCAGGTTGCGGATGGTGAGCTCCACCTTCTGCTTCTGCTCCTCCTCCAGCCTCTGCTGCTCCTCCTTGCGGCGCAGCTGCTCCCGCGTCTTGTCGTACAACATGGAGGCGTTGTGGTGCTTCTCCTGCTCCTGCTTCAGCAAAAATCTGTCAGAGCACCAGGGGGAGATAGAAAGTAGAAAACATGAAGGGCTACAGTGAGGTGCAGGGGACTGTGACTGATTCAACTCGGGTGTTCCAAAAGAAACGTTTAGAACATAAACTACAGTTGTACAGAGTGTGGTTGGAGGCACTGGCTGACCTGAGGTTGTTGAGCTCGGTCTCCAGCTCCATTTTGAGGTGCACCAGGTTGGACTGGCTGTCCCGGGTCTCCTCCAGCAGGAGGCGGAGTTCGGTGCGCTCCTGCTCCAGCTGGCTCATCTTCTCGGCCAGCCGGCTGTGGCGACTGCGCTCCCGGTGGATGGTGTGCTCGTACTCCTGGAACATGTTCTGCAGCTTCACCATGCTCACCGAGTCTGGAGCCGAGAGAGAGGGAGAAGGAAAGAGAGAGAGAAAATGAAAGAGCGATGATGAGATGGAGTGTGAGTGGTGATGGTGGGCCGGAGGAGTGCGCAATGAATGATTTTTGTGTGTCTAGCTATTCGAAAAGCAGCACAAATGCTAGTCTTTGCAAGTGAGCTATATTTTACCTATAGAAGTGGAATCGAGTTGTTTGATGAGCAGAGACGCATGACGGTATCCAGATGAGGGGGAGTCTAACTCCTCAGTGGCTGTGTCTGATGACTGAGTGAGGTCATCCAAGTCATCTGCCATATCCACTTCACCGGCACTCTACCAGGGTGAACAGAGAAGAAACACAGAGCAAGACTGTAAAACAGCAAAAATGACTCATTATGCACAAGTGAAAATGATAAAACTGTACACAATTTACCTTGATGTTCTGTGCTGGAACTGGTGATCTACAAAGCCAAAAGGCAAGAACAAAATAAAGTGGAATCACTATGGGTACACAATCCTCCACAAGGAGTTGTCCACTAGGGAGGGCTGTATGAACACGACGGTACAGTATAATGCAGTATCTCTTTTAGGGTTCTCAAAGGGTTAGAAACTGGAGCTCAAAATCATGAACTGAAAAAAGGTTAGTCATGCAATAGTTAATAGTAACCAGGTACTCCTGATTAAGCCCATCCATGGAATGATAGATGTGCATGGTCAGTTAAGACAGAGAGTAAAAGAGGATCATACTGCATATATACCTTCCTTCATCTTCCGACACCTCACTTAAAGTACTATCATCAAACACAGACAGGCGGTCTCCATTTAGGTGGGGAGTGTGCTGAAGAGCCCTGGCCTGCTCCATAGCATGCCCCACTAGGCTCCCCTGACTACCTAGAGCCTTGAGCTCCTGCTCCTCCTCTGTAACGCCACCAGGCTGCTCCTCCAGTGCTGGGGACCTGCCAGTGCTGGGAGAGCACACACCTCACCATGAATGGGACAAAAGCTTACGTGTGACAACACACACACACACACACACACACACACACCTCACCATGAATGGGACAAAAAGCTCACGTGTGACAACACACACACACCTCACTATAAATGGGAGAAAAAGCTCATGCATGTCGACAAATGGTCTAGGCTGCTCAAACAGTGGGTCTAAGTTGTCATCAAGTACCGGGCACGGGAGAGGGTGAACAACAAAGCCCAGATAAAGTATTTGATGGGTATACCTAGATATAGGTTTTAATATCAATTAGTTAAATACCACCAAGACAATTGCTTCATTTAACAAAGTAGCTAGTCTATGTAATTTTACAAACTCACATTAATTTAGTCTACTAGAAATAAAAGGGGTCAGATTCTGAAACCTACAAAGGTAATTCCATACCTCCTTGGACTTTTTGTTTTTGAAGTCTGAAGTTTTTGCGCAACACTGTCCCTTATTTTAAACTCGTGCTCCCTAGGATTTCCTGCTGCTCCTTCTTGCTGAGGTTTTGGGTTTCCAGGGTTGGTTTTAGATTTCTTCCCTTTTTCCAGGTCATGTTCCTGTCGTGTATTTGATCCCCTCACAGGATCCTCCAGGATAGTGGTATCCTTCTCCTCCACCATAGCTTTAAACTCTTCCGACGTCTGACAGGAGGGGGAGAGACAAAGTAACAAAATAAATGTTTACATCATGCAAGGTATTTACACATGTTATGTACATCAACATTAGCTTGACCAGCCTTTAAAATGTACCGAGAATTGTGTAAATTTTGTTGCATATGAAATTTCCAAACATTTTAATACTTCATTAGGTTATTAAAGATTGGTCAACCCTTTATGGTTGATGGTTTGCATCATACAGGCATGCAGAACTCTATATAACGTACAAAGATGCAGCAATATAATAATAATAATACAATACTAATTCAAAAAGGAGTTCCACACCAAGAATTACATCAAGCTTCTTTTTAAGGTTAACAGATCACCTTGGGTGTCTTTTTTAAGAACTAAAAAGAAACTGGTAATCCAGATCTCAAACACTTCAACCCACATCAACTAGGGATCCGAGATACAAGGTCTGTACCTTGGTTGAGGCAGCATGCAATTAACCAACCCACAAACGCACACACACACACACACACACCCACACACAGAGAGACCTGCTACTTTACAAAGGAGACAAGTGGAGGTGATGCTGAAATGCAATCCATGAGACATACTAGAGGTAAGGCGTGAAAGACCGCACTGAAAAGTCATTACGGAAATCTGACGCCAGGCTAATACTACAGCGTTAATGTGTAATGACTTGACAGGCTTGAGCAGAGATGAGATGAGGTAGAGCTAGTGCCAGCTAACAGCACGCAGATGTGACGCTGGGAAGGACAACAGACTGGTTGGATGAGAAGAAGATGATGCCTGATCCTGATGATTAAGATGAGAGTTTTAGTTGTTGTAAATGTGGACAGACTGAATGGGAGAGGTTTTTTTTTTTGGTGAACACACAGATGAGCGTCTGTGGCCTGAGCTTGCACCCTTCTCTTTGAAGTCTTAAAAAAGCTATGCAGTGACAGTCGGAGAGGAGAAGAAAATGACCATGAAAACGGGCATCACCACCATCACCTTTTTGCGAAGCTGTGCCCTCTCCTTCTGCATATCCTTGAAGACAACCCTCAGCCTCCCTACCTTGTGTTTGAACCTCTGCAGGTCCAATCGCAGCTCTTCTTCTGAAAGGCAGGAAGGAGTCGAGGGGCAGAGTGAACTGGTAGAGTGTGCCACTTGGGGAACCTCTTGGCGGGGCCCAGTATTTGTCCTCTCAGTCTCTAAGGTTTGTTTGCTTCGGTATTCCACAGGCTTTTGTGTGGAGGGCATACTTCGACTAGGAGTTGCTCTGCTTGAGGCACGATTAGCTCTATTCTCACTTTTTGTCAAGACAAGGTCATCATCACGGTGCGGCAGTGATCTAGGCTTCACTGTCCTATCCCCATCACTTTGGTTTGTGTGATGCGCTTCTGATTCAGCCTCAGGGTTTAGGCATCTTGGAGGACCTAGGGATAGCAGACTGATCTCTCGGTCTTCAAGCGGGGCTTTGGTAAGGGCTTCCTCCCCTTCGTCCTTGCAGACCTCCATCTCAGGGGGTTGTAAAGGGCGAGGGGATTCCTCGGACTGAGAGTCCTCTTGCCCAGAGGATTCCCTCTGTTCAGGAATGGGGTGGAGCATGATGCTTCTCGCTCTGGCTGTGGGTCTTGTGATCACTACTTCATCATCATCATCATCATCATCATCATCCTCATCCACATCACTGGAGTCCTCTGCAGCAGGACTGACTCTGACTTCAACCTCACTTTTCCCCTTCTCCTCCTCAAACTCCTCTTCAGCATTCATAGCTGAAGTTGCTACCTCTTTCATAATCCCATCTTCCTCCTCACTTGGCTCCTCTTCTGCAGTTCTGACCACCACTTCGGACCCATTTTCAGACTCATCCTCAAGTTCACTGGGCTCATCTGCTGATGGGACTTCAGTGGGTCCTCGGACTTCAATCTCAGGTTCAGGTTCTGCCACAGCCTCAGCCACATGTTTCAGATCCTTCCTCACGATCCCCTCTCGTTCCTTGTTCCTCCCTTCTCCTTCTAGAGTCTGACCAGGGTCATCTTCCTTACATTCCTTCCCCTCCTCCACAACGGACACTTCTGATATAGGTCTACTAAGTGCCATGTCTTTCTCTTGTTCTTCTTCTTCTCCAGCACATCCCTCAGGACTGCCGGATTCGTTTGGAGTCAGTTCACCAAACATCTCTTTTAACTCTGCAGCCACATTTTTGTACTGTGATTTTGTTTCTCGCTTCTCAAAGTCCACCCAAATCTTTTCATAGTTTTTCTCCCAGGATGCATCTTTAGTGTCCTGCAGTTCTTCCTCCTCTCCACCAGTTTGGGAGACCATTGGAGGAAACTGGCTCTGGCTTAGACTTAGACCAAAATCTGATGCATATAAAGCATCTGTATCCTTTGTTGGCATGAGTAGACAAAGAAACACAGTTAACACTAAAGGAACAAATCAAATGGTCTTAACTGATACTACAATACGTTATGTATTGAAATGGTCATGAAGACAAGGCATCATGGATTCTTAAGTAGCATGCTACCCACAGACAAATAACTAGACTTACAGTGAGGGGGGTGAGGTGGGGTTGGGGCGTAGTCCTATTTCTACAATGCATGTAATTTAAATGTGTAGGCTATACAATGCAAAGAAATTAAAAGGGAGACCACCGAATTTACAGTCTAACGAAGGACTATTTTGCATGGAGTTGCTTATTGAGTCTCCGCTAGAGACATTGCACCGGAAAGACCAGAGGATATCCACCTACGCTCTTGATAATGCACCCTCAGAATGGTAATATAAAGCAAATAACCGAATAACAGTGTCAGTTGATCATATTATTTCAAATAATTAGTGTGCATTCCTGTAATTGTGAGCCATGAAGTTGCCATGAAGCTGTAACCAAACTATTTTATTCTAAAGGTCTAGGCCACCGAGTAGGTACACCATCACTTGCCCACCTACCTCAGTGCCGAAGTTTTCATCTGTCAAGCACTTGATAGACAATGGATTTTATTGAACGATGCCAACAAAAATAGAAGTGAATAGTAGTCTACACTGTGGCAGTGAAAGGCTTCGGAGTCTAATGTAATCGAATGATAAAAAAAACAGAGTGTGCCTATGTGCAGAGATCTTTTTCTCTAACATAACATAATATGTGGGAACTTAAACATGAACATACCTGCACAGGATCTTCTTCAATCCTAGCATCACTAGTCCCTTCTGCCACTGGTGAAGGCTCACGAAATGCTATAAAAAGCAGTCATTAAACACAAGGCAGAGCTCAAGAGTCGTTCAACTTCAAATGAGGAATACAACTTATTCACTGGACCGGATCTGGTCAAACAAGCTATCAAAATATGATTTTCTGTTTTACAACAGATAACATTAAGCATACTGGATTAATACTGGATTTTTACTTATACAATTCTTATTTAAAACTAAAATTGAAATGCTCTTCGGTATCCTGTCTCAAGGTTAAATAACGGATCAGACTCAGAATGGCTATTGAATAGTTAAAATTCCTCCTCAACCTCAATGGAAAATGTAAAGAGATCAAGGAAAGCTATGAAGAATTTATGAGGATAGCAGTGGTCTTATCCCAAGTGAATCCAACTGCACTCTCAAGTTGGGTACATTTCAATTTTAGGTCATCATTTAATTGGGTAGACATTTCAGCGTCTTAAAAATATGCTCCAAGTAAGCCGCTCTGTATAATTTACCTGGTGTCAATAATGCATCTGTGTTTACGGTTTTTGGCAGTGGCTTTGCTGTCTTTGCTGGACTGGCAGCAGCAGAGCTTTCGGAATCCCAGTCAGACCCTAATAAAAGAAATTACATGGGAATATCATTTCTCCAACTTGCTGAGGACTTTATTTGTCTGCCTGAAGGTCAATGTTTAATTTATTTCATCAGGGAATATAAAAAGTAAACTTTTGTGATTCAGCACCGCAACTTCTTATAAACTGCAAAAAAATATTTTCAGAGAGGAAAACAAGTAATGAACAACAACAACAACAACAGCAACTCAGTACATCAGGTTCCATCCTCACCCTCTTCACTTTCGGGCCTGGGGGAGGCTGGCTTCCGGGTGCGAATCTTTGGTTGAAGCCGGAGGGGAGAGAGGATATCACGAAGACGTGGACTGGACAGTGGTGAGGTTGCAGATGGAGAGGCTCTCCTTTTCTCGGGGGTTAGGCTTCTGTGCACTTCTGCTGGACCAGGAGGGCCAGGATCCTGCTCCTGCAGAACAGATAGTACTGGGATGGAGGAAGTATCCCGCTCCGGTTCTTCATCCAACCGGTAAGATGGGCTGGCCTTACTGGCAGTGCTGGCAGAGTCCCAGTCAGACCCATCTGTAATACACAGGTAATGGTTGGAATGTGATAACACTTGATCACTTGCAACTTGTATGGAGTTTCTCAAGCTGCTATGACAACTCTGCATGATTGTATCTTTGGGTACATCACTATGAAGTCTGCTTCTAATCAGCTACTACGCACAACGACAGTAAAAAGCCACAGAAGCATTAAGACGACTCTGCTGACCTGTAGCACATTTGCGTTTTTCTTTAAGACAGAAGGAGGAAAAGAAATCAGGACACTTGTGAGACGTGACATGATACATTTCAACTCAAACTGCTATGAAGTTCACTGATGTGTTACTTATAATCTGATAATACCTATAAAATATAGAACCTACAACTTACCCTCCAGATCATCTACATCTCCAAGTCCAAGTTCTTCCATAAGGTCTGGAAAGAATAACACACAATTTGCTACCTTTGTAAATACAAGAGTAAGGAACCGACCAAATGAAAGACAGCACTGCAACCTAAAAGAGACATACCCGTCTTTGTGTCTGATTGTCCTTTAGCGTCCATTAGCTTACTGAGCACAGAGGCGGTCTCTCTCCTCGTCACAGCAGGTTGCTGAGGGCAAACGGTCACTGGCTCCTCAGCACCTTCACATTTGTCTTCCTCTTTGACATTTTCCTGCCCACCCCTCGACTCTGAAAAACAGAATCACATTTAACACCATGCGTGGAAATGCTTAAGACTATACTGACTGAACGAATTAACACTTGCATGAGCCTGACAAACAGAAGATGCAGGCTGGCATGCCGGTGGTGAGAAG
This sequence comes from Sardina pilchardus, assembly GCF_963854185.1. Lineage (NCBI taxonomy): Eukaryota > Metazoa > Chordata > Actinopteri > Clupeiformes > Clupeidae > Sardina > Sardina pilchardus. The sequence goes on along the minus strand of NC_085003.1, from coordinate 5,968,650 downwards.
TCAAACTGTTTTTTGCAAAGAAAAACAGCTTTGCAGTAAATACACAGAGCTTATGATTTATGAGCTGAGTGAGGGATGCACAAGTACAGCACACAAGCACAAATATGCACAAGATCAGAGAGTGTACCCAGTGGCAAGTAATCTTTCTGCCCCATTACCCCTTAACTTAAGTTCTGGCCCAAAGGTAGTGAGAATGAACTTCTTTTTTTTTCTTAGAGCTTTTAGCCACATCAAAAATACTATAGTAGAGAAGTTAACACTCTTCACACAAGACATAAGTGGATTTAAAAATGAGCAGCCCAGGGACAAGAACAGTGCAGAACAAGTAAGTGGTCCTTCACATGAATTCATGCAACAAACAATGTAATGTACAGTATATGCATGGGGTTATGGTGGCTTATGGTTAGTTTTTCTGGACGGTTATAGTTTTTTTGCTCATGGTTAGTTTCATGCAGTCACTTGATGAAAATGGCCAGAGCTGAAATGCTCCTACCCTTTTCCCTCTTCCTTGCAGGCCTGCCTATACCTCCCCATGTGTTTAGATAACTATTCCTTGATTCTCTCATGAAAGAGGGAATGTATAACAGGTCTATAAAAGGATAAGTTGAGTAAGTTAAATAAGAAGCATAGAGGCAGGTTAAAATTTACATTTTTGTACGTAAAGATTGAAGATATTAATGACACAATAAAGAACTGCTTCACTAAAACATATCTTGTCTTTTTGAATATAATGTACACATTTCTATACATGTGGCATGAGAAAATGGCCACTTTATGGTGTTAATCTTACGCTTGCTTGAAGCATGGAATGAGAGCAGAAATGATTCCAGGAAGCTTTGTATTATAGGACTCAAGAAGCTGATTTCAGAATAATATTGTGGGTAGGCCAAAATTACCTTCACTATTCCCTGAAATATTGGACATGGTGTTGTGTGCCTTGGCAGAAGTGCTGGGACCACGGCCTTGTTGTTTTCTTGGACTCTCGGAGGCAGACTAAGAACAGAGAGTAGTGAGAGATTGGGGCATACTACTAGAATTATTTGATAATGAATAATTTGATGGAAGGAGATAAATACCTCAGAGTCCCAGGGAGAATCATCATCTCCATCTCCTTTTTCCAAACCCAACTCTGACAGAAAATCTAAAATCAAACAAAACCGTGACATTGGCTGAATAACAGACAAAACCTTCCTATTTCCAGGAACATTCCACTTCTATCTATGAAATACATTAATCTGTAATTTATAACATCACATAACTAAACATTCTTTGCAGTCTGCGCATGATGAAATACTTCCGAAGAAAGATGTTACTTTATCCTTATCAAAGGATTGTAAAATTTTGACACAGATTTGATACAATATTGGCCACTATTTCTGACTGGCAGTATAAAAACACAGAATGAGATATTCACCCCTTTGTTGGGGCTTTGGAGAGGCTTCATTCCTCATTGCTGAAGTGTCGGTACCGTGTTGAGTTTCAGTCTCTTTCTCAGGGTTTGACTTATCTCCATCTTCTTCTTCTTCTTCCTCCTCCTCCTCATATTCCTCCTCATCTTCTTGTCCCTCTTCTTCCTCATCATTATCCTCATCCATGGAAACATTGTCCTATTTGCACACAGGTTGGTAAAGTATGTATTTTGTTATATGACCAAACAATTGCCGGTTATTTGTAACAAATACAATTGTATATGAGTAAGATGAAAGAGTTGGAAAAGCTGGAAAGAGAATATTAATACAAGCAAACAAAATGAATAATGACCCAACAATGCCCTTTGCTTGTCTTTTGTAGTACCTGTACTGATCCTGCCTCAGAGATATTAATATCAGCAACAGGTTTCATTATTTTCTCATCCAGTTCCACCTTTGCTTCTTTCTCCGCCCCTACCACATCATCCAAAACTTGGGGTACATTGTCGTCAAATGGGGCAGTTACTTCAACATCATCAAGAACTGTCCGGGGAATCTGTTCTGGCTCTGTTAGTTCATCAGCAACAGATGCAGGAGAACTCCGAGCTTTAGCTACTGAGAGTTCAGATTTACTGATCTCTGGATTTTGCCCACACGGACTAGCTCTGCGTGAAGAAGCATGGGTGTATTCCTTGTCCAAAGACTGTAATGTATTCACATTGGCTCCTGCTCCTTCAAACACAGCAACAATTTTCTTCACATTCTTCACAATTTTCTTCAGACTTGAACGGTCTGGCCTAGGTGCTATATCTTCAGAATTTGAGTTTAAGCTTTCATCATCTGACTCATCCTTAGGACCAAACAAATTTGGATTTGTTGGAGTAATGTCCATGACATCACTCACATCTTCTGCAAGTACATCCACTGTATCGTCAAAATCATTTTCTTCTTCAACAACTTTAATTTGTCCGCTTGTAAAGTCATACTCCATCTGTTGCACCTCGCTGTCGGAGTCCTCACTCTGCCCTTCACCGTGGTCGCGCAAGGCCTGATCTTTAATTTCTTGAACATCTTCAGAAATCATTGACACAGGCATGCTGTCAACTTCATCAGGCTCCTCTATTTTCCCATCTGGGTTATCTAGAACCGGAGACACAGCGTCTGTCAGAATGGCCTCTTGGCCCTGTTTAAGTTCATCTTGTTTATCACGTTGAGGAGAGGCTGAGAGTGTTCGGTCACCTTCATCTCCCCAACTGTCCTCCTGAGACCCACTCTGTTCGTCAAGTTTTTTGAGCAATGTAGCAAGAAAGTTTACTTTTGCACCACTCCCAGCCATTTCATCGTCACCTTCTTCATCACTTTTCCAGTCTTCTCTTGGAGAGAGAACTGGAGATCTTGGTTTATCTAGGCTTAACAATTTTTTTGGCTCTGCTAAGGAACCTGCACCCGCTGATATATCCTTTTGTTCCAAATCATCACACTCCAAATCGTTTTTGTTCTCATTTTCTGCATCCCCCTCAGGGTTTTTGGCATCTTCTGAGCTTTGTTCAACGATTATGCACGGTTCTTCACCTGCCTGAGGTTCTACAGCAGGGAGATCAGAGTCAGTATGAGGATTTACCAGATTCATTTCATTCTTCCCAATTCTCAAAAGTTCATCATCATCTTCATCATCATCATCTTCCCAGTCATCATCTTGTTCTTCGTCATCACTTCTCCTTTTCTGAGGTGTGCCACACATGCTCTGTGTTGGTGTAATATCTGCAGGGGAGCCCCGATTTGATCCTTGATCGTCAGAAAAAACGTCATCACATTCGTCCTCAATGGAAAGCCTTGATTCTACCCTGATGGCTGAGACAACAAAATCCTCATCTAAATCAATATTTCCGGCAATCCCACAATTTTGACTGTCAGTCAACAGATCATCATTCTGTGCAATCACAGCAGGTGAAATTATTCCAGAAGCTTCCTCTGTAGTCATTTTTGTTGTTTCTTGGACATCTTCATAATCTTTCTCAATTTGTAGAGAGGGGATAGCTTCAGCAGGTTCTGAGGATGACTGTTTTGGCACAGCTACAATTTCTATACCACTCATTGCAACATTTGCCTCTTCCTTTTCCTCAAGGCCCTCCTCTTCCTCTTCTTCTGCTTCTTCAAAGTCATCTTCCTCCCCCTCCTCGTCACCATCATCGTCTTCCTCTTCCTCCTCCTCTTCATCTTCGTAGTCTTCTTCATCATCATCATCCTCATCTTCCTCCTCATCCTCATCGTCTTCGTCCTCATCTTCGTCATCATCTTCCTCTTCATCTAGGCCTTCTTCCACAGAACCACCAGATTTCTTGCTGCCAGACGGCTGCTCTGAGCCACCAGCCCCACTGACTGTCCCATCAGGATGGGAAAAGAAGAATAGAAAAGCAGAGTGTGAGTGTAAAAGAAGGAGACCAGAAGAACATTACCTTTTGGGTTTGGCTGACAGGGAAAGAGGTCATCCGGGAAGGTTTGGAGGGAGAGGGCGCTACTGGGTGCTTGGGAGTGCTGTTCAGCAGGGGGGCCCTGAGGAGAGGCGGGTTTCTTTCTGCTCCATCTACGCTCCCATGCTCAGACTCATCCCCACTCCACAATCTATCAGGATCTGCCAACACTACAGGGTAGGGATGAAACATTACAACCACAGGCACGGTCTACAGGACACGAATACATCCACAGAACACCAATAATTACCTTCAGTGTTGTCTTTTTTCGAGGCACTCAGGAGTTTCTTAAGGTTAACCTTTTGAGGTTTCTGCAAATACAGTAGACACAAAAGTAAATCCACTACAAAGTATCCTACTGCAAAGTAATTCATCAAACTTATTTGTGGTCTGACCTTTGGACTAAGATCCAATGCGTCATCTTCATCTGAAGAAGGCCATGAGTCAGCAGGGCCGCTTTTTGATGCTCTTTTTGGACAACAAGTTACATAATTAATTGGATGTCACAATTACACAATAATTACATGACAACGCATGTGTCAAAACCCTCTTCGAAAACCCTTACCTACTAATGGAGTCAGTTTGAGAGTTGTCTTCAATATCTGCAACGTAAATATAGTTTGTACTTAATCATATCTTCTCGGTAGACTTTGTGAGGTTAGAAAATGAACATTCTATATAAATGCAATTATGACTCCCCGCACACACACACACACATCTTTCAAAATAACCAAATTAACCAAAACTACTCCCTTGTTAAAAAGAAACAAACAAGAATTCAGAGCAACTAGATCAGATACTGCATTATTACTCAATTCTGTTCAGACACACTAGAAGTCATGTGTTCAGTCTGTGTAAGGTCACACTGCATCTGATCTAGTGCTTATGCATCATTCATATGCCATAACTGCCAGTAATACCTCTCCCTGCTGCCATTGCTCCTGACAACTGGAGCTCTACATCCAGTCATGTGGCAGTGCATGAGGGATAAATGAAACGATTTCAGATACAACACACTGATACACGCATGACAGATGATAGAAGTCACCATGAATGTAACCAACATGCAACCAACAAAAGACTTGCATGTAACAACGATGAGAGGAAAACAGAGACTAGCATCTAGAGCTGCTTACCATCTTTGTCAGTGGCTGGGCCACCTAATGAAAAGCCTGCCTCCATGTCGCCAGATACACTACCCAGCACAGATCTTTTCTTTTTGCTAGTGTTGTGGTGGGACGGAGACTGTTCATACTTGCGTTTTGTCCCATGCTCGATGATCAAATGTGAGCATCTACAAGAAAAGAATACAATGACAATATGGCTTTCTCTTATTCCTACCTGTTCATGTTTATGACCACACAAATTCTTAATTTGTTTACAGGTCTTATTTTGGATATAAAATATTAAATTCTGGTGGCTGTACTTTTATTTTATAATAAAAATATGCCAGGTCAATACACAAAGTTGTTGTTCATATCCTGTCCCCTGTTTAACTAATGATAAAAACTATGTATAAGTTCTGCAGATGCCCAAAAGAGATGCATCACAAAGATGATCATCTATGATATTAGACTTACGCATGATGTCCATTCATTACTGCATAGTCATCAGATGTCCACCCTTTATCATCCTTTATTGTGAAATCAGCATTGTATTGCAAGAGTAGTCGAACCATACTGATTTGTCCATTGCAAGCGGCCATCATCAAAGCTGACCTAAAATGGAAGCAATCTTAGGTGATTTACATTTCCACAAAAACTTGTGAGACAAGAATATCATTTTAACAAACAAACTTTTTGAGAGATCAGTTGTCACATCTACATGGACTATCGTGAGAAGATAAAGCCCATATTTAATAGCATTGTATCACTTACTACAATTCACAATTCTGCTTTTTCGACTTGTTGAAAATATCGGTGAAGTTTTGCACAAAGCTGTAATGGAAAGCCAACTACTGATGCCTTACCTGTGCTCCAGGTTTATGAGGTCAACATCAGCACCCTCCTTCAGAAGAAGCTCTGCCATCTCAGGATGGTTCTCCTCCACAGACAGAATCAATGGAGGGTTTCCATTCTAAAGATCAATAGTAACAATTACTCTACAGCCTGATTACTGGAAAGCATGCATTTTGGCAAAGGATTTGCTTTACTAAAACGCAATTATTTGCAGAGGCCTGGAAGTTCTTGACTCTTACCTACTGCCGCACAGACACTTTAGGCTGTCAAAGCATTAAAGCCACTGTCAGTTTTAACACAATTTAAAGGAGATGTCAATTCAGTTCCTATTAGACATGCCAGTGATGCCTTGATTCAATGTAACTACTCAACACGCTTAGCCTTCTGGGACGGAAGTGGCATGCATTGATCCCCGGCCCTACTACCTCTGTCACACTCATACCTACTAAAAAAAGGTATGAGTGTAACACCTGGGTTACACCGGGTACACAACTGAAGCGCCTTGTTCGTGTAGCATAAAATCAATTTTACAAGACTGATCTGCTTTTTTTCCAAACAAGAACAACCATCTTACAGTTTCATGAGGGGTAAATACACAAGACTACTATACACACTATACAGCTGTGAGCTGATGCAGCAAAGTCTGTTCCATGGGAAGAAACTGATCTCAAAATAATCTAATGAAGTACAACTACAACTAAACCTTTCCTGGATAAGGAAATAGAAAACCTAGTCACCCTGCTCCTCCTTCATTCTGATCCTTTTTCACACTAGGCATTCACCAACCCCAATCCCTTCCTTGATCTTACATCTGATGGCCTCTTTTCAATCCAGGAAAAATCCTGGATCGGCCTAATCCGGAGTCCTGCTGAGGTGTCCTCCGCTTGAGCTCCTGCCCTCACCTTATTCTGTGCGTTGATGTTGGCCTCGTGCTCCAGAAGCAGGACGGCGACGGACAGCGAGGGGATCCGCGCTGCCAAGTGCAGGGCTGTGTTCCCGTTGATGTCCACAAGGTTGGGATCAGCCTCATGCTCAAGGAGGATGGCCACACAGCGATCCTGCTGGCACTGCACCGCCTGCCAAGCACATGGGTTACAAACACGTGCGCAACACCAATAGCAGAGAAATATTAGCACCGGTCAATATCTAAAGTTAATGTGTAGACCCTAAACACTGAAGTTTTCATATTCATTAGACTCTTCAAGTTCCAGACAAGTTTGACAGAGAAAAACATCGCAGAAACTATGCAGGCAGGCTATAATTCAGCAGGCATATCATTTTGTGTATCATACCTTCATCAAGGCGGATCGGTTTTGATTGTCACATAGGTTAAGTTTCACTTTGCTCTCCACCAGGAACTGAACCACTTCTGTATGTCCATTGACACAAGCAATGTGAAGTGCAGTTCTGTGGACAGATTGGGGAGAGAAACATATAAAAATGTCTTGGTATAACTGAGGCACTGCATTATAGAATGCATAAACATCAGTTTTTACACATTAACTACAACAGTTGGAGGGCTGAATGTAATTGGACCGACATAGCCAATTACACAACTAATTACTTAAGACTCAAGTTCCCCACACTCTAATCATGCATTGTGTGTTTGTGGTATGTCCATTTCACATCAAAGCGTTGCCGATACAACGACGTTGCTATGGCTTTAAGCAGCAAGCCCAACTAAAGGCTGACTATGTGCAAATAGGCCTATACTGTATGTCCAGGTTCCGTAGAGTAGAAATGCAAACAAACTTACCTATTTTCTTTGTCAAGCTGGTTTAGATCATTTTTCTTCGCAAGCTGTTTTATCTTCGCTACATCACCAGTCGAGGCAGCCTTGTGCACTTTACCCAAATCCTTCTCCTTCAAATCATAACCGACAGATAACACACTTGTCGTGTCTGATGCATTAGGGGAGAAGTTTTTCTTCTTCTTGGTAAAATGGAATATTTTCTTCATTGTGCAAGGCTGAACAGCTGACTGCAAGGCTGCATCGCCTTGCAGGAAATCTACCTGACACTCAGGTGCACAGGGATGATCACCTTAGGAGTCTGTCGCATCCCTAAAAATAAAGCGAGAAAAGCGGCTTAAGCCCTTTGACAATGTCTCCGTCATGTGCATGACAGATCGAAGTCGGACGACTAATTAATACAGGCTATGCAAGCTTACAAAATCACCATAACATAAAGCTGTAGCACTAATGTATCACTTGCCTAACTCAAACAAATGGCGAAGCAACACTGCATTTCGTGCAATTTGACACGTAAGGTGCTAAATCCCTGCAAACGGTAGTATCAAGCTTAACGTTATCTTCATTACCTTACACATCAAGCAGCGAGCAAATTAAATATAATGTTAATTCATAGTTTAAATGATCTTGACTAGCATAACGGTTTTGCACATTCCGAGCAGAATGCTGTTTCGTTACCATCTTCTACCATCTACAATCACAACATCTTGCCTTTATGTCGATTTTATTTTGCAACAAATGTCAACATTAAGCGAAAAATGTTTCTTTACATCAATGCCTTGTCTATTTTTTACAAAGGCAGTGGTGAATAATAAGGCAGACGTTTTGTAGATTACCCTACATTTTCGCAACGTTACAAGCTAACGTTAACCCCGAGGTACCAAAGCTTCACACTTCATACGTTAACGCTAACGTTAGCTACAAAATCAGTAAGCTAAGGATACCAAGAGGTCTGTATCCAACGTCAGCTCACTGCAAAGGTAACGTTAACGACATATTGTAACATGCTAATGTTAAATAACGTTACTGGCAACATTAACGTTACGTTACAAGAAAGAGAATGGCAAAGCGCTGGTCAGACAATTTGTGTTAGATCCTCCATACCAATAGCTAACATAATGTTAACAGCTTAGTCTCATCTTTGAACATAGCAGACATCAATGCAACATGTGGTTTCCATACTCTTATGTTAGTTGTAGCGCTTAAATGCTATTACAATGTAGTTACTAACCTCAACCCATCCAATTGCTAGGAAAAGTTACGCTAGCTGCATTGAAGATATTGAAAAGTGCATGCAGAGCGACGCAAAATTGGCGACGTGAGCCGATTTACAGTTCGTAGCCATGGCAACCATGCATGAGCGGCCAGTCGGCCACACCGTGAAATAGGTTTAATGAAAGCAGCTAAGGTATTCCAAAAACGCAACTTTCATTAAACCTATTTCACATTTCGGTGCACTTATCTCCGCCGAGGAGTATAACTCTATACAGTTCAGTAAAATAATCATGAGTTTCCGGAACTCCAGAAACCTTGTAAACATACCGTGCGATGATTAGCTATGACCACCCACGTCACTTCACCACTATGCAGTAACCGCGACATTTAAATCTTTGCCAAATATATCTGCACAATGGAGTCCATAAATGTCAACATGTTACATGCCCGATTCGTGACCAATAATGTGTTTAAATAAAAGCTGCGTCGACTCTTCTACCAAGAATAGTAGCAGCATGAGCTAAGCTAGATAGAGCTAACCAGCAACGTTACTTACTTTCTCTTTGACCAAACGTTAGCTTTTCATAGACAGCAAAACTAACAGGGAAAACGTAATCTAACGTTTTAGCCGATGCATCATATTATTTGCGTTTGCTCTTGGCACGATACGACATCACAGCCTAGCAGCAACCGACAGACGCCTTCTACGCCTACACAAGTGAGGTTATCTAGACCCGGCTAGTCATCATTTTGATCAACCAACGTGATAATCCACTCGAGTGTGATTTTCTAACAGGTAAATTAACCAACCAACAATTGTTAACATGCTCACGTAGTACATGTTGGTTACAGAGCGAAAACCAAAGTTAGGAAAGCTTGACACAGCCACGTTAGCCAGCTAACTTTAGCATAACAAACTAACGTTGGCAAATCAGGCGAGCAAAATTTGCATCCAAATAAACTGTTGGCTAAACTGCTAAGTTCCTAAAGTTTGAATAACCTGGAAGTGCAGCATGGTAAGGTACGAAGAAAATGAAAAAGCATGCCGACAACTCAGTTACCCCATTTAACTTGTGAGCTTTTCAAACAACCATGCAGCCGACTGCACTGAAAAGGGCAAAATATGTAACTGTTAACAGATTCTTGCGTGCATCTTTCCATGCTTTGGAGTTCGAGGAAGAGTTAACGTTATGATTTTTTGTTTTAGCAGCTGCTTGTTTGAGCTTGCTTTATATTGTTTTCTCACTTACCCGTGTCGTCTAACAAGTAGGTCGTCCATGTAGGCCTAGTCCAAGTTCTTTTAAAATTGGGAGAATAATAAGGAAAAACTTCTCACGAAAGTGTTTCCAAAGTTATGTAAAGTACTAGGCCTGTTTTTCCCCTGGTGTTTGTTTCAGTTGTTTCTCACCATTAGATGGCGATAGAATCATTCTTATATCAGAGCCTTTGTACTGTCTTAGGCTATATAATTGTTTTTATTCATTATCCAGTTAGTTGTACATGTCGCCAAAATACATTGGATATAAACTCGTAATTGCCCAGTTTTGTTGAATGTGCACATCATTATTTCAGGTGGTGTGGCTATTCTATAAATATTTCAGCATTTAAAGAACAAGTCAGAGGAGCGAACAGATGGACAACAGACCCCAATTGAAACACAATTCCAAAGCATAGAATTTCAGGTATTCCTTCTGCTGTTAAGCGACAGTAGATTAGGCTATTTCATCTGTTCCATCCCTCCAGTCTTGAAAGCTGGTAACTTGTTAATCTAAGCATACATTAACAATATTTGGCAGAGTTGAGGTGCTGAATGAGATGCCAGCTTGTTGACCAGGTTGCTGTTCAACATCATCAACTGCACATTTGCTTCAGATACTGATATAACCAGAGAGAAAATGTACTGTAAGGGCTGTTTGTGACAGTCTTCACCTCTTGACAACTTTATAGGAACACTTCTGGCTGGACATTACCTTTCTGGTATAACAACATTCAAGATGCCTAAAGCACAATGATAAGCTCCAGATGACATACTGTATGAATGATCGATGGTTGCAGGCAAGGGCCAGAGAGTCTTTTATTATGTTATGACCAAACATTACAGAACCCCAGTACAAATGTATCAGTTTATAAACTGATGTATTCTCCAAAGTGTTTTTTTTTGTTATTTTTTGCCAGAAGTATGCAGGTCCCAAATAGTTGCCACAGTTGAAGAAACACCCCTAACACCTAATCTAATATCTAATGTCAGATTTTAAAATGAGAATCATTTATCAAAAGTTGCGAGTTATTGAAGATTGTCAAAAGATTATTTTAAAAAACAAATAATGATTATGGTGTTTGTGATGTTTTGACATCAAGTAGTTCTGAAGTATGTTATGAACACTGAGGGTCTCTATTTAATCAAGTCAAGACAAAACAAGATATTGTTTACATCTCCAACTGAAAACTGAACATCTCCCAAGTTGAAAAGAATGCATGGAGGCCAGCATTACTGGAACTCGTTTGTCTCAACTGAACCAAAAAATGATTTATCAGAACATCTGGGTTGCAAGAGTACCCCTGCCCAGCACTGCCGTCCAATATGCCCAGAGGACCAGAAGCATATGCTGGTTGCAGTCCCACTGCTGGCATGGTCAGTGTGTGGCTAAATCACGCCATTAATCTGTCACTGAGAATAGAGTGGTGTGGCCTGGGCTTTCTTAACACCCAGCCACCAGACTTCATCGCACATTATAACCTTGAAGTTCCGCCTTTGGGCGCCCTGAAATTCCTCAGGCACACTTACTGGCAGAACGTCTTGCTGAGTGTTCAGTTGTGGTAGTAGCATCTTGGTCCCAGACTGCATACACCTTGGACAGTATTGATCTTTCACTTTATTTAGATTGGAGAGGCCGCCCACTGCTTTAGACTGAAGATGGCTGCTTGTTGCTCTGGACGTCTGAAGAGGGCTGTTCAGGCGTCTTCAGTTCTCAGAGTAGCTGCGAGCAGGAGCAGTTGCACTTATCTTACCTGATAACTATGCTAGAAAACTGCTGTTGAGAAAACTGCTCACTACTCTGATGCCTATCACTGGTAGAGTGGACGATGAATGTCAGCAGAGGGTAAGGAAACACCAGCACAAAAACTTAAGTTGATGAAGCCTGGAGCTGGTCAAACTCAGTGGTGCAGTCTTCTAAATCAGATATATTTTATTATGATGGATTGTTAAAGATCAACACTCATAGGCCTGCGGCCCTGTGCCCTGTCTTGCTAGTGTAATTTTCATCATTAAGGATGCGTGGTGTGCAACCTCCCCCCCTGGACATGGTACATGTGGATTTGTTTACAAACCGGCTAAGATAATCTCTGAAAAGTCGTGTCAACTGACAAGGTAATATTGCATGATTTCATAAAAAATAAGCTATATTGCACAATTGCTGAGAAACAATGTTTCACCATCAGGGAGAGCAAAGCCAGGCTCGTTCTCTAGACGGTATATGACTGGGATGGTGTGCCACTCTCCCGACTACAGGTTACTTTGCCATCAAAATTACTTTTTTTTCAAACTTATGACATAAAAAACTTGTGTAGGATGCATTTAATCAGGTTAGAGTATACCTACTGTACAAGTCGCCCTTTTCACCATGATTCCAGTGGTCAGAGAGCCAGTTATGCCTGTCATTACCATGCACCAGTCTTGTGGAAGACAGCTGATAAATCCAACACCAGTGGATAATTGTACTTGCCCAGAGCCGTCTCTTGAGAACAGTCCATTTTCATAAATGCCCAACAGTAGTCTGGAGAAACCCAGTTAAAAAAAAAAAAAAAAAAAAAACATAGAAATATGTGTCAGCCAACAAAATGAAAAAGGCAGGAGTTCTCATTAAATTCCAATTTGCTGTCTTTTCCATCAAAGGAGACTGGGTGGGCTGCATTCAAAGACTAACGTTACACATGACACCAATAAGCACGCAATGCCTTTTTCAGCACCTTGAGACCAGTGTTGATTACTTCTTATAAGAGTAAATGACGTCTTCAGACAGATACCAAATCAAATAGTTTTGAGAGGAAAAGAAAAGGGAAGGGTCTATGGCCTACTGGTGACCACAACTGTCAAATTAATCACTACACAGTACTTGAGCAGTGCAATATGTAAGTCTTTAAAAATCCAATGAACTCTTAAGTCTTTCCACATTATCAACAATGGCAGCCAACAACTCTCATACCAATAAGGCATAAATTGCATTTGGATGTGCAGATGTTAGAAAGAAAAATTGAGGAGGAAAGAAATATTTCACAGTTGGTTTTCCACTCAACCGTGATTCTCTTCAAAAGACCACACTTTCAATATAAAAGAGAATGGGCCTTCACCTCCAAATTGTTCTCAGCCGTTAGTATAATAGCCCGTATGAGTTAAGAAAATAAAGTTTTAGAGCCGAAAGTTATTTTGCTTGTCAGTGGTGAACTAGAAGTTACACTGCTCCCAGAAATGCAAAGTTAAACTTACAGGTAAAATCCAAGGACAAGATCAGTTTCCATTTCAAAGGCAAAAATGATTTAAAAAAAAAATAAAATAAAAAAGAGCTTTCCTTAAATGCTGGTAAAAAAAACAGTTGTAAACTGAATTAGGCTTCAAGCTAACTTTTTGTAGATTGCAGATCAAATTAGCTGAAGACCAAGTTAGACATAGGCTATTGTTTGTCTATAATGAAGTGTAACAAAATGTTAGTTACTGGAATTTGTCCATTGATTTGTGTTGTCTTTCATTATCTCTCTTCTACAGTATTAGGTTATATTTATGTCAATTTAACAATTGTTGATATACAGCCATGATAATAATATTGATATTAATATAATATTAAATCATTCTAATACAAAATACATTGCTTCAGAGTTAGTGAGGATGCATTATTTTGATTTACACTAGCAAAATGTTGCAGGGCAGTTAGTCATGGAAAACATTCGATCCATCAGCCATCAATAACAGTGCTACTGACTTGAGAAGCCAGCTATGCATATCCTCACCAAGCTGCCAGGCTGATGACTCACTCAAACAAATATTTTTATTGGAAAGGAAAGCTTTGTAAACATCAGGCTAACACATTATGAGCTGTGATGGTTTACTCGAAATGGTTTATTTGACATGGAGAATAATGAGAAAACAGGGTCATGGAGAAACATAAATAATGCATCAAAACATTGAACCTTGTCTGAAGTTGTCGAATTGACAATAATTATGTGCCTTTCAGTAGTCTTTTTAGCTTGTCACCATGATCTCATATTTGTATTGCAATAAATGTTGATTTCCAGTTAAAATGTATCCATTTCTCCATAGAACTGATAAAGCAGATAGCAGACATTCCAATGGAGATATATACACACACACACACACACACACACACACACACACACACACACACACACACACACACACACACACACACACACTATATTGCCAAAAGTATTTGGTCACCTGCCTTGATGAGCACATGAACTTAAGTGACATCCCATTCTTAATCCATATAGGGTTTAATACGACATCGGCCCACTTTTACAGCTATAACAGCTTCAACTCTTATGGGAAGGCTTTCCACAAAGTTTAGGAGTGTGTTGGGAACTTTTGACTATTCTTCCAGAAGCGCCTTTATGAGGTCACACGCTGATGTTAGACGAGGGGACGGGTTCTCAGTCTCCGCTCTAATTCATCCCAATTAGGTGTTCTATTGGGTTGAGGTCAGGACTCTGTGCAGGCCAGTCAAGTTCATCCACACCAAACTCTGTCATCCATGTCTTTGGACTTTGCTTTGTGCACTGGTGCACAGTCATGTTGGAACAGGATGTGGCCATCCCCGAGCTGGGCTTGTCCCCTTAGTTCCAGTGAAAGCAACTCTGAATGCGAACATTTACCAAGAGATTTTTTGGGGGGCTTTTTATGCCTTTAATTGGACAGGACAGCAGAGAGCATGACAGGAAACGAGCAGGAGAGAGAGTAGGGGTGGGATCCGGAAAGAACCACGGGACGGGAATCGAACCCGAGTCGCCGGCGTGCAGTGCAGGTGCCCCAGCCAGTCGCGCCACGGCTGGGGCCTTTACCAAGAGATTTTGGACAATTCTATACACCCAACTTTGTGGAAACAGTTTGGGAATGGCCCCTTCCTGTTCCAACATGACTATAACTACAATAGATGCTAAAAAGACGCTCAATGTTTTTTTTTCCCCCAACGGCACCTTCCAGGCAGCACAGCCTAAAAGGCACTACCTTTACCCTATTCCTAACCCTAACCCCCTCAACCCTCATCCTACCCCTAAACTGAAGGGAGTAAGTGCTTTGAGGCAGCGCTACCTGGAAGGCACCATTGAGGGCAAATAAAGACCTAAAAAGACACAGGTACTTCAGTTCATGAGAGAACCCAGGAAGGTGAGTGAAAAATCAGGACACATGGCTGATCTTGGGCTCTAAATTCACTGATGGGCAACACAACTCAACTGGAAACACCTGAAGCCTGCCTGCTTTGTGTCACTTTGTGTCATCAGATTGATCGATTCCCAATTCTGCCGTGGAAAACTTGCTCACTGTGTTTGTTCTGCTGTGTGATATCAGGGTCCCTTGAGTGGACACATCTTGATTGTCATGACAAACCCAGTGTCTTGAGAAATAAAAGTGGGGACCATACACGCAGTTCTAGGCACCCACGAGAACTGTCATATCTCCACAGAGCCAGCGTGATGAAGACCACACGCAGGAAACCAGACAGACAAGGACGGGGCATCAAAACAGCCAGGCAATAATTCTCTAAACATGACTTAAACATACGTGCCAAAGTTAATAAACCGAGCGACAACCTGAAAAGAGTGATGCAAACAAAAAGAGGGTAATGGCCAAAAGACAGTCAACAGTGAAAAAGCACCTGGAATTAAGCCACAGGAAACATAAATTCAATAATCATAGCAACCAAAAACCACTGGAGCATTACATAAAAGCTAACAAGGTAAAGAGACATGAAACCACACGACCCAGGAAAATAGATCACAGCAGAAAGAGATCCACATCACAACATTATGGAAAACAAACAAAAGACAAAAAGGCCATTCCCACAGCAGGCACACAACTGTCACTTATGCAGTTGTGGTGGGCTTTCTCTTTTTGATGCAGAGAACTTCCCTGCTCTTTTTCTCTTCTCTTCTAAAAAAAAATAGCCATGGCAGAGAGAGTCAGGACATGAGAAAATGATGCCTCATGACTTGGGGGAGGAAATGACTTGCATGGATGTGTTGTACAACAAAACATCCCATGAGAGACAAAAAAAAGGAAATGCAAATATAGTATACAGTTCCCAATTGCCTTTAGCTAGACACATTTGGGACCTATTAGTGAAATAAGTGTTACTCCTAGAGACAATGTTCTGAATAAACATACCAAACCTCCCGTATGTTGAAACCAGTCCTGCCATACAATATGATAAATGTGTGTTTTTGTTATTGGAAGCCTAGAGTTCGGCCTACCTGGGAGTTGGTTCACTGTCTTTGTGGCTCTTTGGGTTGGATGGGACCCTGCCATTGCTTCTTTCCCCAAAGAAAATACCATGATCTGACAAATGCTTTTCCAATTCATGCGGGAAAGGATGTTGACTCTGGCATACATTAAATGCCTGTCATACAGACAACAAGAGGAATGGTCAGGTTTCATGTTTACTTACCTACAAGCAAGTGATGCCACCTATGGCAGACTGAACCATAACTCATTGAAGGATAAGAGCTAGAAGGTAGAGATTCACTTCGATAAAAATATGTGCAGCATTTCAGAGCAGAAAATCAACTTAAAACTTGGGGAGAGCTGTACACATTTTGTTTCACAATATTTTCAAGAGAGAGTAGGCCTAAAGGATTTGGGATGTCTGAATAGACCTTTTTAAGGAATCACTGTAAATCAGGAAAAATGTCTCTATGCAATAAAATTGAAAGTGCTAAGCCTCCTTTCAGCTGTTTCAGTGAATGCTTTTACAGCCTACAGCCAATAACAGCCTGAAATACTTAGATGGCTATTGCTTCAATGCCAGCTTTTGAATATTCCGCAAGTGATTCTGATAAAGCGAGTAAAAGTGCCATCAGCTCATTAATCAAACAAAAGGGTCTAGTCTAGTGTCCAGTATTCAGTCATAGCTCACCTTGATTTACCTTCTAAGGGGGGAAAAAACTCTTAAAGACCATTGGTTTCAAACTATACCAATCAATCAATACAATATAGTATGATTTAAGATATGGGATGAGTGAATATTTAATTGTACATCAATTATGACGTAGAACAACTCAGATTTAATCAGGTTGCACATTACATTGTGTGGTTAATTTCAAAACCATATCCATCTTTAGAATGAAGGTCAGAGCAGTGAGGGGACAGGAAGGGTTTAAAGGGAAGTTCACATAGAAATTTCCCCTTCCACAAATTGTTTCAGGCATACTCAAAGGGACGTATGGAAGGATGTACAATCTAGCACAATGTGAAATTCAAGGTCATTACTGATGTTTAGGCATGGGGCTTGAATTAGTTGGTAGTCTTTTAAGTGTTCTTCAGGCATTTTAGAATTATTTAGAATTTCATGAAGCAAGAATCTTTATACTAAGCTGGTTCTTTTTTTTTTTTTTATCAAAGTGGCAGATGCTTTCGATCACATTCGTATTGTTGTCAAGATGATGTAAACAAACATTTTGAGGCCAGCTATTTTATCATGCAGAACATTGGCAGCATCTCAGGTCAGGATAAAAAAAAGTTTAGCTGACTTCATAAAATGGAATATTTAATAACAACTGATACAAACATGTATCAGTTGATACAAACGTGAGTGTGATGGCACTGGATAATTTGGGCATTGTTAAAAATAAGTTGGTTTCACTGTTTACATTAAGCAGCGCCAAGAGGAATATGTCCATTTCCACATAAACATGACCCCTGATAGCCTGGCAGCGTAGACTGCAGCTGACGTTGGGGGCAGTTGAGGTTTAAGACTGTATCCAAAGGAAGTAAACCTATTCTTTTGGTCTCCACAGCTTGAAGTGATTTACACGACTGTTTTGTGAAGGGTTTACTTGAGGGCCAATGTCATGGATCGTTACAGGAGATGTTTTTATGTTTATGTCTTGAAATGTTTTCCTGAGCCGAGTAAGAGTGGTGACAGAAGCTACCGCAGTTCTTGTGTGGAGGGTAAGGAGTTCCCAATGTTTGCCAACTATTCTTGAAATCATAAACAATAAGTTCCATTTTTTAGTTAACGTCATCACAAGTGGTTTTCAAATAAATGTCATATTTATTTCAGGGCATGCCTTCCTTATTCTCTCACTTTCTTTGATAAACATTTTAAATGTATTTGTTTAAATGTTGGTTAGTGACCATTTCATATTTTTAATCTGTTAATCAATTTATAAACATGAACATTTATTTATTTTAGTGAAATTAAAATTTAACCAAGACCTAGAGTTATTACCACCCCTTAATATATTTGAAATACATTTTAGAAATATTTTTAAAACGACCATCACAGAACAGTATCACTGTTTCTAATTAAGTGACTTTGACTTTCTATAACACCCTAACACCTCTTCTGTGTCTTATTCTCTGTTCTCTTTTAATTGATTGTTGTGTGTATGTCTATGTCTCTGTTTTGATGGAACTTTTACTTTGCCGACAGTCTTGGCCAGGACTCCCTGGCAGAAGACATTAATCTCAATGGGGCCTCCCTGAATAAATAAAGGATAAATAAATAGATAAATAAATGCAAATAGCAAAAATTGTTTGGATAGTAACAGCTGCCTTTGTGCAATGTCAATATATACAAGAGCGCACACAGACACAAGGAAACATATCTGACGTCCCATACTGTTTTCTGAATGATGTCAATAATTAATCTAGTAGTCGAGACTGTGCATCCTATACAGTTTGCCTTTGACAATAACTCTTGGCTCAAGAGATGCATGTTACTCACCCATGTAGAAAGTATCAAAAACCTTCCCTGGATTCCCCTCTTGATATATTGCTACTGAAACACAACATTTACAAGATGTATTCTTGGCTAGACCATGGAGGCCAGACCAGAAGCCAGAGTAGGATTTGTCTTCAGACCTTTAAACTGTTTGTCTGATCCTGTCATACTGATGGGTGTTTTCCAGAGTTACTTCCACCACATATGGGCAGACATTGCAGTAGTTATGTCTGTGGCACCTACCTATGGAAAGAGCCAATAACCTTTTTTGCTGCATATTCATCATGGACAGAAACAGTGGCTACACAGTTTATATACACTTAGTATGCGAACGCTAAATCAGCCTGTCTAAAATGCAGAATGTGGATTTTGGATTGGATTTGGGTTGAAATTGCCATTTGGATAATATTACAATTAATATTACAATAACATTCCAAATCTTAATCTATGCCGTTCCATTAGTTTACAGGATTTCAATGACAGTTCCTAAAGAATAGATTATCTGAATGTTTTTCATGCAAACACAATTGTAATTCATTTCAGATTTAGGGTGATCATAGCAGAAATAGAATCACAATTTATTTGTTCATTGGCTTAGAATGAGACCTATGTCTATCATGTTGCACTGCCATGCTTAGACCAAATAGCAGAACACTGATACTAGAGAGGGCCTTGACGACTACTCTCTCTACGTGCTTGGAAATGGAGTTGTATTCAGTTGGTTGTAATCTGCAACCTCACTGCTACAGTAGATACCACTAAATCCTATATATTGCACATTTAAAGCAGAAGCTGTATTGATTTTAGATATGTTTTCCCCCTACATAAAATCCATGCAAATATAAGTGATCACAAAAAGAGAGAACGCTGCGGGTTGAGTGGGGTGAAGAGCCAAGGGAGATTAAGAGAGTGCATGAAGAGAGCATCAGAGAGCATCATTCAATCTCAGTCTGTTTCTCTTTCACAATCAACAAATGGCATTCTACTGTGAATGATCTGGAACAGGAGAAAATGTGCCACACCTGTGTGTACAGCGACCATTATTCCCGACACACCTGCTCAGACAGCAGGATCTCCAACCCATCGCCACGTCTCACACCTCCCATCTTCTGAATGGCAAAGGGGTGTAGCAGCTACACATCCATCCTGCTGGTCTGCCTGCACAGTAAACTCCTGCACAATCCCTTCGAAACACAATGGCTAGAGTCCTTGCCAAACACTGCCAGATTCTTTTTGTCAAAATGCAAAACATGAACTTGTGAAAAAGGATTTAGCAGCATGCACTGTGAATTCGTGACCGATCCATGTTTACGAGAGTGTTTGCATGCTGTTATTGAAGAAGAAATGGTTTCCATATTCTCTCAGCCAGAGAGGACACAGTAATAGGTGTCACGTTTACAAGACACACATGTGTCAGATTTGCTTCAAATCAGTCTGATGTAATGTGTTGATGTGAGAATTTTGGTCTGTCACAAGAGTCACAACCATCAACATCTGGAAGGAATTCATCTCTCATCATCTGTCCAACAGAGACAAAGAAAAGTTCTTGTTGGTGAGACAACTTTTGGCACCATCCATCAAAGACGCCCACACTCCATTCTTCAAGGGAATGAAAATGATATAGAAAAGAATGGTCGACCTGCACAAGGCACCAACTGAATCATGCCAGAGGGGAATGAAAATGATTACAGACGTTAAGGGTACCACTCAGGCCTGAGGTGCGGTGCATGAATCTTGATGCGGTCTCTGACAGCCTTCATAAGTGAGCTGCAGGAGGGGACGCCCTGACCACCTGCATGGGCGTCCTCATTTTCCACTCGGTGGGAGGGTCATCTGGTTCAGCCATGCAGCACAGCAAGCCAGCGTAACTCAGCTGAAGCTGATTTAAACGTATTGTTCAAAAGTCAATGTGGAATCCATCCATTCATCCACATGTTAGATTAATATTTTATGAGTCTGCATTTATTGTCATTACTCATTGCATATTGGGGATTTATAGCAATAAACCCTCATGCATTCTTCATTTATGTGAATGACATGAACACTTGAAACATGATTGCATTTTACTGATGGAATTTTTGCATGACATAATGGATTGCATCGGCCCATACTCCATAAAGACACATATGGCCTCGCATTCTTTAATAGTATTCTGTATGTGTAATAGCACATCACTCAGTGATAACTGCAGATGGAGATATCTGCCAGACATATCAACTAATGAACTTTGCAGCCAGCATGGCAAACAGCCTAAAAACAGCATTGTTTTTTTTAATCAGCATTGTTTTTTTTTGTTTGTTTTTTTTAAAAAACAACAACAAACAATTCAACTGATCTACAGTAAGCAATTCGTTTTGCACTGCATAATTTAATTTAATGTGTCCAGGTCATGTGATTTAATGGACAGCAATACATAAAAAAGACACTAAAAGTAGTCCAGGTATCATACATGGATCTACATAATGTTAAGACTGCACAGTTGTATAATTCAAAAGCTATACTTTAGGATGAGACATGGTAAGAGTCAGTGTGGTAAGAGTCAGTGTGGCACTGCACAGACATTTAACATAATGAAATCACTGAGTAAAATGAAAGGAAGACTGAATAAACGGCACGAGGGAGAAATCTGAACAGAATCCTCTCTTCTGGTCCATGCCAGTAGCCACTCATATGAGTCATCACTCAGGGCTGAAGACATTATTCTTGCAGACATGCTCCACTTAAGTACTCTCATTAAACTGTGAAAATGCTAATGTCCTCTGACACAGTTTCACACACGTTACTTACATTGCAGTCATGTATGGATTTGAATTCATAATGCATGGCGCACAGAATTATTTATTTAATGTTGGAATAACCAGACTAGCCGCAGAAGAATGTTCAGCAGGATGGACCATGACATATTCCTGAGGTCAAGCGAGCCTCAGTGGGTATAGCGATAGACATGGTACCTACCTTTGACATTAGGCTGATAACATACTGGTAATGGTTCAATGGAGGGTTCAGTCATACTGGCTCTGCACTGATTTCCACACATGAAATGCAGTGCTGCACTGTGGGAACTGTAATGGAATGGTCTTTGACCAACCTCATGGGGGCAGAATTGTGCGCAGTACTGAATATGAATCTTCATATGAATATCAGTGAAACGGAACATAGCAAGTGTATAATGGCTTGTGGTCCGCTGCATTTATACTATAAGTTTTCCTGTATGGAAAATCCAGTGGTTCATGCCCGTTGCAAATGGGACTTATTATTTTCAAACAGCATAACAATGGTTGGCTGCATGGTCGTCATCAACCCAGAATGGCATCTCTCGGCAAGTCTCATGGAGAGGGGAATATCGACTGGCATGTTTCTGAGGGGGCACAGGCCAAGAGTTTAGGACCGTCATGGACCTTCGGGAGGGTGCTGGCCCTCTGTCAACGGGTACTTGGCCCTTACGATGCCTTCTTTATTAGGATTTCTGGATAGGCATGCCCTGAATTGAGCTATACTTCAAGAATTACCAGAGCAGCACACACAGAAGCAAAGGTCTGCCTCCTGACCTTCACAACTTGTTTGGGTGGTGCTCTTAGTTAATATTCAACCTAAATGGATGTTAGAATGGTAGCAGGTCATCAGTGTCGCAGGTAGGCCTATACAATTAGGCTAGCAGTAGTTTTTCGCTGAGGAACAGCTGAGAGAACAACAGAGCAGGCCTGGTAATTTTGCATGATGGGGCAAGAAAAGGAGCATATAGGGGAATGTCTTGTTATTGTTATTCTCTGTGTCTTGTTGTCTATAAGGTGCCTCTATGAAGTCCAGGGACTCTGTATTCTTGTGGCTATCACTGCAGGTGGAAGGTAATTGCTATGCTGGTGATCATACAAGAGCTGCTAAAATGGATTCAAAGATGGGACTATTAAGTTAATCACTTCCAGACCAGAAATGCAGGCAGCAGGGAAACAAATGAACTACCTGTGATAAGCCTGTGGGCACTTCAGCTGCGAATAAAACAAGATGTTTCTAACACCCTTGAATTGACTTTAAGTGAGTGTTTGTGATTTGAACATGAAGAGCAATTTATGGGTGAGTATGGAAATCACAGGTCACAGGATGAACACAGTGCTGTGAGAATCACAAATGGAAACATCTTGCGTCCTCCCAGTCATCAACACACACTTTCATGCAAATGATTGCATGTTATGCTGTGACTAGGAGCCTTTAGAACTCAGTTGAGACAGATTTGCAGTCTATAAGGCCAATGAGGTGAATTTGAGATGTACATCACTGAATCACCGAAAAATCCAAAGCGATCACCCAGCCATAGCAACCAAACATGATCTCCTGTGTTGACACATAATTATCTTGGGGTTATATAACATGGCCGGGGCCAAAAAAAAGCCTGTCCGTGTTATGAAGTGTTAATGGCGTGCCTTAACCACTAATGGAGCAAGAACCTAAATGTAGGCTTGGGGTCATTACCTCACCCAATACAAACCTGGTGCTGAGACCATGAGATGGACTCTGAATCTTCACTCGGCAGCTGCAAATCCCAGAGGAGAAAAACTTTGTGTTTGTGAATTAGTGAACTAATGGGAACATCTTGATATTTTGACCTCAGAACAGGTGAAATGCATCCAGGGAGTGACTGAAAAAGAAAGATAACTATTCAACAGCACCAGCCAGTATGGTAATTGTGAGTTTGTAATTATGAGACAAGAGAAAATCCATTTAGCCACATTCGGGGAAAGAGCCAAGCACACAGTGTTGGTGTCCATGACAACCAAGTCAAAGAGGGGGAAAGCTCGTTGGCAGTCTTGGAAAACTCATGCAGGCCCACACATATACAGTGGTTATGGGTGCCAATTCAAATTAACAATAAATAATGATGAAGACAGGCTGGGGTAGAAGTGTCCAGAGTTGATGGAAAAAGCTCTGAGTGGGATTCCAGCTGCTCACCCAATACTCTATGGGAATCGTAGTCATATGCACATCAAAGTCATTAATTTGGCAATAACTCCACCATATCCTCCGAGACATCTTCAAAAAATATCTGGATGAACTTCTCCCATACAGTGTCCTCAGAATGAACAAATGTGACCCAACCATATGCATGTGAAAATATGACACAAGCCGAACACAGTGCTTTTGCTGAATATAACACTACATTTTGCATTCTTTATCAATACTTCAATGGCCCTTACAGGTGAGTTATGTTAAATTAGGTACATTTATCTGCCTCAAATGATAAAGATAAGCGTGGTCACACTTTTATGAGTCCTTGCTAATGTGTCAAATCTTCTTAGCCCTGAAGTGGACAGTGGCTGTCTGTTGGATCCAATGTTCTTCACGCTCTGGCGAACAGTCTAAATCTCTCTGTGTACTTTACCAGTTCATTGAAGCAGCTAACAGCCACAACCATAGTGTTTTAGATGAGGTAAACTTTGGGAGGCCTGGAGTTTAGAGCACAGTGATTTTAGATGCAAACGAGTCTGAACAAAGCAAAACTGGACTTGACTTTGTAGAATTTTTTTCTTTGGTAATCATAGCACTTTCGGGTCCAGTATCCCCTTAGAATGCAGACAGCATTAAAGGGAACAACAACATCAACATCACAGTGAGGCAATAAATCACAATGCATCCGTGGAAAACGACTGAAAATATTTGGATGGCCTGAAATGAGTCTCTAAAAAGACCTGAGACCAATTTTGATAATCCTTTCACTTATGTTGTTATGGGAATCTCTTCATGTCATTAAGTGATACACCCAGTCCCAAATCTTCCTTTAGTCAAGCTTATATTGGAAATGTGTGCAACAGTTTAGGATTGTCGGAGGATCTGGATGAGAAAATGCCCAGTTAGGTTACTATTGAACTTGTAAAACATCCCTCTTTTCATTTCTAAATCTCAGAGGTCATCTCTTTGATCCCCTCTGTGCTCAGGGGACTCCTGAAAGATGGAATGCTTTGATTAAAATCTTTCAAAAAAGAGGAAAAAACAGGCAAGAAAATGTCAAAAGAATGTTGACAAGTGTGGGGAAATTAGTTTTATTCAGAGGTGTAATAATAAGTTCCGGAACTGGAGTGTACGTTTCATTTTGAATGCATTTATTAAGAGTGCATGTGATACATAAAATCAAGGCAATGGCCTCGGGGTAGCCAGTGCACATCAGCAGTGTGCATAAATTCACTGACTCACTCATATCATCAAGCTCTGGTAGTGGGAGATCTTAATAATGATTATTATTAATTATTATCATATTAATTACACACAAAGACCCCAGATGTGATAAGAATCTTTATCATGATTTACTGTCTGTGATTGCAATCGTTCATGCCAACCATTATGAACTGTGCCAGAGACCTTCATATAAGCACAGTGCACTGAATCTCCAGACTTAAAATAACTCTTATCTTTCAGCCTTCTATTTGATTCGAGTCATTTAACCTCATCTCATGAACACACTGCAGGGGCACTCAACAGCAGTGTGATATGTGTGACTCAGGCTTATAAAGATCAGCGGGTAAATCTCCATATAGAGGACAGTGGGGTCTCACATAACCTGCTGATGATAAACATGTGCAGCTGGACACGTCTGCCCTTGCACTGAGAACTTTATTGCTTGTGACTTGTACAGCGCACAGAAATTATGTCAGGAGACCAAGATTGTCCAAAGAGAAACAAACAACAAAACAAGTTTGGCCATTGGACATCACCTCAGTTTGAGGGCGATATGGCTTTAAATATATAATTGCATCTAATAATCAATTTTGATAACTTTGATTATTAAATGTGGAAACACTGAGACATCAAATGGAGAGTAACATACAAAAATCAGTCCTCAGGGCAATAACCATTATGGTTCAGTTACTTTATGTGGTCTAGCTTTCTATTTACAATTCCAGGAAGTGCGTGTTGCTTAAAACAGAAGCAGAGGAAGCAAAATTACTGTTCCTGGACCGATTTGAAATTAAAACGGCTCCCTTGAGAACACTCCATGTCAAAACTGCTGTTCATTTTTAGCCTCAGGCTGATCATTTGGAGTCTTCTCTTTTATAGTGTTTTGTCAAACTTGATTACAGCAAAGAATGTGCAGAGAATGCATTGC
This sequence comes from Sardina pilchardus, assembly GCF_963854185.1. Taxonomy (NCBI): domain Eukaryota; kingdom Metazoa; phylum Chordata; class Actinopteri; order Clupeiformes; family Clupeidae; genus Sardina; species Sardina pilchardus. Next base: position 5,942,801 of record NC_085003.1, on the reverse strand, counting down.
CCATATAAAGCCTGAACAACTAAGAGACATTTTGTAATGATTTCATAATTGGAATGTACTCAACTGATGCCGGGAAAAAAAGGTAGTAGAAGTCAGAGCAGGGAAATGAGACATTCCTGGAGTCTGTCTGCACTATATCTTTGAGACATTCACTCTCAGACAAGTCTGTAAAATATAGCATCTCTTTGACAGCTCTCCATTGGCACAGATGTGTCTCCAGTGTGTGAATGGCTCATGTGGCGATGGTAGGGCTTATTATCAATGGTGACCCATAAAACAACACGTGCAGACACAGACAGATCAAAACAACAAGATTTACAAAAGGTTGGATCGCAATAGTCCACTTAGATGTTTTAATGTTCTGTTGCTGTTATCCTCAGATTTTTGCTGCAAAATATTTGATTGGACATCGGATTTGGCAGAATGTGAGCTAAATAGAATCAACAGCAAGTTAGCACGGATCTGAAACTCCCAAGCCACCACTGATTCTGTCAATATTTTCTATACTGAAAACTTGACCAACACTGAGGTTTCTAAGCTTTGCTTCATTTTCATTTTTAAATATTTGACTAACAAGATCATCCGAGAACAATTCAATATCTCTGCCAAATGTGTCCTTACTGACACTTTTCAAAAATAAATCTTTTCTCAGACAAATCAGCATACACCTATCAGAAATATGCACATCCAGTGGATGAGCACACACCTGTATAGACATATATGCTCAATAATAACAGTGCCATGTCTTTTACAGGAGACGCATACATTTACTCCTCTGGTCTAAAGCAAAACAATGTGTCCTCGCACCACAAGACGTCTGAATGCAGTCATGAGTTATGCACTGACCAAGATATCAAAAGGAACTTTCTCTTTGCCTTGCCAAATGCTGTCAGAGCTCTGAGGGTGAGGGCCGTAATAATGTTCAACTGATGCAGCAAACATTGTGAATGGGTCACGGAACTGTCCAACCACATCAGCGTTGTTTAGTGAAGTCGTCCTCATGATTGTGGTATCAGACCATAGATATATCCAGTGAATGATCAGAATTACCACTAGAGCATGAAGTCAAGAGACGTGATACTTTAAAGAGAGCAAAAAAATATTCTTACAGTAGGCTACTACCTTCTATTCGCTTTTCTGAAACTGAGGCTTCACTCTGACAACTGATAATGATCTTTTTGAATCTGGAGATTTTCTAAAATACTCAGGAATGAGCCATCACAGATCACAGCTGGATTTGTTGTATCAGTAGGCTATTCTGTTTTTTGATCGAATAAATTGAAATATATCTTAATGTGTCACTCTGGGTTCATAGCCACGAGTTGTCAGTTCACATTCAGAACATCTCACTGTTGAAAATGCTTTAATTAAATGCCACAAAAGTTAGGCCAAGTGACTCCAGTGATTCTCTGGGCACAGTTATCCTGCAGCTATAACCACAGGCAAAGTTTGTATAAGAAATGTGTGGTGTCCGAAAGTGAAACAGCTGTATTCATTTGAAAAAAAAGAGGAGGGAAGGAAAAAAGCTGAAACAGAGGAACTCCCGGCATTGTTTGCCTCTCAGATTCTTGAAATGCTGAAAACTAGGTCAGGAAAATCAGGTTAAGTCAATTTGACTGTTTCCTGCTTGATGCATGACTATAAATAGGCATATGGTGAAATGCATTGTACGTGTTTTTGCAGGCGTCATACATGTCATTATAGCTGACATCAACAATATGACAAAGTTGATATAAAATCTTATGAAGACATGGCAAACCAAAGGTAAACAATTACAATGATTTGACATCAAAGAGCGAACAACTAGAGTTGAAGTTCAGCCCGAGGGCTAACACCAGAAGTTTGACTCTGTGCTCTAATCGTTTGAAATGGGAAACGCACTCGGAGACATGTAAAAACAATCTCCCAGAATACACACACCAATGTTGGGGCCTACTGTGTTCACAGCGAAAATGGCCTTCTCATACCTCCTGAGAGCCCTTCACACCTTCCCTTCTGTAGCAATTTCCTGAGGAGAGAGAAAGGTCACAGCACTGTTTTCAAAGCCCAAAGGGACTCTGCCAAAACCCAACGGATCAGCGGACGGCTGCAAAAATCACCAAGCAGCTGACTGTTTTCCTTTCCTGGCCTCCTAGGTGTCGTCCCGGCCGGGTCAAGACAGAGTTGGGACACTGCACTCTCAGAACGGAGCCCAAATGGTTAGGCGGACAGTACTGACAATTTCCACTTTGATGAAGGCTACGTTTAATAGAGCTGAGGGCAGAGGAAGAAAAAAGAACAGTTCAGAGCTACAAAAAACAGGGTACATGAAATGGAGAATGACGTTAAGATAAAGGAAAGTGTTTATAGAAGTTATTTGTTTAGGACGACATGTTCCACTGGTGAATGTAAGACAAAGCTTATGTGAACTGTTCAACATGCTGGAAGAATTCAAGGTGTCAGGAGTGAAGCTAGATCAATAAATGTGAAAGAGAGAGATGACATTTTCAGTCTTCGCCACTGGATTAACCGTGACAGAAAGTGCACATTTTGATTACAGTGATATTGGTTTTGGAAAAGCATGGCTATAAAAGGGGAAATCAATATGGCATCAGACAGGCAACAGAGGAGATGTGGCACAAGCACGTGATCTTGAGGATGACAAGTGATCCTTCATGTTGGACCGTGAATCTTTCCACCATTCCTCTGCATCTTAATGTTTGCCTTCGCTCTTGCATATGTTTCAGCAGCTCAGTCACAGCACATCTGCGGGATCGTGGTGAAAACCTTTCGAGCCATCACTTAACAGTCCCGTCACAAAGGGGGCCCAGCGAAATCACGCGCAAGAGGTCTCATATTCAAACCACAACAAATAAGAATGTTGCCTGCTGACCTATAGGTACTGCATATTTTCCTGACAAACATCAAAATATTCCAGGTGAAAACGGAGAACTAATGATCTCCTCTAAGTCAACAGAGCATTAATGTAGTATCATGAAGTGGTTCTTAGAATAATTTCTGATGAAAATGGGCCAGGTGTTGGGTTGCTATTTCGAAGTGATGTGTTATTCATTCAGTGGAGACTTTGTACACTGCCAAATATCCCATCTGGTTTTTTCCTTTGCTGAGTGAAGGATGATGAGCCACTATCATGCCACATAAGAGAGCATGGTCAGTCCAAGGCTTTAGAGAAGGTCAGTTGATAAAGTTACATATTTATAAACTGTCTTTGAGCGAGGTTTCATTCAATACAATCATAATTATTTTCAAAATATTTTGATCAGACGGCCTCTTTGTGAATACTGTATGTCATAAGCTGAAGACTAAAAAGGAAAAAAATGGAAATCCGCTCTTGATGGAGTTGACTCTTCTTTGCTGTCTGCTAACACTGAGGTGCCAGTTCACAGTGAGCAGCCCTCTCAAAATATCATAAATCTTTTCTCAATCAAACTTTATGTGCCGCCAAATGCTCCTCACGCCAGTGGCCTGGACTGGCAATGCGTGCGCGGCTCAGACAGAGGCTTCTCTGCTGCCGTCAAATGCGTCAGTTACGAAATGATGTTTTGCGATGTTCCTTCTGCTCTTTCATCCTAGTTTTATGAATTCTCAAAACGATTGTGCAAAATGATCTGGAAAAAAACACTAGAATTGTAACTGTCTGTATAAATTATTTGAGAAGAATCATAAAGTACACCATATGTGGTGTGGAGCAGAATAGATATGAACTTATTATGATTTGAGGACAGACCACAGATTAGGTAATGGTGAATATCACACACAACATTGAGGGAATTACTGTAGGGTAATGATCGCTGCTGTGTGTGTGTGTGTGTGTGTGTGCACGCGCACTTAGGTATGTTTTACCCATTCAAGTGTAGTTTTGTGTTAAAAAACCAGTGCAAGGCATTCATTCACAAATTAATGATATTATAATGAGCAGACATTAAAGAATGCTGTTTTCGGGGAGAAATACTTGTTCTGGACAAATGGTAAATTTTACCTTGTTATCCAGCTACCCACAGGCTACTAGAAAAATGAAAAATATTCCATAGGGTTGCTAATGCTCATAGTGTCTCAAGTGGGTTGTAAGTCTTCTACATTCTACCCAGTCGAAGGCAGTGTTTTCTTTTTTTTCTTAAAAAAAAAAAAATGGTTAACACTTCACTGGAAAATCCCAACAGACCAACAACATAGGGCAACTGCCACAAGATATAAGTGGATAATGAGGTGACAAGCTACCCTCTGCTATAATATAACAAGGTAAATAGGAAATACTAATGGATATGTTCTGATACTAAGCCAGCATGCCTAGACCTCTCTGATGCGAAAACCAGCATTCCTCTCATGAATATTTCAACACTCAGGAACAGAGAAAAGCAGAGCTTATGTGTCAGTGCAAGTAAAGACGAGCTGTGAGAATAATATAAACAATCTGTAATTCTGGAATGCATTCATATATGAATAGGCTATACAGCCAGGTCATGAAGCATGATGTTGGAAGTGGGATGTATTTACCTTGTGCTTACTTCTTTAATGGACTTTTATGTACAGAAGTACAGATGTGGGGGAGGTGGTCCTAGCGTTGGGTAGGACTCTGAAGCAGGCAGGCAGAAGAGACTAAAATATGTTTTTATTTTCAATGGTCCCACAATTTCTGTTTTGCCCTTTCACACAAGACTATGTTGTGATGAATCATGAGGTAGCCATGTTTTGTTGAACTTGACAATTTGGGTCAACTTCATATTTCTGGAATCCTCCATGACCCCATTTGGTGGAGGGTGACCGTATAGAATAGAGCTAATACAGCCTGGGTGGGAAAAAAGGTTGGGTTGGGTTGGAAAAAACGTCCCACCCAAACAAAGTAATTTCGGAAGCCTGGCTCTCTTAAGACTTTGTTGGGAGGCAGAATCACTTCCTTCTCTGTGTTAATGGGTTGTAACTTGACTGAAACAAGAATGTGTTGTGCATGCATGTGTTTTTTTATTATTATGATGATGATTGTGAGGTATGATGGCTAATGAAAAAAAAAGTTTCACTCTGAGCCATCTAAACCAAATTTTTTTAGGTTAGTGTTAGTCATCCTTTAGCAATGGATGAGACAATGAGATAAAAATGCCTCTTCCAAGGGCAGAGCGAACGCACAACACCCATCTTCGAACGGCCTCCAATTACCATTAACCGATTATACCACTGATCTGCATGCACAGTTATAATTACATCCATGACACAAGGGCTTACGTGCACTCTAAGGATGTAAAATACATTTTAGGCCTATTTCCTAGAATGAAATGTGTAAGAAAAAAATTCTACTTAATGCATTGACAAAGTGAGTATTGTGGCACTGAATGGTCTAAGAACATTGAAGGCTCTTGAATTTTTCGTTTGGCCATGAAGTGTGTCTGTGGGTCACGAATGTCCATTGTCCATGAAATGAGTTTCCAGATGAAAGGTATTCTACCCTTTCATTACAAAATGAAAGCCATTGTGATCACTTGTCAGTCAGTGCTTAGTTAAATTAACACTTACTAGCTCCAGCAGAGAATGTGCTGACACTCTGGTTTGGGGTCCTCCTTCTTCTTCTCAAACCTTCTTCCTGTTTTACCTCCTGTATTAGGAAAAGAAGCAAAAGGTAGCTAGACCATAAATAAAATGTATGGGTCCCAGTCCCTGATCAAGTTTGTGTTTTGCTACATATCTCACAAATCACCTAAAGAAGATAACGATCTGGCGCTGGGTGAACTGCTTTCTCGTGTTCAGGCTCTGGGCTCTGTAAAGCCCCTTAAGGCAATGTCAGATGTTTTGGAGTTGTGTATGTATAATGACTTGAACCAAATTGAAAGTTGGCAATCAATGTTGTATTTTGTTGTGTTGTTTTGTTCAGTTCATGAACCCTTCCTATGTCACATACCAAAAGTCCATGAAAAGTGGTGGAGCATTGTCAAAATAATAATAATAATAATAATAATAATTTAAAAAATGAAGTCAAAAGTTGTCCCTTTGCCAGTTTTACTAAACTTTCATAGTACAGGCGATATGTGGAAATTAGGTCCAATTCTTTCCTAAAGGCATGACATAATAATAAAACAAATGTTCACCAGGGCAACCATTAAATGTCCCACTATAATTAATGAATAAAGCCTACAGTATATTTCACATCATAGATACTCTCCTGAATCAAAGTCTCAGACAAGTGATGTCTACTCTCAGGGATAGCCAGTAGGATACAGTTTTAAATGCATATTCAAAATACAAAATATTTTGCCATTTGCATTTGATATGGTTGAAGAAAATGGCTTCGTATTTCTTATCAAATGTCAGTACCCTGTCGGGTCTGTGCACTGCACCAGCCCCTTCCCTTTTCTACTCGGTCTGTCTGTTCGTTGCAGCTGGGTGGCCGGGGGTGTGCAGGTGTGAAGTTGGGCCTGACATTAGAAGGCTGCGCTCCATAGGGCAGATGGGCTCCCTCTCCGCTCCTCTGTCGGCGTTTTGGTTCCTTTGATTCATACCCTACTACATACATTGTACGACATTTTGCTTTCACTATACTGATATTTATTCAATAAACATCCTTAATTTATGGTTATGTATGTGTGGACCTCCCTTATGTTCCTCATGCTTTGAGCCAAGCATTTGGGACACAACATACTTTAGGTGTGTATTTTTGTAGTTTGAAAATATTGTCAAATATTTTTGGTAAAATCGTGATGACATCATAAAAGTGCAAAAATCAAGCATTCTGTGTTAGTTCTGGCAGGCCGCGCAGTCAAGCCCACTGTCAGCTATCAGTTTCTTATTGACTATTCCAAACCCAGTCAGTGCAGTGATGAAGGAATAGATTCAATAGACCGATATGGAAGGTTTACAAAGTGATTTTATGCCCCCTTTAAAGAGTAGCCTATTTTTTTCAGCATTTTCAAAATACAAAATTACAGTATATTTCATATTTTATTTGAAAATACATTTTAATGTATTTTTGGCATCCCTGTCTACTCCTATGTTTTGATGATCAAGGATTTCAATGACACCACATCATACACACCTCAAGAATCACCATGATCAGGCATGGTTTACCAGCGTACCCACAATAAGCAATGGTAATATTATATCATAGACCTACAAACAGAGTATCAAGTTTAAAATGTAAATATTTTGTGCGCGGTGCTCTGGTGCAACTGGCTGCAGTACCCATACTACCCATCTCTCTCTCCCACTCGCTTCCTGTCAGTCTCTTCACTATCCTGTTGCACAAAAAGGCAAAAGTCCAACAAAAAAAAAATAAAAAGATAAACAGGTTTAGCATAACGAAGGGCATTGTATCTTGATGTATGGTTCATTGCGAAGACTCCTATTTTTTTCTCTTTCTCTTTGGCCAGGACCAGATGTGTTAAGTACAAAATCATAGCTTCCAGTAGACTATATGATTTTACCAGCAGCGGAATAAGAGAATACTGTCTCCACTGTTCAGTGTCCTACTCTGAACAGCTACAGAGTATCCTTCTTAGTCACAACACTCATCACAAACACTCCATTACCATGCTGGAGGCTGCAGCCTGCATCTGGTTTTCATGTGTGTTTTTGCTAAGCACTATATTTCATAAATAACTTGGCTGTTAATTTTTTTTTTGTAAGATCACAGCCTTCTCCCTCCAGAGGCCCGGGAAGGTTTGCCTTTTGTTGCCAAACACAGTGAGCAGCATCCCGGAGGAAGCAGTCTATTGAAGAGGGCAAGTTGCACGTGCACTGTAATGACCTTGTTGTTGTTATCTTGCTCTGTGCGTTTTATGGGGACTTCCTCAAAAACGTGTCTGCCACTGGTCCTTCAGGCAAGAACAGTCTGGAGAAGGGGGTGGCTTACACAGTGAAAAAAGTCCAGGCGCAAGACACTATCACTTCTGGGCTACTGGAATAAACCAACAGTTGCTTGCTGAGTCTCTGTTTAGTTCTGACAAGCTGTTTGGTCTTGACTGGCCCCAGTGAGTCAGACGGCCATTTTGACTGAATGGCTCAATATCCCATGTTACGGCTGACTGCATACTGCTGCTGTGATATCTCTCTCCCTCATAATCCAGGATGATGAAGAACATAAGGGTAATGAGAAACAGTAAAATGACATTAATGAAGGTTATGCTCTACTTGCGCTCTGTGTGATGTGGTATGAATGCTATAGAAACAATTAAGGTTTGAGTGGCTGAAATGGAGGACAAGAGGGTCTCTATCTCATACAAGGATGGTATTAAATTGGTAACTGATTGACGGGAACATGATTTAATGTCATGGATCATATGGATAAACTGGTAGGTCTTCGCACTAACAGAGAAAACTTGGGAAATAATGTATGCCCTTTCATGAACAAGACATTCCCCCCTTGAGGTGGAGAAATCTGGGTGGTAGGCCTACACACTCAATTCACTTAACAGCTAATTAAGAAGAAACAACCGTAAACACACTAACTCTAATCAATCAGTGGGAATCTTCCATCTAAGACCAACGTTATATTTTAGCCTAGGTCTTCATCAGGGTCTTTATTATTGTATTAACATAGTAATGAGCAATAGTCAAACAATCGCTGTATACAAAAACCTTACAAACACAACAGCATTGACCTACAGCATTTTCTTTAAAAACATGCTTTTAAGGGAGAAGTCTGTGATTGTGAAGGATATCACGTTTGTCCGTGCTATGTTTATATTTGATCAAATAAAACACCCCAAAAGCAGACTTTGGGTCTTTGGGTCTGTTCAACATGCACTTACACAGTTTATTAAGTGTTTCTTCTGCGTTGTTTGTGTATAGTATTTAGTTATTTTCACTTTTACCTCTCACTCTCACTCTCACTCTCACTCTCATCTACTGTATGTTTATGTAACCTGCGTTGTGTGGAACCACCGCGGTCCAGCCCTGCACACGCCCGGACTCGAACCCACGAGACAGCAGCACCTCGGGTCGGGAGTCGAGCGCGCTAACAATCCAGCTAAAAGCCCAGGCTACTAGCTTTCATGCCAGCAGCGCTCTTGAAGTGTCTGGGAGTGAGGTTTACTAACGTTCCACAGCATAGCTAACCAGCCAGCACCCGTTACATTTACATACATTTCTGATCGTTTTCTCCAAATCTTTCTGCAGAAATGTATTTGACCTACAGTATGTCCACTGTCCATCTAGGCTCCATGAAAGCATTTATATACATTTAAATGAAGCTAGTAGTGAGTCCTAGACCATGACTGTGTATCAAAATCCTCCTACTAACTTCTAACTGTTTGCCCTGTCTGGCATCTGAGAGGTAAACTCAGTTATGCTGAGCTGAGCCTAAGTCCACCATCCATGCCGGTAATCAACATCTTGAGACAATGGGGCTGGCATGAGCCAGAATCCCTTTGGAACACCTCCAACACCTGGGGAGGTTCTCAGCACTCTCAACAAAACCAGATTACTGCACATGTTGCACAAATGTGATGAGAATATCCCTGGAAACCTCCAAATCCTGTATATGGAATAAGGCCCCATTCAGTTTTCAGAGTACTACAGATGGCTTTAACACCCAAAAGACTTAGAAAAAATGCAACAGTCAAGGTACTGTACGAATAGAACATTTTAGTGTAGCAATAGTAGCCTACTGCTCTCATAGAATGACAGTTCAAGCAAAATAAGAAAATGTTGGGTAACGCTTTAGGCTACTTGAAAGTAAATGATACAACCCTAACCCTAACTTATCATGACAAAAAACAAATGACACTTTATATCAGAAGCGTTATGTCATAAACATGTATGATTTGTTTATAATGTTTATGCTACGTTCATGACACTGCCATGTCACTCTTATAGACACCGCTACGCTACGCTCTAGAATCTTTGATAGACACCGTCAAGTAAAGTGCAATCAAATGTTGGAGTTCTATTGTCACTTATGGGAGCTGTGGGTTAGTTGGTTCTGACCACCTCAATGAACCACTATGCTAAGCTATGCTAACCATAGGTGTGGCAGACTGAATGACTGCATGCACAGACAAGAAGGGTATCATGTTATCTAACTCTGGGGAAAATGGCGAAGAAGCTAATTTCTCAAAATGGCGTGTTGTTTTATGGGAAGAAGAAGATAGTCAGGATTGAGGGGAAGGTTGTGGTAAGCGCTAACTTAATCATATAATGAATCCTGGATGCCTGTATGGCCAGGTGGTTTAATGTTTAGTGTGTTATTAAACAGTGCCTCTTTAATGTCCCAAATATCGGATGTAAACAAGTATTTTCTGAACAAAACAAGCCTTTTGTGTTCCTGTGAGGCCTGCTGAACATGGTGACATCATTTCCTCATTCTTAAAACATCTGCCAAGTCATTTTTAGTGTTTTTGAAGCTACAACGTCTACATCCGACCAGCAAGGCCAGCATCATCACTCCCCCATACGAACACATTCATACTCATACTGTGATGAGTATCTGGGGGATTGATTTCACTTTGAAAACAAATGAGTGTTAACCAATCTTGGATGCTACACCAAATGTTAATGACAGCAAGACCTGAAGACCGCAAGTGGAGTTCAAAGAGATGAGACATCTGCGCTCTTGTGTACTATTGTTGCCAGGTGTTGGTTTTAAGCACACACACACACACACACACACACACACACAAGATATGACCCAACTGGGAGAGGGGGCGAAAAGATCAGACCATTTCTTGGTTGAGACTACAGGCCTGGCACTTTTAACCATCAAGTCTGTGTCAGGTTCACAAGAACAGAGAACCTTACATCAGACTCATTCATGAGATTAATATTCTCAAAGTACTTAAGTTAAAACAGAAGCTCTGTCTGCCAATAGCAATAATATATCCATCCTTCGTATTGGAGGGAGGACTGCATCATATTAGCGAATAAATGGGAACCAGTCTGCCTGTGAGTAATGTTTTTTTTAAAACCGTCCTATCTGTGTTCTGTCATGAGCAGGTGAGTAAGTGTGTGATATTGAAAGAAGACCATAAGAGAGGTGCATACTTACAACTCTTTGAAGTTGGAGATTACATCTTCTAATTTTGCGAATCTTTCCTGTAAAATGTGGATGAGGGTCATACCTCAGAAGGAAAAAAACATATTTCCACATTCCAAACCAGAGGTATAAAAAACAGAACTGTATGGCGTTGATCACGTCTTACAATTTTCGAAAAGGACAGATGACAAGCTTTCTGTAGGAAATCAGACCTGTCTGAAATCAAGCAGCTCATTTCTCAAACTTATTTAACATTAATATTAGCCTACAGAAGATCGTCAGAATAGGAAGATCTGGTGAGCTCTTGCCTTTGTTTCATCAGCTGGCTGGATTTGGTTCTCTGTTATGACTGCTTACTGATGGCAAAAACAAATGTTTCATTTGATTATAATTCATATATGCCTGCTCTCTCTCACATCTTTCCGTCTCTCTTTCCATCCTCTGTCTCTCCGCTCACCATATTCATCACTCTGCTTTCAAACCTCCAGACTTGAAGACTGCATAAATATATGCTCGGCTACTCTTTAAATCTGAAATCATGATTTGCATCATTGAAGTATCATCACTGAGAGGACATGGAAAACATTACAGACCTATGCACCTTTTACAGCAATGTTGGAAAGAATGGTGCTTGGACACTGCATGTTTGTTGCTAGCCAATGTAGACTGTAGACTAAATTGTGGACTGTTAAAACGACTTAACTTTCCACAGAACAAATAATGTTGGCATACTGAGTACGTCAGAGCTTGCCATGCGTGTCACAAATTTCTGACTTCCTTGAAGAGGAATCCTTCCTCTTTTAGAGAAGTGCCACATTATACCTTGTGTCAATACCAGCGGTTGTCAACTTAAATACACAGAAGATCTATTGAGCCAAGAAATACAATGGATGTATTCTGAGATTTGTTTGACTATTCACCTCACAGTTTAAGAGCATTCAGCTCCAAGAACATCATTCAATCTCTAAAGTAAGTAATATAACTAAGGTTTAGAGCAACACAGTGCAATTCTGTCATAAGTCTTGAAATAAAGGCTTCAAACTCATTTAACATTGTTCATCAGGTAGGGACATAAGTACAGTGTCAGTTCTTACTTGGTGTTGCTTTTAGTTTGTCTCTCCTTATTTTTTCTTCTGTGTCTCTCTCAGCTAAAGTCTGTTGTTTCCCACACTTGACCGGTATCACTTCCCCTACAGTATCGAGTGTGATGTGTGAACATGTATTGAGTGTGTTGATGAGTAGTTTTGACTGTAATTCTGTTATTATCATCAAGAGAAATAGAGCAGAATACAGTGTTTAATGTTAACGTTAAACCATAGTGATTATTTATTTATTTTGATATGGATTCATATTCAGAGATTTGTCTTTGAAATGCTACACACACACACACACACACACACACACACACACAAAATACAGATTAGGACAGATACTGTATCTAAACAGGTTTCACCAGTTAGCCCAGGGGTCCAGGGGTGGAAAAATGTAGCCTATTCAAATGATATCATAACATCACCGACATTATTTCTTGTACAGTAGTTGAATAAATATAGATTTTCTTTCTCTTCTGCTTTTCTTTGTATCATGTATTGTCTCTCTCTCAGCTTCAAACAAAGACATAGAAACATATTTTTTGTTATTGTTTTTACAGCCTCTGTCTGCATCCATTTAGTTGAGAGTAAAACAAAAACACTCAGACAGACTAATCTTCACAGAGAAAAAGGGCTATCTTGATATGTCTGTTGTAAATCAAGTCCAATATATTTTTGGCATTTATTTATTTACCAATTTATTTGTTTATTATTGTGCAGCTGTGGAGGAAAGTACGAAGAATATTTGGTTAGTTTTTGATGGTTTAAAGTCAAGTCTCCTGCTTGTCCCACTGAGTCATATTTAATGTTATATGTTCTGAGTATTCCATTCAACATATCAGCTGCAGTGACCATACAGCTGGCCTATGGCCTTCAGCCTCGTGGCTACGGCCGAACAACACCCGTGGGAATATCCATTATTACCAACCCCACTCTCACTTGTGCTATATTGCTTAAGTACTGTATCTTAAACGTACTCTAAAGCCAGTATCATATCAAGGAAAGTGAAAAACAATAATTAACTGGAACCGGGTTGTTTTATTTCAGGATGGATATGTCCTCAACTAGGGAGGTTGACTTCATCACCCCACTCTGTGCTTCAGACAAACCTTCATGCCCCGAGCTGAGGGATGGAGATAGCTATCACGTCTTCATCAGCTACAGCAGTTGTGATTCACAATGGACAGAAAGCCTCATTAGCTGGCTAGAATCCCCTCAGTGTGGTCTTCTGACCTGCTACCACAGCAGAGATTTTGTCCCTGGCTGCGACATCCTGGAGAACATGACCAACTGCATTCAGAAAAGTCAGAAAGTGCTCCTCGTCCTCAGCCAGGACTTTGTGAGGAGTCGCTGGTGTCTGCTGGAGGCCAACATGTCCCTGTTCAGAGACTGTCTGGAGCGCAAGCCTTTAGTTCCGGTGCTGCTGGAACCTGACATCACCGTCCCGCTGCACCTCTGCCACATAACATACTTGGACGCTAAAGACCCGGAGTTCCACAGTAAACTGTTGAAAGTTCTTTGCACCCCCAATCACCAGATGCAGGGTTCTAGGGTGGTGCCTTACCAGCCGCCCTCTGTCTACAGTGGGAAAGCTCTGCAGCCTCTCTCAGCAGTGAATGAGGAGGGCCTCCACAGGTGGGAGGCTGGTGTGTTCAGTGACCAAGGAGTTCCTGAGCAGCTGCGGTTAGTGCTACAGAATGAGGAGAGGTACATCGCAGCTATCAGGATGGTGAACAGTGTCTCTCAAACTAAAGTGTGGCTCCGGTCTCTATCCTCCAGGATTCTGTTTTATTTTCTCGGAATCGCGTTTCTTGTAAGTTTAGGCCCCATGATAACTTATTGTATTGCCGGATATGATGCATCAGCCATAATTTACTTTTTCCCTTTCGTGGCATTTATCTTTAGGCTAAGTTTGTGGCACGTAGACGATGATAAATATATAACACATGAAATGCAGAAGTGTACCGGAGAAGCTAACGTTGCTCTTTCTGAGGAGAAGATTCTAATGGGCTGTCAGTCACGAACCAAACTGTACCTTGTGTATGTATCTTTGGATGGATGCAAGCGCATGTTTATTGAGATGTTCCAGTCAGCCCTTGCTGAGGAAATGTTCCAAAGGGCCTTGCTCAGCTTCTCGTCAGGCTATGCTTGCTGTTTAGCCAAAACGCACTTCCCTTTTGACACTACCACCTCAAATGGCCACTTGAAAGATGGTGTGTGCTTCTGTCAGTATGTCACTCAACAGCTGAAGAAGGATAAGCGGTCATAGGATTCCAGCTAAAGAAATTAATTCTGCGATGTACTCTTGCAAGATCAGTGGACTTCAGTGAACGATGTCGCCATTTTAGTAAATCGTGTGCTCATTAGTAAATCATACACTCATCTTACTAAATTGTGTGCACATTTTAGCAAAGTTTTAATTTAGTAAAACAAGTGCACATTATTATAAAATGTTCTGCCTTCTTTATAGGCATTTGGTATTCTAAGTCTACAATGACAGTTCCAATGGTATCAAATATGCCTTTGCTATATTTACTCCCGCCAACCCTAATTCATTAATGGCTAATTTAGCCCTCGGGCTGTGATGCTTTTATGAGACCAGGGCTGTGATGCATTTATGAGACTTGTCCTTTGTATATGCAGCTCACTGCATGGGACGCCCATCAAGAAGTCATGCGAAATTGACCTCACTTGTCACCACTGAAGTCAACAGGAAGACATGTCCATATTTTTTATTGTCCAGATCCTCCCAAGTGCGAGCCTGGAGAGAAAGTCTGGAAGTGCTTGAATTCACAGGGCCCCAGAGCTGCTGTTTGAAGAGACTGTCCATTTCCTGTTGATCTGAATGGGATGAAAAACATGTTTCCACCTAGGTGGGAATAAGTTGCACACCACCATGTCTCTGGTGTCTCTCTTCCCAGAAAATACAAAGCTCATTAAAGTTAATTTGAAAAAAAAAAAAAAAAACTTGTAACCCTTCAGGGAGTCAGTGTCCCCCATGGCTTCTACAAATTTGTAAAAAAAAAAAAAATGGTTCACCTCACCAATAAAAACATAAATACAATATTTGTATTTATACAATCTTTGCTGGGCAACCACAGTGTCATGCAGTGGGTGGCTCCTGTTTCTGAGGATAGATTTCATCCTCCTCCTCATTTTCTCCTCCACCAGATCTCCTATAGAAACCACCCTCCTCCCCAACACTGACACACACTTCCTGACCAGTTTGTCCAATCTGTTATGGCCCCTGGCTGTCATACAGCTGCCCCAACACACCAGCATGTCATTGCAGACCTGGAGAGATTTTAGTTTCCTGAGGAAGAAGAGCCTGCTCTGACCTTTCTTGTAGGCTGCATCTGCATGGACTGACCAATTTCCACAGGTAGATGGTGTGCCTTACGCATCCCAAAGTCCACTATCATCTCCTTGGTTTTGGCTACGTTGAGGACAAGACCATTGCACCTGCTCCAGGTCGTGAACTCTGAGATGACCCTCCTGTACTCCGCCTCATCTCCTCCCCTCACACAAGCGTCACAACAGTGTCATCAGAGTATTTTTGTATGTGACATGATGGTGTTTTGTATGTGTCTGATGTGAATAGGGTGAAGAGGAAAGAGGATAGTAGTTTCCACGGTTTTTGAGACTGTGTTCCCTATAGTCTGACGTACTTTGGCCGTTCTGTTAGGTAGCTGATGATTCACTCAATGAAAGCAGGCTCCATGCTCAGATTCTCGAGTTTGCCTCTCAGGATCTGAGGTTGGATAGTGTTAAACGCACTCGAGAAATCAAAGAACATCAGCCAAAGAGCATCAGTTGTGGTATATCTCGAAATTTTTAGTGACATATTGCAAGGCTGTCCCAGTTTCAGTCGTCCAACCAGTTTTGAGTAAGTAGTATCTATGCAGATCTTGATCACAAAAGCTCAACTTCCTGACTTCTGCCTGAAACAGGCTCGCTACAAGACAAGTGTCTGCTTCTTTGCACATGTCTTCACTGTTAAATAATCGATTATATTAAAGTTACATAATACAAATCCATCTGAAGTAACACGTTCACTGAGAAAGTCCTGAAACAGATTCAAGACAAGTGTTTGTAATGTACGGATGTCCTTGTCTTCACTGCTAAATAATCCATTATATTAAAGTTACATAATAGATACAAATCCATATGAAGTAAGAAGTTTGCTGAGCTAAAGAAATCCGAACTGAACTCGTGTAGAGTGCACTGCAGTGCACTGATCCATGCCGATCCCCAGTGCTCTTGTACAGCATTGGCTCTGTTCCTGTTGTGTGCACTGACATATCACACAGTGTCAGACATGCATTTGCTTTAGCTGCACTGCTTCTAACCCAACCAATGTAGATATTGACTTTTCCGACCTCCTATACTTTAATTTAAATATGTGCTCTTTTCTTTTTGCTCTGTGTACCATGCACTTTCAATCAATATTTCTATGCGTCTTTACAACAGCCGATAAAAAGTTTCAGGAAATGAAGCGTTGAGATTGGACACATTATCAGGAGACGGCCCCATGACAACCAATCATCCCAAGCTCCAGTGGCTGTGCTCTCCCGATCTTTATTTGCAGAAATCTGAGGTGAAGTCTGGGTGAGCAATTTAATGACAAGTGACATGTCTGATGAAGGATAACAAAGAACAAAATATTGCACTGTATATGACGCACATCTCCACCTGATTAAGCCTCTTAAGCATTTGGAACACAAGTGGTGATGCTATTTAAAACCTGACAAACATTTACAGTTTAAATCTCCACTCAAAGAGGATATTGAACATGTTTTAAGAATGTCAAGTTGTCTTTAATCCTGCAGAGGCTGCATGAGAAGGAACAACTTTTCAAGTTTTTTGTATCAAAACAAATTGAGTTTGGATAGGTGTGGAATGTGTCTGGGGGCTAAAGGGTCAGTGATGCCAGAGGAGTGGGATTAAATCAGCTATGTGAAACCTCTCATGTTGGAGGACACGTCTTGAAATAGGGATTACAAAACAAAAGCTTTGAGAATGAAACAACACACATTTTGCACCCAGTTCAAAGCTGCACTCCTTGGTGGCATTACTCTCACACACGTGCGCACACACACACACACACACACACACACTCTCTCTCTCTCACACACACACACACACACACTCACACACACGCATACACGCTTGCACGCACGCACGCACACACACACACACACACACACACACACACTCACACACACACACACACACACGCATACACGCTTGCACGCACGCACGCACGCACACACACACACACACACACACACACACACACACACACACACACACACACACACACACTCACACACACACACACACACACACACACACACTCACACACACACACACACACACACACACGCATACACGCTTGCACGCACGCACGCACGCACACACACACACACACACACACACACACACACACACACACACACACACACACACGTGAGGGTGTCACCTTATGGGACTGCCAGTTATATCACACATCCCTCACATCCAACTCTTTGGTGGCTTGCCAGGGCCAAGGCTGTGACGCCATCGCTATCCCCGCTTGGGCCCCGGCCTACTTCAAAACCAGAGCCAACATGCCCCTCAATTCTGACCACAAGACAGTCTATGATCAAGAGACATCAGTGAGAGGAGCTCTCTCGGGGGTCCACGCACATCTCTCCACCAGCCATTCCTTTGCTGCAATGTCCAGATGGGAGAGGAGATTGTGTAACCCTAATCTGATCATCTGTCCTCATTCGCAAATTTATCAGGAACGCAGTATTTAATCTGGCAGCAGGGCAGGTATTTTACACGTACCCCCATCTGAGTGTCTTATTAGACTCTTCCTTAACAAGGGGTGAAAAGTACAGCAACTGTATTGTCACAGTGCTGGGGATTTATGGACGTTTTCCATCCCTGCTCACTCTCCATGATAAGAGCTCGGATGACACGTGATTAATTATTTGGAGAGTGGTCGGCATCGGTACTGTTTTGCAATCCCTCTGTTAGCAAATCTTGTAGTAGTCTTGTGAAATCACACGTGAGAAGAGGGTGAAGAGTTGAATTTATGCTCTGAAGTTTCAAAATCAACTCAAGCGTGTGTGGACGTCTCTTGAACCATAAACATGCTAGGCCAACTCAGAATCAGGCATTTGGCAGAGACGTCTATTCTAGCTTACAGTACATCTAGGGAGGGAGTTATCTGTGGGTGCAATGACGGTTTCCCAACAGGGAGCACTTTCATGTTATTTCACATCTCCTTCCTTGCTTAAAAAAGTCTTAATAATGTAAATGAATGTGCTTCACAAATGGCAGACCTATGCATTTAGCAACGAACAATTTATATACAAATTAATAATTTTCTTGTAGTCTCTGAGTTCACTTGGAACGGAAGGTTCACCTGTGTAAACAATAAGAAGCCATAGTTATCTTTCAGTAAAACTTTGAACACTCTGTTCAGGGTAGAAGCCAGACACATTATTACAGTTTTTCTCGATTGTTAACACACATTTTCTGAAAACATGCCTCATATTCTCAGAACTCTACACACAAATCCAAAACAACACACACAATGGGCAAAACTCACCAATTCTCCTGCAAAATGACACTTTACCTTCAAAACAATGTAATTTCTCCTCAAAATGCTCTTTTGTTCTCAAGAGACACACACAAACCATCATATATCAAGACACCTATAAGGACCAGTTGAACACTGATGTGCTCAGTGTAAAACACTGCGATGAATTTGTAAAACACTTCTTCTCCATTCATTATAATGACTTGGGCCTTTTTTTG
Organism: Sardina pilchardus; assembly: GCF_963854185.1. Taxonomy (NCBI): domain Eukaryota; kingdom Metazoa; phylum Chordata; class Actinopteri; order Clupeiformes; family Clupeidae; genus Sardina; species Sardina pilchardus. Next base: position 5,923,946 of record NC_085003.1, on the reverse strand, counting down.
CTCAGTGTTACACTACAAACAGTACTACAAACAGTAGATAAGTTTATACAGTAAGTTGATATGCTTACCCTATCAATATTTTGAAATATCTCATTGTTTTCTATTATTTTTCTTTGTATTTGCCGTAATGTTATGCTGTTTTTTCTAGGACAATGATCATGATTTCAGTTTCCTGTTCAGGAGACAGAAGCCCTTGTGTACTGTAAACTGTGTAGGAATACAAAGTAGGATTACTTTCCCCAAATACTTGAAACATACTTTATTTTTACAGTCCTACAGAACAGCCCACAGCCAATACTGTACTGTGCTCATTGAGCTGTATTGTACTGTCCGGTACTGTACTGTATTGATACGCAGCACTGCAATGTTCTAGTGGCTCGGATCTCATCAGAGATTTTGGTCCTTGGCCTCCCCATCCTCCTCCTCTTACTCTCACTCCTCTGGCTCTGCCTCTGCCTGTACTACTACTGTAATACTAAAGCTCTGATTGCTAATTGTAAGACTGTGTGACAGGAGTTTGCCCATCTGATGAGTCAGTGTGCATGGTAGGGCAGTTAGCTTTAGAATTTGAATGGCAGTGTGTTCTTTGTGAAAACAAGAGATTTTCTTCATGAAAATTGTGTCTAATGCACAGAATTGTGTGTAGTGTTTTGAAAACAGTGTGTTATAGAACTGCAATTTGAGTGTAAAGCCGAAATTGTGCTTATAGTTCAGCAGAATCGGTTCAGGAGGTTGGTGCATGAGCTACATATTACTGGAATTGTGTCTCAAGTACCAGAAATTGTGTGTAAACAATTGAGAAAAACTGTATTTGTGTTCATAATTCTCTATGGTTTCAGTTTTCAGTTGGATGATTATTTGAGTTGTTCAGCTTGTGTTCATGTCAGTTACACAGATTTTCATCTGAACGTTGTTATCAGCGTAAGCCTGGGCTAAGCTCTACAAAAGAGGTGGTCTTGAATAAAGACAACACAAAGGCTCTTGATTAACGGAACAGACATAGAAAGCCAGGGCTCTTGGCCACAGGATTGCAGTGAAGTAGTATCTTTCCTCAGTGTCACAAGGTGAATGCCATTTTGATTAAGTGCTCCTCGAGACATAGTTGGATGTTTCCTGTAATTGTGCAGGTCAAACTGCTCTAGTCTCCACATTTGAGACTGTATGGGTAAATTGGTGCCCTATCAAAGGATAAGAAAAGGACACAGAACATTAATCAGTGATAGAGCTCTCACTAACTGCATAAGCCTGTATTTAAGTTGCACAAAAAAAATAGGAATTGATAAGAGTAATTCATTTTATTTAGCCAAATTGAATAATGCAAAGTGGATAATATTCATGCTAATAACCCCAATTGTTACACCTATACACATGGACTATATGCAACAAAAAGCCATGGCCATCATACAACTCAGACAAACATCCTTTCAGGTCATCTGTGGTCATTCAAGATTCAGCACAGCTTCATCTGTTAGTATTTACATCGTTTAAACTCCTCAAAACATGGACGTCACTGAACCCCTGATGTGCTTTGCCACTTCGGTGGAACGGCCCTCATTCACATCAGAGTTCTGAACCATTATCAAAAAGCACCTTTCAGCACCAACAGAGCCGTGCCACATTCCTCCCAAACACAATGATGAGAACATGATGAAGTGTCAGAGGGCACATGCCGTGTGAAATATCTCCATTCCGCCCGCCGCTTTGAAGGATAGAGGTGTCTGATGAGGTCTTGACAGGTGGTGGATGAGAACACATAGGGCTAAGCGACTGCACACTATAAGGCATAGGACATCATGGTGTCTTTGAGAGCGGTATGGGGCTGCTCACATGATATGGATAATGGTCTTTGAGGCTCAGGGAGTTGAAACGTTTTTAGTGTGGACAAGGAGATTAGTATATTACTTCTGAGAGTACAGTGCAGGCCTACTGCTGAGCAATATGTCACAGGAACAGAAATGGATCGCTGATGCAGATGACAGTTGCTGTGATTTAATTACACCCCAGAAATTCAGAAGTGATAGAGCTAATGAGAGGGCACCAGGCACATTACTGCCCGACTCATGTTTCCCCATCACAGACAAGCTAGACTACAGGAGTTCTTTCATTTTGCCTTCAGAGAAACACCATGCATCTCTCTGCTTTCTCTGAATAATCAGGTTAAAATGTCAGAAAATTGATTTGGGCTCAGGCCTGTCCTTGGTGCAGATCGTCCAGCCACAATTTAATAGATTATATGATTCTTCCCCTTTGCTGGTCCTTAAAAAAAAAAAACAAAAAAAAAAAACATAAGCTACAATCATATTTGTAACATTGACCCAAGGTAGTTTACTTTGCCCATTTGTGGATTCTACAGCTGTAAAAATGTTAAGCATCTTTGAAAATATGACTTTACAGGCTGCTGAATTTCAAGAGATTGTCAGACAGTCAAGGACACAGACAGAAAAGTGTCCACTTTCAGGGGCATCCGACAGTTCCAAAATAAAATGTACTCCAAGGCCTAATGCCGTTTCCTGTATAACAGATTACACACTACACTGAACCAAGTCTGTCTGACCACACCATCGACCATGCTGACGGTGCTGATTGCAACACAACCCATACAATCATATTCAAGGCCAGCAGAGTGTCCATCGACTGATAATCTACATCTGCGCTTGACGGATGCAGAATTGATTTAAGAAATGTCACATCAACGTTAAAACAGCGAAATAAATAGTATCTGTTTTTCAGCGCACTAACCCTTGGGAGGCCTGAGGATGGTAAACATTTTCTTGTCAGGCATGAGAGGAGAAAAGACAAAGACAGTGGCAAGCTGAAGAAAAGGCACAGTGGAACACTGATTATCCAATCAGCGCTCAGCATCACCAATCAGCGCTCAGCATCACCTGTGCAGCAGTCATTTGGCCAAGGTCACCTGATCCTGCACCACTCTTAAACTTGGACTATCTATCTATCTATCTATCTATCTATCTATCTATCTATCCATCTACTGTATCTATGCAACATGTAAACTTGACTTGTCACATGGGACAGCCATTTAGCATGTCTAGACTGCCTCCTTTGTAACCTACCTTTTGTTCTTGCTTTCTTTTTCTTGGCCTTTTCTTTGGTCCTGTAATTTTGCCTTGCCCTTAAAACTCGTCCACAAAACACATTACACACCCAACTCTGGTGGATAGTTTGTCTATGCCCATTGGTCATACCCTCTATGTCCCAACAATCACTTACACTGACCAGAAATTATGTTTGTCTTATCCGGTTGGTGCGAGAACAAAATCAATTAATACATACATCCCAAACATCCCAGCATGCATCTCCTCTGGACTGGTGCTCTGAATATAATGATGCAGGGGGAGGACAAGCATCTCTGGCCATCCTGACAGCTTTAATGGCACACACAAATCTAAACCAAGCGCCACGGAAACAAATGCATGCCTCCACTTGGGCATTATTTAAACATAAATTGTCAACTTAAATTTAATCAGTTAATTAAAATTGTCACACCACTGAGTAAATAAATGGATTTATACTTTGGAATGTACTGGAAGTCATGCCAATGTCAACACCACGTGCATGAGTTAACTGTTGTTTAGCACCAAGAGGAAGGCTTCATGCCCCTTTCTTCTCTCTCTTTGACGTTAGGTGCCTGGAACAGATACCACTGTTGTGAGTCACTTTACAGGAATTTTAATCCTGTGCCATTTTTTGATAAACACAAAATTTGGAGGTAATTTGTTCATTGCAGGACATCCTGCCAAGCTTTTGTTTCACCAGTGGACAACATTTGGGCCTGGGATTTACTTGCGTATTGACCAATGGTTTGTGTACATTTACATACACAACGTACTGCATTATGAATGAAACCTTGCTTCAGTACTAAACAGTCACTACATGTACATGTATATCTGACCACAGAATTCAGACCCAGAGTCTTAAATAAAGCTGGTCCTGCATGCTCACGATCACATCCTGCACCTATAATATCACCTCTAATGACCATATGAATGCTGCATCTGGTGTATGTGTCGTGTTTTTGAGGATGTACACGACCAGTGTGCCAAATGGACATAGGACGTGGCAGCCACAATGCATACCTGCATGCATTGTTAAAAGCAAGTGTATCCCAGGCTTTAGAATGGCAATTCCACCTAGTGTTTCCTGAAACTAAAAAACCTGACTAATCTTTTCCCGAAACCTGATTACATCCTAGATGGCCCTTTACAATGGGTTCCTGTAAGCAAATAGCAGATAGCTGTAAAAAGTGGATGACTGCATATTTAACAACAAAACCAGCTTTCAAAGTGGATAACTGCATATTGAGCAATTTTCTGGGACAGCACCAATGTTGTGATTATACACACTGTATCCTCTGAGGCATTATTTTTTCCCCACTCCTTGTGAAACTGAAAAAAGAAGCACGTCCAATAAAATAAGTCAGATATGATTGATATGAGACAAAACAAGCAAAACTAGAGATCTCTCAAGAGTAGACCCTTGAACCTTCCCTCACAATACGCCCCTGGGTGAGTTCTTCATGCGTTGAGGTTACACTAACACAATCCATCATTCTGACGAGGATGCTCACCAAGGCCAACTCTGCTCTCATAAAAGTTGTCATTAAGCCGGATCATTATCGGTGAAATGTTGCCGAGAGAATTCCACGAGTATTAGAGGGAGGACAGGACAGAGAAGGGAAGGAGAGCTAAAATGGCAGCCGCTACCCACTCCCCTCTGCCCTAATCTGGGCTCACAGGTTGGTATGCTCCGAGCGCAGTCATGGCACACTCCCAGTTGGGTGACTGGCCAAAGCGAGGTCTCCTGAAAAGAAGCCTCGGCCTGGAAAAAAAATGCCACTCCTGGGAGACGTGATGTAATACAGGCTGCTCAGGGTGAAAGTATGTCAACAAAGGAAGACAGTGTAGTGACACACTGTCTCTCTGTCATCATTACTCATGAAATCAGCACATAGTGTTTGTCATGGCTCAGCCTTTTGGATTTTGCTCACAATGTAGGAAGACAATTCCTGGACTTTAGAGGAATCTTGGCCCTTTCAGCACACTGCTTATCACATTTTCCAGAGGAGCAACCGTTTGACATGATTCCATTTAGGTGTGGATAAGTTATGCCTCTCAGAGGCCATGCTCATTAATCAGTAATTCAACACTGCTGGCGAATTTATGGAAATCTTTTGAAATATGCTTTAATGGTCGGTGCAGTGGCACCTGGTCATGCACTATTATGTGCATGATATACTGTAAACATTCAGAACATGCCACATGCCACATGCATAGAAAATAATATGTTATTATTAATATATGAATAATTTTATGGGAGGAAAAAGGGGGACTTGAAAAAGTGCTGACGTCACCGGTCAGTATGTACTGTATGGCAGTTCATTCCCATAGTATTTATGAATTTCACAGCTCCCTGTGAGACCTCTGGCAGTTGCATGTGTGTGTGTGTGTGTGTGTGTGTGTGTAATACATTCTGCTCGTGTCATATATTGCACCTATGCTTCTGTGCACTCCTTCAGGAACAGGTACTTCCTTTGTTGATTTGAAGCACTTAACAACCCATTTGACACGTGACATATAACTCACATCTCTCGTAATAAGGGAGGAAACATATGGAATGTGGAATACAACGCCGGCCAATATTTACGGAGGGGGACTGAAGTTAATGTATTTTTACTATGATGTTGCTGCTGTAGTTTTACTATGGTGTTGCAACTAATGTTTTCTTTCAACACAAGACGATTATAGACAGGTAAAGCTGACTCATTTGATCATTGTGTATGGTATGGGTCAAGTGGACTGTACTCTGTGAAACTGCAGAAATTACATAAGACTCCCTATTCAAATATAGCATACATACGTGTAATGCAGAAAAAATTATGCTGTGAAATTCCATGGACCATTTGTAGGCACTGGCATTGGCCCTTGTAGCCTATCCATATGCACCGAGACACAAACCAGTACACGCAAGCAGAACTCTGCACATGCAAGGAGACTGTTGTTCCCACATAAGCAAGCAATGAAATATTACAAAGTATACATGTATTAAGAGTTACTGTCACATGTTCAACATCAGCTGGTAGGAGAAAAACAGAGATGATGGACTGAGGAGAACAACTTCAAACATAAAAGTGCAACGTGAGCTTTTCTGTGTGTGGGGGAGGGGGGGCGACGACGACAGCATGAGCCAAGCATGAACCCAGCCTTGGGTTGAGGTCTGTGTCCAGCACAAGGAGTACTCCCACTCATGCTCACAGTTATCTATAGGTCATGTGTGTTCTGAGGACAGATAAACAACCGCATCTGCTGTGCCTCCTCACAGGACACTGCATAATCCATCTGGACTAGCCATTCGTGAGAAGACACTGGTCCCTGTTGTGGGGAATACAGGATGTAGGCTACCATCAACATCCCAGGAAGCTCAGTGCATTGTCCCCTGAGCTTCACTGGCAAATATGCATTTTGGTTTTTTTTATCCAGCTTTGCTGTTTCACACTTGAGCTTTACTTCCTGTAAAACATGTACGACGACCAAAAGGGGTCAAAGCTATAAGGCTGCCATTAAGATCTTGGCTTAGCTGCTATAAAACCCTCAGAACGTGAGAGACTGACCGGTTTGCGGGACAACAACAAGTCAGAGAAAAACACGTCCGCTCGTCCCCCGGGGCCAGCACTTGTGCCCAGACGGTCACAGGCAGGCGGGCACTCTGGGACCCGGTCGGCGCGGGCGCTCCGGCTTAATCATCAATCTCGGACCGGCATGGCCCAGCGGAGCGTGGTGCACCGGCCAAAAGTCGCTGAGGGAAAAAGGAAGCATTTTAATTGGCCTGCGATAGGGGCAACCTGGAAAGGGCCTTGCGCTCTGTTATCGCAAGGCACTTTCTCCAGAGGGGCCTGGCGGCGGCTATTTCTGGGCACAGCACGCTCGCTCCGTGTCCTCACGGGGAGGCGTCAGGAGAGGCACCGCTCGCTCGTGCAGACACGAGAGCGATAACAGGCCAGAGAGCGCGACCGTTCTCGCCGCCCCCCCTCCGATAGCCGACAACAGATTTTCGGGGCTGATATGTGGCGCTCATAAAAAACAGCTATTTATGCTTATTTGCTTTCACTGAGGCCCTGGGCCTGTTTTTCACCACGTCAGTGAAGGCTGCTCTGGGAGGCCGCAGGACAGTGGGGGAGGCTGTCAGCCGACATAACTCAAACTCTGGACTGGACGCCACACATGAAAACAGAGCTCGGCGTGCGCTCACAGGATTGGCTGAGATACGGCGGTCGATGGTGGCCATCGTAGGAGAGTCAGGGGTGGTATGTGGAACCATGCTGTGTGCCGTGCTCCACCACTCAGCTACCACTCTACAGTCTACTAGACCCTCAGCTGGGCCCAGATGTGTGGACATGTGAGCACATATCTGAATGTATTTGGGCTTCTGTTTGTGTGTGTGTGTGTGTGTGTGTGTGTGTGTGTGTGTGTGTGTGTGTGTGTGTGTGTGTGTGTGAGAGAGAGAGAGAGAGAGAGAGAGAGAGAGAGAGAGAGAGAGAGAGAGAAAGAGAGAGAGAGTAGGTTGTTTGTGCCAGTTGGAATGTAAGCAATCTTGCCTTGTTTCTACCATGAAATGACTTGGCAGAAGCAGCGGACATGTGTTCCATTTGAGTGAAAAATAGGAAGGGAAGAAGCTCCTCCCGTGTGACCAAGGCATAGAGGGGTGGAGGCGCGGATGGGGCGTGGGGAGGAGAGCAGAGGAGTGCATGCAGAGTGGAGGAGAGATGTCTGACTCAAGGCAAAACCCAGCGTAAACCCTCACGTCTTCTCCTTCACATGAGCTCAGCTCCACGGTCACAGTTTCCCATGCGCCCCTGTCCAGACAGAAGTTCACATGACACCCACAGCCACAGGAGGATGCGTTTCCCTGGCAGTCGGCTCATTGTATCATCCCCAACAGAATGACGCGTAATGAGGACTCGAACGGTGCTATTCTTGGAAGGCATTCCTCTTTGTGGCCGAATTAAGTCGTGACTTACATGAAAGGGGAGTGAACTGTTGAGAGAGTGGGGTCCGAGTGGACGTGAGGCCAAAAAACCTTTGGGACCTTTTGGACTGGGATAAAAGATTAGAGATACAATATCCAGACAGGGCTAGTGGAGTGATTTCCATTTGCAAGAGCATGTTATTTACGCAGGGTTCATCCCATGTGGGCTGAAATCTGAACAGTGTTTATAGAGAGCTGGAAATCCTAAACTTTTGTTGTGTTTTTTGTTGTGTGAACATTTTGGAAGTAACTCCTGAAATTGGACAGAACGCACAGGGGGATTAAAATGAAAAACAAATCCACATATCTCCCAATAGCCCATAGTTGGAGGGTAAGGACATAACCCTTGAATCCACATCAGTTGCTGTCAGTAAATTTGATTAATGTTTTTTCCTATTGTTATTTCATATTTAGTTGGATTTGTGTTCTTGCTTTTCTGGTTTTAGGAACATAAGATCACTGAATTCCTTGGTCAGTACAGAACATGCTTAAGAAATTGACCCCAATTAGATTGCAATTAGGGTGAAATTGAGAGGGGTAGGAGGGCTGTTTTTGGGAGAGGGGTATTATCATATCTAGGGGTTAAAAAGTGACCGCAGGAAGGTGCGTGTGAATCACACATAGCTGTCAAGATCACGAAGACCTTAGCAATGATAAATGGCATAATTATGGCTCCCTTTAGATTGCAACAAATGACCAGCTGTTCACATGGCGTTTGTTTCTACAGCTATTTTTAGCTTTTTGACACAGTTCCTCCGGTGCAGACCAACATACATCAGCTTGTGTTTATGTTTTCTGTGAGTAAAGGGAGTTCTTTCTAAGAACATCTCAGACTATTAATATATATTTGAAAAACATATGTTCCGTTCTGCTCTGAGATGCTGAGATTTGATGAGAAACACAACTCTGAAACGAATGACAAACAAAAAAAATGTGTTTGTATATTTTTAGATTATCTAAAAATATACAAACACATTTTTTTTGTTTGTCATTCCTTTCAGAGTTGTGTGTTTCTCATCAAATAACAATATAACAATATTATTGTTCTCTGTGTCTTTTAGTAGATGTTCTTATACATAAGCCTGTCATCACTGACCGATAACACTGACTGAAGCGAATTTACTGCAGCTATTGATTTTCCTTCATCATGTCTTGAACAAGTGTGGATTGAATGAGCAGTAGCAATTTAATTAAAATGCTCACAAACCCATAATGTAACATGAGATTACAGTGATGAAGACTAGCTAGAGTATCCTGTCTGGATTATTGAAAATGCATTGGTCTGTGCTGTAATCAATGTCCATGTCAGTGGCCATATCAGCTGTCTGACATGCTCTAGTTATACAACAGTACAAATACAACATGTCCTGCCTAGCTGGAGCCGTGGTGGTTGGAAATCTTGGCAATACAAAGACAGTCTGACAACGTCAAATAAGCCTGTGTGGTTAGATTTTCATAAAGTTCCATGATTGCAGGTTATATAAGCCCGTAACCCTACAGGTGTATATGTCATTGACCTATAAAAAAGGGCAGTCCCTGTTTGCTGAGCTTTCTCTATGGCACTTGTACAGAAACTAAAGCACACATATCAACACATAAAACTTACGTAAGTCTTCATTTATTGCTTTTATCGATCTCCAACAGTGTGTCTGCTGTTCGGTTGAGTTTGGAGCAAACTCATAAAAACTGAAATTGAATTTCCTTCTTCGTCTGCTGCTCTAAAGTTGGTCTTTCAATCAAATTTCAATAAAATGCTCCAACAGTCTGATTATAATTGTTTAACCCACCATCAAGGTGGTGGGGCAGATCCAAGAAATGTTAAGGTTTTTGCTTTAATATCCATTTTAATTCTAAATGATGGCCTGTTAGAATAGAAATTTTGACACCAAATTTATACAATGTGTAATGCAAAGCTACATATGACGTACATGCAGTAAGTTGCGATATACAACATATCATTATTTGGGGTATTTGTTATCGTTATTTGTTATCTCGTTATTGATAGTTTTAGGTGATCATTTTATACTGTGTGTGTGTGTGTGTGTGTGTGTGTGTGTGTGTGTGTGTGTGTGTGTGTGTGTGTGTGTGTGTGTGTGTGTGTGTGTGTGTGTGTGTGTGTGTGTGTGACTATTTATACATTATGTGGAGTGGTTTTATTTTAACACAGAGTTGGAAAAGGGAACTGTGGGAAAACAACAGTAGACTGGAGAAACTGATGAGCATCACAAAAGATATCCGAGCACACTGGCCCTTGGATCTGCTACTTACTGCTGAGCCAGAGTCCAACAAATAAAATAACAACACAAATAAAGCAGCAATAAAGCAATTTCCTGAGACTTGCTCAAATGTAAACTAGAAGACAACTGGTGGGGGGGTTATCGTAATCTTCTCCCTCCCATGCAGTTCCAAAGATGTCTCCATCATTTACTCATGCTGTGAAACAATACTTTCTCCCATGTTTGCTCATTATTACGACATCTTGTGTTTTGATTGAGTGAGAGGCAAAAAAAAAACCTTTCTGGGGCAATCAAGACATGATTGACTTAATTTAACACAAGATGCAACTTTTTGAAAGTTCAACTGGCAAAAACCTCAACCTAACCTGGTCAGAGAATCACCAAACTTTGCCTCCAAATCCATTTTATCAGCACCGTTTGGATAGTGAAGGGGAGAGCATACAGGTTGGGGAGATACTGTATTTAAAATTTTAAAATTTAATATGATTGACCTCAATACAGAGGACGGTCATTGGACAAGCTTATCAGTGTAATAAAGAAAATAAAGAAAAACTAGTCATCTTTCCCACACACTCCAGCTGAGAGGTTCTGCAGCCTTTTACAGTATATTCCACACATACTGTAAAACAAACAGGACTTTCTACTGGCTTAAAGTTGAGAAGCAAATGACATACATACTTCCTCAATTTATTAGCTGACCTTTCCCTTTAAGACTTAGTTGGGGGGGTATTATGTAAAGAATGTCCACAGGTTTAAACAGGGCTTTAATCACAGAAACGTTCTGGAACAAATTTCACCTCAGCGTGAGCATTTTCTCTTCCCAGACACACTGCTTACACGCTTGACACTGAACAGGCGATCGCTGGGCAGGAGCTTCCGTCACTAATGAAGTATACTGAAGCAGGGAAAAAGCAGGGAAGAGATGGGTGGTGTAAACGAACCACTAGTGTTAACCCCACAGAACACAGAGCACAGGGCAAAGCCATTTACTGTCATTGCTGAGAGCAGAGAGGTAGTCACCAGGGACGAAGCAAAGGAGCACACACACTCTCTCTCTCTTTCTCTCTCTCTGCACACACACACACACACACACACACACACAAACACCCTGCAGGCTGAATGGGCTATTGTCTGCACCAGTTCTCCACTCATTTCCTCATAGGAATGTATCGTCCTCTGTTCAGTAGTGTTGCTCTACTGCGAATTGTGGCTCCACTGAGAAGAATGACTCACCCTGACACCGACAAAATGTCACGTAAACAAATCCACAATAACTTCACTGGAATAACTCAGTTGAAATGAATTTGAGGTTCCCGTGAACACGGGTTTAAGGTTACATCTGGCATTGCTGAAATAATTGCTATAAGTCAAGAGAACATTTTGTGGGTAGGCACACAGTTTAGGCAAGTGTCATGTTAGTAAGACATGGCTATTGTTGTGTCCTAAAAGGATTGTAGTGACCTATAGGAGGAACCACAGTGTTGCTGGAAATGAGCTCTTAAGAGACTTCATATGCCAATCATACTCAAAGTTTGGATAAATATTGCGTGCCTCCCAAAACAAAATCCACAGAGGTTCACAATGAATCATCTCAAAAGGTTCCCCTCAAAACCGTTTTTTTTTTTTTTTTTTTACTGCATGTAATGGAAAAGTCCAGAACATAGCGGATGAACTGCAGTCAACATTGTGTTGGGTGATGAGCTGAGGAAGGATGGGGACTGACCACAGATAAATGAGACTGTCCTCTATAAAAACCCAAGCCTGCTTCCCATGTCAGCGGGGACCTGTAGGAAATAAAAAGATGGAATTAGACAAACACGCCTTGGTGCTCCAGATGCTGACAGCAACAGATTAGCACAGAGTCCCATCTCTCCGCGCAGGGAAACCCTCTGGCCTGAGAGGCTGGCTTAGCATTTAGAGTGATCTGGGGAATTCACACAAAAAGAATATTGCACAAAATGTGTACACGAATCTCCAGATGACTACAAGATTGACTAGGCCTTTTCAATTGATGCTGGCACTATCTTTTGGAAAGCAGCGCCCTGCAGCCCTTTCCCTGGGAACTCATCTCATTACCAAAACATGGAATTGAACAAAACTCAAAATATTCGTCTGTACTTTCCGGTCACTCATCTAAATCAAGCTGTGTCTCAAAAGACTATGACATATAACATACAGGCTCTGACTGGAAGTACTGGGAGACTACGATAATAATATTTTCTGACTACATACGTTTTTAAAACCAATATTGAGTTGAGTTCCATTCTAAAAAGTTAGTCCATCAGGTAGTTTTCTCAGAGTGTAGGATTGTGTGGAAGTCATGTGATTTGTTGTTGCGCTGAAAAATGTTGGCAATATTTCTTATTTATAATTCTGGATATTATCCAGTTAGATTACTATCACAAATGTGACATTATAAATAAAGATTGCAACAGAAAAGAATGCAACATTTTCAGCTAAACACCACAAATCACTAACGATCCCAGGCTATTCTTAATAACACTATGATGAACAATCAGTCGATTGACACTGAAGAATATCCTTTGGGTGCTTCTGGTGTTAATCATCTGAATAAATGTAGTGGTTAAGCCAGAGAACTAAAATACACTCTATTGAACAACAGGTTAGAAGCAACTCAAGGCTGTCACGCTGAGTAGACCGTTTGCATTGTGTTTATCTTATCTCTTATCAGGGCCGCCTGACTTCCACATATTGTTCCTTTGTTACTGTACGATGCAGTGACATACCATGACCCAAAATGCAACGATTCTTCCAGAATCTTTGCATACCTAGACACTGTTGTTGCCATGGCTTCTCGGAATCCAAACTAAACAGCGCGGTGCTGACACATAATTTTGTCTCAGTTGATTAATGGGCAACGGTTGGGTTCAAACTCACATTTCGCCACATTTCAGGAGGGGGGTGTCAGGTACGTAGAATTCACCTTAAAACACCAGGGAGGGGATTCATCAAAAAGAATGGGATTTAGGTGAGCTCAATGGAATTTCCTCTTCCTATTACACAACCCATGGAAGACTTCACCTAGGGGACGTTTTCTCTCTCCTGTTAGGACAGTCTGTTAACTCTCACAAGCAAGAATGTCAGATACTTGAAGCATTACAAAAGACAATCTTCTATATGAATAGTTACATAACATATGCAACATATTTTGAATTGCTGATCTTTGAATGAGAACAACATTGACTCAATATTGTGTAATGACTTTTGGAATCATTATTATTTATCACACTTAAAGAACATGTAAATGAAAAAGATCAGATGTAACTGAAACAAAAAATATGTATCTTAAAGGTAGAAAGACTGGTACTTGAGGATTGAAGGAATATAATGAAATTTTTCCAATTCACATGCTATGTAAATAGTATCCTCAATGCGTTGTTGATGAGGGAAATGCTTTATTTACACTACTCGTAGATATGGTCAAGTGCTAATTAAGATCAACTACTGGGCACTCTTTTTGTTTTACACAGGATTGATTATGCTGTCAAACTCAAAATCTTAATCTGGAACTCCAGATTGCATATGCTTCCTATGTTGGGCACAGTGTGCCATTCAGTGTTTTCCTTACATTCAAAATATTATGCTGCTGAATGGGTGGGCACTCCTTATCAGGACAAGAGGGCAGTGGCCATATATGCGCTATATGACTGGTCACTGAAGTAAACATTGGTGGGTTTGGTTCATGACACAGTGCGCATGGTTGCTGGAATATGACTCCAGTTTAAAATACCAGGCGACTCAGAGCGCAGTCAGAGTGCGCTAGGAGGGCCAGTTGAAGCTATCCGAGTCTGTAGACCGTTATTGCGAGAGACGCAGCCTCTGCGCCACACATCACCTGGAGTCAAGCAGCGCACTGGAGACATTCTGCCATGCGTTTTTACGCAAACGCGTTTTACTTGAAAGGATTTTTATTCACCTTCTACCAAAGATCATAATCAGCAACCAGGTCTGTTGACAACGAAACACTTTTAAAAATGGAGCTACAACAAATCAACGCTTCTTTTTCTAAAAATGACAGCGACCCATTTGGAAGAAATGAAGAAGTCGCCAAAATTGAAATAACCGTTTTGAGCATTACTTTTGTTGTGGCCGTTATTGGTAACATTAGTGTACTGGTAGCTATGTACAATACCAAGAAAAAGACTTCAAGAATGCACCTTTTCATCAAGCACCTGAGCTTAGCCGACTTAGTGGTAGCTTTTTTCCAGGTTTTGCCACAACTGTGTTGGGAGATTACATTTCGTTTTTATGGACCTGATTTTCTCTGCAGGATTGTAAAACACTTACAGGTGCTGGGAATGTTTGCCTCTACGTACATGATGGTAATGATGACTGTAGACCGTTATATTGCAATCTGCCACCCGTTAAAGACTCTCCAGCAACCGACTCGCAGGTCCTACATAATGATCATCAGCACCTGGGTCGGCAGCCTGCTGCTCAGTACGCCGCAGTACTTCATCTTCTCCCTGAGTGAAATAAAGAATGGGTCCGACGTATACGACTGCTGGGGGCACTTCATACAGCCGTGGGGTGTGAAGACCTATATCACCTGGATCACAATTGGGATCTTTTTAATCCCAGTTACTGTTCTGATGGTCTGTTACGGATTCATATGTCACAGTATTTGGAAAAACATTAAATACAAAACGAAAAAAACGACATCGGATGCCACGCATAAAAAGGGTTTAATTGGCAAGAACTCCGTTAGCAGTATCACCACAATATCTCGAGCGAAGTTGAGGACAGTCAAAATGACTTTTGTTATTGTTCTGGCGTATATTATTTGTTGGGCACCGTTTTTTACGGTCCAGATGTGGTCGGTGTGGGATGAAAACTTCTCATGGGACGGTATGTATTTTTATGAATACTATTTAGATTTAGATTATGATGTTTCTTTGTTCTGTTTTTGTTTAACATACTTGTAGGCTATATTTCGTATGAAATGCTATTGCATTTACTTTCGGTTAATTTGTATTTGAATATTGATTGATGAATGTGATTTTTCTTTTCCCTTTCAAAAGAGTTTTCTTGTAAAGAAACTGGATATTGTTACAATGAAGCTCCAAACAAGTTTCCGTCTCTTCCTTCCCTAGAAATCCCTAGAAATATGATTAACCTTTCAGCCATTTTACATCACAGATAAAACAACTTGAATAGACTCGACTGTATTTTTCCCCACATAAGCCTACTTTTTAAATGATAAACATCAAAATGACAGGATTTCACAATTACCCGTTAAGCACCTTTTAATGTTTTTTTGTCCCCTCCCTCTTCTCCTCCATGTCAGATTCCGAGAACACCGCTGTCACCCTCTCTGCACTCCTAGCAAGTCTGAACAGCTGCTGTAACCCCTGGATATATATGATCTTCAGTGGTCACCTTCTGCAGGACTTTGCATACTGCTTTCCATGTTGTCACAAAATCCACCAGAAGTTCAAGAAAGAAGACTCAGACAGCAGTATCAGGAGAACCACACTCTTGACTAAAATAACGAACAGAAGCCCCACATGCAGTTCAGGGACATGGAAAGATCTGGATAACTCACCGAAGTCAGACAGATCGATTCCATTGGACCTGCAGTCTTGATTCCTTGTATCAGTGCTTTATATTTATTGACTTTTAAAACAGTGGCACGAGGTACCTCAAACTGAATGTGATCTTGCCATAGACAGGACATGCCCTCCCACATTTGGGGCATGTCCTGTCTGAACTAAGGGGCATGTTATGTCTGACTGAAAGAGCATTGGGGGGAAAAAGGCACAATGTGGTGTATGAATCGGTCTGAGCCAAGGTCTCTCGTTGGTATAGGTCTGGATGGAGAGACCAATCTGTCTGATTTTGTCCAGACAGACTGTGCTTATCTACATTTACCCACAATCCCTCAGTCTGCTTGCCAAATGCCAAGTCTGACTGTTTGAAATTTCATAGTGGTAGTAGTGGCACATGCGTCACCAGAGGTATTTGAGCAGCTCAAGAGAGGATTACTAATGGAGAGATGGCCGGTCTCTCACGAGATCGGAAAGTGACAAGCCAACTATAAAATACCAGTCCTGATTGCAGTATAGCTTTCACAGATTTGATAGCTCTCGGGGTTATTGGCCGGGAATTCACAGTGCACGAAACAGGTCAGTCGAAGGAGGTTGCGAAAGTGCTCTCTGGATCTATCCATCACTGTATATAGACTTGAGATATTCCATATGTGCTATACATGAATGTAAACATGTGTGTGTGTGTGTGCGTGTGTGTGTGTGTGTGTGTGTGCGCGCGCGTGTGTGTGTGTGTGTGTGTGTGTGTCTGTATGTGCTTGTCCTTGTGCTTGAGGTGGAAGGGTATTTCTCCATTCTTTCACCATGCTGAAAATATCTTTGTGGTTACACAATCATGCTGGCAATGAATATGTTTAAATCACCACTATATGAACTCCACACACATGTTGCTTTTTACACCAGAATGTACATGTTGAAAAAAAGTACCTTTTACTCTATATTGTATTTCAAAAGACACAATACAGTGCACGTATAGTGTACATATAAATGTCCTCTTTAGCGGTTAGTGTACAAAAGCACCAGTTCAAATCACAGCAGGGTTTTTGAGAATGTGTATGAAGTATGTGGAGGCGGGAGACAAATGGACAGGGGACAGGAACTGGTGGTCAAGCAACTGCAGAATCTGGTCTGCAGTTATATGGTGAAAGAAAGGGGTAAACACATTTTTCACATTTAGGGCAATATAAAGAAAGCATGCTTGGCCATTACAGCCATATGACTGTCTGGGGTATAGGAATCTATAGGCTACTATGTCAAGCCACTTCTGTGTCAAGGTTCTCCACCCTAAAGTCCTCTTAACTGACTAAATGAAATGTTATTCCTCTTCACCTCAACTAAAGATTGTGCATTCTTGTCAACATGTAAACATTATTCACAATTTCTGAAATCATTGTCCTCAGATAACTCTGTGTAGCCTATCTGAAGAAATTGCACATCAAGTCATAAACACAGATGACGTTACCTGTATGTAACACCTAATCATTTTTGGTGATGTTAAGTGATCTTTATGCTGTTCTGCTTGTACACTGTGTAAAGAAAATATATATTGCTTAATATACAGTAAAAGGATGCTATCCTCTGACTGCTAGTTTTTCTGGGGGGTTCTTTCATTCTCATTCACACACAATTGTTTTGAGTCTTTGTAAAAATGTGAAATGTGTAGTAGAAGGCATATCCACCTTAAGAAACACTGCTGCTAGTCCTGAAAGCAGCAATAGAGGGGTTTAAATTCGCATGGGGTTTAAAATGGCTGTGACAGGATAATCGTGTTAATTCTGTTAATGTGGTACAGTGGCAAAAGTCAGTGGGCTCCTCACTGCTAACAGACACCTCAGGTGAAATGTCTGAGCCTTTGAAGTCATTAATAATTAGGAGGAATACGTCCATGAGATGTACGAGAGGCATACTTTAATGTGACTAGATGAAGATGTTGAAGACAAATTGCTTTAATGACACAGAGAATCCAGCTTGTTTAAGTATCATTTTCTCCGTGTGTGTGTGTGTGTGTGTGTGTGTGTGTGTGTGTGTGTGTGCTTAAGCACCATGCATGCTGAGAGAACGAGAGAGAGAGGGAGCGAGAGATATACACCGCCAGCAGTCAGTTACTGCCTTCCAAGAACCACAAACTGTCCTTGGCTCTAGCTATGAGCCTCACTTGCCCTGAATTACCAGCTCCTTATCCCCAGCTAGCCATGACAGAGCCCAGCCACAGGCCAGCGCAGGCCAAGGGGAAAAGCTGCAGTTGGGGCCGGGGACCCTAAGAGGAGGACCCCCCTCTCGGGCTCCGTGTGACAGAACATTCATCATCACTGCGGCCTCCATGCTGCCCTGTCCGGCACTGGCCCTCTAATACATTCCAGACCGACCTGACAAGAGGGGGCCCATCTCGCAGAGCTGGCCTCCCGTCTCACGCCCAGTATGGAAGTGGAG